>NW_017729028.1:39604295-39630406 GCF_001723915.1 Gavialis gangeticus
GTCAGGGCGGCTAAAGTCTGGAACCAGCTTCCAAGTGAAGTGGTGCAGGCTCCCACCCTGGGGGTTTTTAAGAGGAGGTTGGATGACCACCTTACTGGGGTCATTTGACCCCAGTGCTCTTCCTGCCATGGCAGGGGGTCGGACTAGATGATCTGCTCAGGTCCCTTCCGACCCTAGAAACTATGAAACTATATTCACAAGGCCTTTTGTGCTTAGCAGAATGACATCAGCTCAAAGCAAAGGAAATTGAATCATCAACAAGCCAAGACAGAGGTCCAAAGGAAAACTTGCAATATAAAGAATAGATGGTGGGAAGACAAGACAAAGGAGGTTCAACATTTTGCTGACATGCATGATATGTGTGGTTTTTTCAATGCCACCAAAGCCACCTACTGTCCAAGAACTCAAAAACCAACCTCCTTGAGACTTGAGGATGGAGGAGACCTGATTAAGGAAAGGGGAGCCGTCAATGCCTCCTTGAAGGGAGCATTCTGAAGTCATTGAGACCGTTGTTGACTGAGACTGTTGTTGATGACAGTATTCTTAGTTCCATCCCACAACAACCAGTTAGAGATTATCTTGGAATGCCTCCAATCCTTGATGAGATGAGGAAAGCCATCAAGCAGATGAAGAATGATAAGGCATCTGGATCAGGTGGAATCCTTGTCAGGATCTTCAAGTTGGGGTGAGAGAAGCTTACATCACAGCTCTGTGACCATGAAAATCTTTAAGAAAGGAGACAGGTTTGAATGGAAATTACAGAGGGATCACCTTGCTGTCTACTACCAAGAACCCTTCTAAACCTTCTCTTTTCACTTGCTGAAGAGCTCCTCCTGGACTCCCAGTGTGTGTTAAAGACATCAAGAGTCACAACCAACTTGATTTTTGCTTCTCACCAGTTACAGAAAAATGCTGGGAACAATATAAATTCCTCCATGTGGCCTTCTTTGACCTCACAAATGCCTTCAACTTTGCCAACCAAGAAACACTATGGTAGATCTTTCTGAGGTACAGATGCCCACCAAAATTCTTCACCTATTCTTCACCTGCTCCACGATGGTATCTGAGTGTTGGTTCTCAGTAATCACAGCTCCCTTTGAGGTTAAGGTGGGAGTTAAGTAAGGCTGCATCATCTCTCTGACACTCTTCTCAACAGTCCTCATTGCACCGCTACATCTGATCACTGACAAGCTTCCAGTCAGAGTGGAGCTAAACTACCAAATGGATGGTATACTATTTAATCTCAACAAACTCCGAGCCAAAACCAAGATCCCTAGAACTCAGTCATTGACTTCCAGTATACTGATAGTTCTGTAGTTTGTGCTCATTTGGCAGCAGTCCTTTAGGTAATTGTCGATATTTTTATGAAGGCATACAAGAAAATGGGACTAATGCTTAACATTCAGAAGACTAAGGTTCTTCATCAACAAGCTCATAATGAACAGTTCCCAGCTCCAGTAGTTCAGATTTATAGTGAGACTCTGGAGAATGTTGGGTATTCCCTGTATCTCCGAATCTCTCTCTCACAGAAGGCTGACATAGATGATGAAATCTAACATTGCCTTAAATGTGCAAGTGCAGCCTTCAGATGCCTGAGGAAATGGGTGTTCAAAAATCATAACATCAGATTCAAAATCAAGCTCATGGTTTATCAGCAGGCACGATCCCTACCTTCCTGTATGGTGTTGAGACGTGGTCAATCTACATGAGACACCTAAAGTTTCTGGAGAACTACCATCAACGCTGCCTATGGAAGATTAGTTGAATCCAGTTGGAAGACAAATGGACCAACATTAGCATCCTCTCACAAGCAAACACCAAGAGCTTCAAGGTTCAGCATCAAGTTCATTGGCCTGGCCACATCATCTGCATGTCTGACTCCAGACTCCTGAAGCAAGTTCTATTTTGCCTAAAAGGAGGGCAGAGAAAGCATTTCAAGGATATTCTTAAGGTCAACTTGGAAAAAATATAACACTGAGATCAACTTGTGGGAGACTATTGCCCAGGACGACCCCAAGAGGAGGAAGAATTTGCTGCAAAAATCTCAGTATTTTGAAACCTCACAACAACAGCAGGAGATTGAAAGGCATGAATGGTAGAAACAGCTTGTTGCAGACAGAATGAGGAATTGAGAGCCATCCACTCCACACAGAAATACATGCCAGAGTTGCAGAAGGAACTGTCAATCCTGGATTGGCCTTGTCAGCCATCTTTGGACCTAAAGATAAGACAATCAGAGAAGACAATCATCCTCAACAGTGAGGAATTGCTGCTGCTGTTATTTTGCAGCATGCATGCACTTGCTTTAACAAGTTGAAGATGTTTGTTATTAATAGTGAGGCTATGATAAAAGTGCTTCCTGATCAAGTTTGCAAATGACTTGAAATGGGAAAGTACTGCAGATACTTTGGAGGATGGGAGTAGAATAAAAAATTTTCTTGATAGTTTGAAGAGCTAGGCTGGGGATCACTGAATGAATTCCAACACAGATACCTACATCTAGGGAAGAATAACCAAATGCACAAACACAGAACAGGAGGTAACTGGCTCAGTATCTGTATTGATGAGAAGTAGGGGTGCACCAATAGAGATTTTTGGTGCTGATACCAATAGCTGATATTTAAGGAGGCATATCTGCTGATACTGATCTGATTTTTGATACAGGTGTCTCCAGCTGGTAAGTCCAGTGTGGTGGAAGGGGAAGGGGGAGGGAAGGGGCATGGGGGGGAAGATCAATGCCCTCTGTGGTGAGGGAGGGGGCAGGGGCAGGTGTTGCCTAGGCAGGATGAGGCCAGAGCTGTGGCTCATGGGGAGGGGGGAGGCGGCTCCCACTGCTGATTGAACCCTGGGAGGGCATGGTAGGCAGGCGTGTGCCTCCTGGATCTGTGTGGGGCAGGGCAGAGCAGGGTAGAGCAGACTCCAGCCAGGGCTGTGCGGGGCTTTTCTTGGCAGGGGCTGGGCTTGAAGCAGGCACCAGCAGTGCTGGAAGGATGCTGTATCTACCCCAAATTTTGCTGCAGCTCTGCTCCCCACACCATTGCCGCCAGCCATCCAGTGCAGCCCTGGCTCAACGCCTTGCCTCCACCTATGTGCCAGGAAGAGCTGGGGCAGCACCAGGTAGCTGGCGGTGCCAGCACTGGGAGCAGACTGGTAGCAAAATTTGGGGTTGATTGCAGCATTCTCCCAGTGCACCCCTTCCTCACTGTGGGTGGCGTTGATATGCCCCCCCACACCTTTTCCCTGCCCCCTTCCCTTCTACCACACTGGACTCACCAGCTGGAGGCAGCTGTCCATGCTGTCATTTGTGCTCTTTGTTGCCTGAGTGCTATGCTGTGGGTGTGCACAGCACAGGCATTTATCAGCCAACTTATTGGCCCCATTGGGCCAATATCTGATACAGCCAGTTTTCTTTATATCAGTACTGATCCGATATTGGACTGATGTATCGGTGCACCTCTAATGAAAAGGATTTACGAGTTTTGGTGGATCAGAGACTCAGTGTCAGTCAGTAATGTGACATAGTCACAAAAGAAACAAATGTAATTGTGGGCTGCTTCAACAGGAGTGATTGTGCCATTCCACTTGGTTCTGGTTAGGTCACATCTAAAGTATTGCATGCAGTTCTGGGCTGTACTTTTAAGAGGGGTGTGGAGAAGTTGGAGAAGATCCAGAGGTGAGAGACAAAAATGATAAAGGACTTGGAAGCCAAGCCATATGAAGAAAGATTGAGAGAACATAGGTAAGTATAGGCTGGAGAAAAGGAGATTAAAGTAGGACATGACAACAGTTTTCAAATATTCAAATTCACATTTTGTATTTCCTGTTAGCCAGCCTTAGGGGCCTCTGGGCTCTCTGATCACCACCCCCGTTTCCCCCCCCCCCCCCGAGACTCATAACTCTCCCGACTCATGGTATAGGGATGCTTGGCACTTCAACCTGTTTCTCTGAATCATCCTCATGGGGACAGAAACCTAATTTGTAGATATAATCATGCTGACAGGTACATCTATACTGCTTCCCTGGGGCTCCTGGGTGTCTGGTGCCTCAGGGTGGTTTCACCATCTCATTGCCAGATTTGGTGCTTGTGAAATGAGAAAAGGCATGTGGGATTGTTCTTCTCAGTGGCACTGGAGAGATGGCATAGATGTACCCTTAGAGCAACATGGATTTTGCCCAGTGTATCCCCAAAAAATCTAATGAATGCAAATGAATTTTTGTTCCTCATGCCAGAATCTCCATGTGAACAGATACATTAATACATTGGAAGCAAACACAAAGACTAGAGAGATAACAAGACTGTCCTCTAATTTGGCCTCTGAAGATGCTCTTTACTCTCTTGTACTTTTATGTAGTACTTTATACCTGTGCTTCTAAATTAGAATAATCCCCTTTGCCTGTGACCAGTAGCTCCATGAGGCATGATACTACAGAAGATCAGGCCATGAAGTTATGGCTGGCCAGAAAAGGGTATCTTGTACTTTTATGGTATAAGGGCATTTGTACACAACACGGGGGTTTAATTCTCTCTAAATTGAAATGGTGGTATTTTAAAAACACCACTTCAATTTAGGGTGAAGTAACCCCACGTGTCATCTACACCCATGTCGGAGCCTAATCCTTACCTGACTCTCCAGCGGCGGGGAGGGGAGAGTGAGATGCTGATGGACAGAGCGGTCCTTGAGCTGCGGGGGGAGGAGGGACTAGTGCTTCCCTCCATGGCAGCAGCACCCATCTGCAGGCATCTGGCTTGGGCAGTCCCAGGGGAAATTGCAGCTGCAGAGGGAAGCACCAGGCCCCTGCACAGCTCAGGCAGGCAGGCAGGCTCTGGGTTGGAGGAAAGATCAGGCTCGCCACTTTTTTTTTTTTCCTTCTGTAGAGCCTGCCTTCCCAGGCTGCTGCCGGGCTGTCTGCACGGTCTGCCTGCACAGCCCCTGAGCCGCACAGAGCCTGGTGCTTCCCTGCGCAACAGTAGGGTAGGAAGCTAAAATGCGTCAAAGGTGTTTTACTTTGTAGCACCCCAAAGTCATTTGCTGCCTCCCAAAGTCATTTAAGGTGCATTACGCTGCTGAATGTGCTACAACAGCTGGAATTAATGTGCAATATGCCGCCAAATGTGCAAACAGTAATGCCATTAAAGTGGTGCAAAAGGCATGTAACCTGCTTTAAACCCACTTTAAAGTGTCATCTACAAACACCCTAAGATCTCTCTTTCAAAATCCTAAGTAGCAGTTTCATCTCTATAGTCTCAAATAATGTCTCGTATTTATTAGCAGACCTCTTAAATCCTTATTTTGATGCCATTTATGATATAAATTTTGGTATAGCGTTCTTGCTCTGAGCCTAATTTTGATCACAGTACATACAGGCATAAGAGGCCAGCTGCACAGTCATTAGCAGAATCGGGCCCCTGTGTTCATATAGTACTCATAATAATAATGATACTGTTATTAATTGTAGTGAATTCTCACATATTGGATAACTCACATCACAGAAAAAAATGACTTGGAATTATCTTTAGATTTGCAGTTTGTCAAAATTATTGGAGGGTACCAGAAAATGGTAAGTATTTTTGAGGGGTATTCCAAAACTAACCTTCGTGGTATTATATACAAAATATTATACCCAATTTCCCTAGAGAGGCAATGAAAAATGGGCACAAAAAAGGATTACAGCATTTATTTGACAAAACTAAAATACAGTCATTGACTCAACCTCATAGGAGCTGTGTTGGGGGAAAAAAAGATATTTGTTTCTTCTTATGATTAAGATTAAATTTGCAGTCATGAGAACTGGCACCTCTTTAAATGAGTTTTATACGCAGTAGAAAACTATGGAAACATAAAATTATAGGATAATCACATTTCTGGTTAAAGATCTTTTTTTTTTTTTTTTTTTTTTACAGAACTACAGGAAAATGCTAATAACAAGAACAATTTTCAGTATATCGAGAGGATAGTTTTGTTATTCCTTTATCAGTGAGGAAAAATCAAATAAAAGAAATGGGTTTTGCTTTGAGTTCTAAAAAGATTTTTAATTCCAGGACATTTGTGTCCCCTGTGAAATTAAGTTCAATAGTTGAGGTCCTACCCCTGGTAAAGCTCCTTCTCTGCCATCCAGGAACCTCCTCATATTTGGCTGATGATGTCTCTGTTGAGTTATAGCAATGGTAGGAGGCCATGGTTTTTCTAGTAGCGGACGTTAATCCCCTGTATACCTTATTGAGACAGAGGTACAGCTGAATCTGTCTTCAGTAGGCAAAGCTGACCAGGTAGATATGTTTGCAAATGATATAGTGAGACACCAACTTCTGGCCAGCTTCAAATGGAAATGTGGGGTGTGCTTTGGTCCATTAAATGTCCAGCAGTGCTGCAGAGTCCAAAATGATCCTAAATTTGCTAATGGCATTTATCTTAAGGGAAATGGCTTTGGTAGTAAGGGAAGGCATATTCTGCAAAGTGCAATCTCATTCTTGCCTGTGTTTGGTTTGTGCTAGCTGTTGATTTTTTGGCTTTAGCAGGAGATGATTGTTTAAGTAGCTGAGTGCTTTTTCATACTGCAACCTGTATGAATGATACAAGGGCAAAGACTGAGCCTTTTGGGATGCTATAGGTGGGAGCTCTGGGGTTGGAAAGAAACATTGCTTGCAGTGACCTGTGAGTTTGGTCTGAGATAGAGGCAAGGAGTTTCCCTGCAAAACATGAATATTTTGTAACTAACAACAGGATCCATTATTTTCTATGGGAAGAGCCAGTGAGATAGATACAGGTGCATTCTGTGATCTATGGGTAAGAAGATCAGCCACCAAAAAAAAAATGCTTGAAGTCTGTGCTTCTGTCTTTGTATTGTGGTGAGAAGTTTGACTGCCAGGATTCGGGTAGCTAGCTGGTGGCACTGAAGATGGATTTTTTGCCAGGTTTTCAATCAGCTTGCCTGGAAAAGCAGGATGACATTTTGTCATGGCTGTAGCTTCAGTGGTTGATTTCTTTAGCATTCATCGGACTACTTTAGGGAGTATGGTACCTTCTCATCCAGATGGGAGATGTCAAGGATCTCTGGTGTTGATTTCTGCATTTCTACCATCCAGCAGAGGCAGATTCAGAGTTATGGTGATGATCCGGATTATTTTCAGTGCTATAAAGGCTTCTCTTTGTTTGAATAGGGCAAAATCCTTGCAGGAAGCAGTGTCATTCTGTCCCTGTGCTAAACCTACCTCTGGAAACCCACTGAGCCATTTCAGGTGTGTGTAATCCTATTAGTGAAAAAAGATTGTCCTTATTCCTTGCAGGAGCATGTGTTACATTCAGGGATTTATGGAAAGCTGTTTCAATTTTCAAAGCTGTTTGGGGCCTGGCAAAGATCCACAGGGAATGATTTCCATGGCAGAGGAGGGATGGGCCCTCTAGGCCTCGTCCGTGGCAGTGGCATGGCGCTTTACTGAAAGACTCCAGTGCTGTGACTCAGGATAACAAATGGTTTCCTCTGACACCAATGAAGAATTCATTTTCCCTCTTGCTTTTCAGTCACCAGATGCCTGATTATGGCATGCTCTGTGAACCGTATGATGGCTCTGCCTCCCTCCAATACCACTTGGTGAAGAGACATCTCCTGTTTAAAAGGATTGCTCAATGCCTCTTGTCTCTGGCTTTTTCTGCACTAGAAAATTGTTGGGAACATGCCATAACTAACACAGTGTGAAACAGGCCAGGGAAGTAGCGCTGCTGTGTTTAAAACCCTGTCAGTGGGTGACATCTAGCCGGGGGCTGGCTAGCTGCAATCAGTTCAAACCAGTGTAAATGTGGCAGTCCCTGTCCCACGATTAGTTCATGCAGGTTCTAGTCCAGGTCATTTCCAAATGTCGATGATTCCCCTGAGTATAGGGATGGATTTGGTGAGAAGGGAGAGATTTCAGTATGCCAGGATGATGGGTGGGAGTGGGGATTGGGGGCGGGGGGCAAGGCTGGGGAAGAAATTCCCATCTTTAAAGCTGTCTTTTGACAACTGTGAACTCTGGAGCAGTGCCTGGAGCAAAGAAGCCTCAGTCCTCTCTGAATACTTCCATAGTAGCAATGTGTCCTCTCTACCCATTGGAGAAATTATAGCATGTGACCACTGCACAGTTTTAATACTTCATTTGCTTCTGAGCTCTTTAAAAATCCTACTCATTGGTCTTGTGCATCTTTAGGCACATTTTATGTAGAGAATCAACACTTGTAACATCTTGGAGCAGCGTGTCACGTTCTTGGTCCAGGGCCTCATATGCACCAATTAACAATCAAATAATTTCCCCCTCTCTGGAAGTTTATACTTGTCCTGG
The DNA here is from genome assembly GCF_001723915.1 of Gavialis gangeticus. Classification (NCBI taxonomy): domain Eukaryota; kingdom Metazoa; phylum Chordata; order Crocodylia; family Gavialidae; genus Gavialis; species Gavialis gangeticus. Next base: position 39,612,610 of record NW_017729028.1, read on the forward strand.
CTGTCTCCCCAAGCTTTCCCACTCCCAGGTTTTCTGAGCTCCTTCCCAGTTGAAAGCCTTGGTAGAGGCCTTGCTAGACACCCCCAGCCCCGATGAAAATCATAATGGAATTTAGGCAGAGCCCAGGTGCTTGATCTGGCTTATTTCTCAGCGTAGGCCAGACCCCAAACTAGGTGTCTAGGGATCTTTTGAGGCCCAAATTAGGTGCTTGTGAGAATGATCTGGGTTTGGCCTTTATCTCAATATTTGACTCCCCTATAAAGCTGATTTAATAAGAAGAGACTAAGGGCTGGAAAACACAGGAGGGCAGAGAACTGGGGTGCAGTCTTAGTGGGAAAGAGCGCTAAAGGGGAACCAGAAGAGCCTATTGAGGATAGCTGGAGAAGCTAGGCTTGCCGATGACTCTGTCATAGGATGATATGACTCCAGGTAAGGTAGATGCGCATACAGACTATTTGTTTAAAACTCTTTCCCTATCTAAATCTTTGTCCCTAGTTCTAGTTGAACGGTAGGGATAAAACAGCACAAACTAAATCTTCTGTAGAAAAAGACGGATGAGGGCTGAAAGTAGAGCAGTTCCTTAGTGGGAAATGCTGCTGCTGAAGGAGATTTGTTTACAAGCCAAAAATGATTTCTAATTTAAACTGCTTTTTAAGTCAATGTGGATTTATTCCCTTCTGGGTTTGAAACTTTGGGTAGGGAAGGACTCTCATAGAGGACACAGCTGAAGCTGTTTCAGATTGCAAAACAGAGATGATTTATGCTACAGCCTCCTGCTAGTTGCTTTTTTCTATTACCATGATGCAACTTCTGCTCCTCTTCGGGGTGCAAAATAGAGTGGTTTTTCTTGGAGACACGGCAAGCCAAACCACTCTTGGTTACATCATTTTGTGTCTGCACTCTTAGCTAATCAGCTTATCCTTGATATACAATGTATGCCCCTGTTTGCCAACTGGTTGGCAGAGTACATGCAGGAGTGGTAGTCATGTAGCCGTCATCAGGATTGTACGTGTTAACTCTTTTATAACTCCACTATATAATGCCTTGGCCATAGATCCAAGTTTTCTTTTCTTGTAGCATTTCCCAGGAGACACGAGGGTTGGACTGTTGCTTGCGATTGCCAGCGAGTTAATTCCCTCTATCACAGCAGATCCCACAAGGGATTTGCTGGAGTATACTATGTTCTGCAGTGCTGTGCTCTGTCCAGATGTCAGTGGCACAACTTCCCTGCTCCGTCGTGTAGTACTACACCACGAGAAATTTTCTTGAATTCTTCCTTTCCTGATTCAGCCCTATTGTTCTTGCTGTATTATCACACCCTGTTCTCTCTTCTTGATCGCCACTGTTTTGGAGGCTGAAGACTTATAATTTCATAAGCCTCCAGTCCTGGCTGTACTCATTTTTGTTACTCTTTTCTGAGTGCCTTCTATCTTGTTGACATCTCCCTGAGGTTGTGGACTTCAGGGCCAGGGCACACAAACTGGTTGTCACAAAGGTAAAAAGGGGCTGGGATTTACCATGTATCACCTGCTCTATAGTAACTGCTGATGATAAAAGGGGCAGCTTAGCCTTTTTTCTATTGACGATGGTTTCCTTTCCATTTGCCATGGGGTGCACACAGACAGTTCCCAGCGAGTCACTGATGTCTGTTAAGTGCCTGCCCCATTTTTGCTCACCATAACTGGTTGGGTTGCCTACAGGGATGGATCCAGATGGGGTGCAGTGGTGCAGTCATGCCCCTCTTTGATTCCCGATCCTCCCAGTTTAAAACCAACTGCCTGGCAGTGGCAGTAGCATTTCTATTCAGGCAGCAGTAAGGGAGTTACTTGACTCCATGGCTCATTGCAATCTACCCAATTCCTTCTAAACTTCTTATTCCACAGGTGTTAATGTCCCCCTCTGCATTTTTAATTGTCTTGATATTCCACTAATCAAGCAATTCTTTCTTCAGTAGCTCTGTTATTAGCTGTTCCTCTTAATGCGGCTCTTATTTCACAGCCCTGCAAGTTATTTTTAATTAGAGCTAAAAACATCAGCTCAGGTTTGGAAACATTAAATCAAGTGAACATCAATTCAGGTATGGAAATGACTTTCAGTGAAGCATTGGATTCACTGTCAAGGTCAAGATGCTCAGGAAGGCTTGCTTTTGTTTAATGAATCTGAAAGAGATGTGCCTTTAATTATAATGATAATCAGACTAAAGAAACAAGATCTTCTGATTACCTTCTACCTAGCTTGTCATGTTTTCATACATAATTTAGGTGTTAGCAAATGAATGCACATTCCAGTAAAGTTATATGTGTGTTTGCTTTGATCTTAAACTAAATAATATGGCCCTAGCATATTACTATATTTACTCAAATAGAAGATGCCCCTGATTATAAGACAACCCCCTAGTAATTAGATTCTCTATATAGAAAATGTATACATTTGTTATGATTTTCCAGGTATACAATCTAAATATTGGAGGTTCACCTTGAATTTGTCCTCCTTCCACTGCTAGAGCAGGGGAAAAAATCTGGGGGATAAAATAGATTTTTGCTTTCTGCTTTCCTCCAATTTTAAAACTAGGGGGAAAGTGCAAAAGCAGTTGTCACAAAATTGTGTAGTTAAGATCCCCATTTTTTGGAGGGGGAGAACCTTATCTTGGAATCAAGTAAATATGATAGTAAAGCTTCCAGTTTATTTTTACCTGGAGGAAAATGTATGGTGTGTTATATGTGATGATATACCTGTACCCCCCTTACCAAAATCCTAGATCTATCCGTTTTTGCCTATAGCACAGAATCCCTATGCTAAGAGATTGCATGAATTTGAGTCTGAAATGTTTGTGCCCCCTTATACCTTTTTATGTGTTTATTATAGGTGTTCTCTCAACATTGGGAAATGGATATGTTATTTTTCTATCTGCAAGACAGAAAAAGAAGCTGAAACCTGCTGAGATAATGACAATGAATCTAGCAGTGTGCGATTTCGGCATTTCAGGTAATTCAGTGCTATTGTATTGTTCACTATATCTGCAGTTTTTTTGGTCCTGATATATAAAGCCAGCTTCTACCCTTGAATCTGTAGATGAGGCTCCTCTCTCCTGGGAACCTTGTGCAGAATCCAGCCCTTCGTGTTTCTGCTTTATTTTTTCCACATAAACCAGAAGGAGAGGAAAAAGGATTAAAGAGCAATTTTAAGGGGGAGTAACTTTCTCCTTGGAAAGAAACCAAAAAAACAGAGAGAAATAGGACCTGATCCAGCAATCCTGCCTCTGGCAAAACTCCTGTTGAGTTTAACTCAGGATCAGACCGGCATTTTGGAATTGGCACAAAGCTGCTTTTATCACAGCTGAGGAAAATTATATTTTAGCTCTACAAATGGCACGGCACAGATCTAAATCCCTCATAAATACATACTGAACACAGCCAATAGAAACAGGGGGGAGGGCAATGTCAAGAGTTCACGCTCTCCAGTGTTATAATTTTCTGTCTAGGTCCCCACTTACAATGGGACACCTTCTATTTTCCTTCCCATACAAAAGGGTGCTCTGCCTATGACAGGCTGCAAAGAGTAAGACAAATAGCAAGTCATCGAAAGATCAACATGCCCAAGTTTCCATCTGAATGTATGTAAAATTGGGGAAGTGGATTGCTCTTTGTGAATCTTTGTTTTGTAATCCAATAAACCTTTGTAAATCTCTTTAAGTTGCTGAGACTTCTACATGCAATGGCAAACGGGCACTCTTTTCCAAGAGAAGGTCTTAAAGCAGTGGTTTTCAGCTTGTGGTCCATGGGCCCCTGGGTGTCTGCAGACTATGTCTAAGGGACCCAGGAAAGATAACCATGATCAATCAAAAGTATGTGAACACCCATACTTACAATTCAGAGGGGTTCTCACTGCTATTCAAATATTTTTAGGGGTCTGCCAATGAAAAAAGTTTGAAAACCACCGCCTTGGAGTTACCACCATCACAGTTACAACAACTCAGCTTAGCTGTAAGAAAATCCACCAGGAATATGCTCTTGACATTCGCCCAAATGACCACAAGGTGTCGTTGGTGTGGTTCGTAAAAGAGCTTAAAGGGACCAACGATACCGTTACCTTACATTTTTATTAAATAACATAATTAATGCACCTTAGAGAAAGCAGTCATTTTCATTGCATTTTCTGAGAAATGTCATGATTGAGATTGAGAATTTGCTATCTTGTGGCTGAGTGATCAGCCTGTGGCTACACAACTAAATCGCAACTGGGGCATTTATTTGCTTGTGTCGGTAGCAAGTAGAGTCCCAGCATAATAATAATAATAACAATAACAACAACAATAATAATATTGCATAGCAATATTGCACATTGAATAATTTATCAGACGTTATTTTCCATCTCTAGCACTCAGAAATGCATCAAATAAATTTTAGACCGGGCTTGTTTCTTGTCTCTAATTAGGATCCCACTTGTGACTTGGATCATTTCTGCAAACTTACTTTCATCTTGATGCCGTCTACTGGAGTATGAGGAATTGTTCCTTGATCGTGCAAGCTGCAGTCGGTTTGTGAGGACTGTGATTAAAACAAGGATTTAGAATCAGGACTTCCAGTTTCTGTTCCCAGTTCTTAAACTGACATACCATATAATTTTCAAACAAGTTAGTTAATCTTTTATGAATCAGTTGATTTTAATGGACACATACTGCTTTTTAACCCCTCCCTAATATTTAAAACTGAATATTTTCCCATGGAAACATTTTCCTTTCAGGAAGTGCTAATGCCAAAAAATGGCACATTTTGTGGGAATGTACTGATTCCAGTTTAGGTTCCAAGGGATACCAGCACTCATTGCAAACTTGTTTTTTGGTGCACATTTTTCTTGCCACCTTAGCTAAAAAATATCAGTGGTCTAAACTGCTATAGGTTATGTGCTAATCCTAGGCAGGGTTGCCAACTGAAGACATTTAGTTTTTACTCTCAATCTACAAGCCTTTTGCTGTCAGCCAGATGTTTTTAGTAATGCAGGTTTTTACTGATTTATGTTTTAATAATGTAAATGTAACTCTTCAGCCAGCTCTGCCTGCTGTCAGGCCCCAGTTACAAGGGCTGGATTCAAATTTAGATAACATCATAGAATCATAGAAAATGAGGGTTGGAAAGGACCTCAGGAGGTCACATCTAGTCCAATCCCTGCTGAAAGCAGGACCAGCCCCGACTAGATCACCCCAGCCAAGCTTTTGTCTAGCTGGGTGTTAAAAACCTCCAAGGATGGAGCTTCCACCACCTTTCTGGGTAACCTGTTCCAGTGTTCTACTACCCTCCTAGTATCAATCATAGACAAAAAAAATTGATTGTCAGTAAAAAGTTAGCAGTAAATTTTTGGGGGGTTGGAAATCCTGCTCGACTGCACTGAGATTTTTGCATAGTGCTGCCCTCCCATGCCACCACAGGGATCCCCTGCTCACCGCCACAACCTGATGTCTCTGACTTTACTCTGCACCATAGTGCATCCTCAGCCAATCCCCCATTAGCCCCACTCGCACTGTCTCAGCATGGACTCACAAAGCATGGACCTGTGGCTCAACAGTATTACAGGCAGCCTGGATGCAGCAGCAGCAGTAGCTCATGGGTGAGCGAACACTCCTTGCAGGGTGTTGCACTCCCACTCTGACACCAGGTAGCACTGCTGTGCTCTGTCTGTTGGAGCTTCAATCAAGCTGCAGCTGCATAGTGTTTTTACTGACAGTTAACCTTTTCTTTTATGGAATTCACTGGCAGTCCTTTTTATCCTGATTTTTAATTTTAATTTTTTATTTTTTACTGACAGTCACTAAATTTACAGTTGGCGCGCTGGTCCTAGATACTCATTATTTCCATGGAGATGTCCAGGGAGTGGCAATAGGTATTTGTCTAAAATCAAACCCAAGGTTGAGTTACAGTCAAATGGTTCATTTAACTCCTGTACAAACATAGCTTGGTTATAAGGACTGCTCCAAGCACAGAGGTGATGTCTCTTGACTTTTATTATTGAAAACTGTATATATCCAAATGATTGCCAACTTTTTTATTTTTAGGTGAGTCCCTCATTATATTTGACATTTATTCTTAAAGCCCCAAATGATGGGATAATAGAATCTTAATTACCATTGAAAGAGAAAAAGTACCTTTCTAGCCTTCAAGGGTGTGTCCAGATGAGCCCAGTCATGCGGTATGTGGCAGCGCAAACACGTACAGTTCTCCGCACTGCAAGGGCATGCTGTTCAAGCATGCACTGCTCATTTCCCCTCCCCCCCGGTGGGTTTTTTTGACCCCTGGATATCCAGGGGGAAAAGAACCAAACCAGAGCAGTGCATGCTCAGGCAACATGCACTGATAAAAAGGGGAGCTGGGCCGCTTGGAGCTGTGCTGTGGCTGCCAGCCTGGCTCTGCCTGGCAGGATCACCGTGCCTGCAGCTCTGGGAGGCCCCTAAGACCCCAGGTAAGGCTGCTGGGGCCAGCACAGTGCTGGTCTCAGCCTCCCCTATGCCACCTGGGGCAACCTGCCATGTGCCAAAGTATGCGTGGGATGGGCGTTCCCTGGGGACAAGAAGCAGCGGTGCAAGGTGCACCACTGCTGCTTGTCTCTAGGGAACAAAATGTCCACACTCATGTCGATGCACCCCATGAGTTTTTGAAGGAAAGCTTAAAAATATGAACCAAATGGATCTTAGGAGCTAAAAAATAATTTTTTACGGTTAATAAAACCCAAAGTTGTATGCCTTTAAAATACTTTTATGTATTGCCAGCCAGGAATTTTCCATTCCTGTGATTTTGGGAATAGAAAATAAAATTTATTTTAAACTCAAATTCTCCATGGCAAAAATGCTGAGTTAGCAATTATATATCTTCTGTCAAAAAGTGAAAAACAAAATGTTCTCTTTCTAGTCATTTTGACCCACATCTAATTTAAAAATTTTTTTTTCTGCCCGTCGGTGTTTTATTCTGAATAAATTCAACAAAATGATAAACTATATTCCCTTATCGCTAATATTTTTCTAGCACTAACTACATCTCCCTTTGCAACTAACTAGAGTCCCTATTTTACTACACTTCTTTTCTCTTTTTACAAGAGCTTCTGATAACACCTCTTCATTTCCAGTTTACAGCCCTACTCTATCCTTACAAGCAGACTGTCTACAGTTACATAGAGTCTTATTGCACTCAGCTTAACCTCTTCCTTAGGCCTAACGAAGAGCACTTGATGCCTGAAAGCTTTTCCAGAAGCTCTCCAACTATACAGCTGGTCCCAGGAAAGATATCACAAAAAATCCTTGCCTCTTGTACATTTCCCTATTTCCCTAGTCTTTTAGCCAAAGAGCCTAGTGTATAGTGATAGTAGGCTATTCAATTATCGGTTCCTCAAGGCACTGTTACATTACAAGCAAGTGCAGGATAACTTAATGACAGTTTAATACTGTAGTATCATATCAGATTGGTTTGAATGGAGCTGTTCCGATAAATTCAATAGATCGTGAGGAATTTTTCATGAAAAATATTGAAATATTTCACTTCATTTTCAAATCAAAAGTTTTTTTGGATTTCCGTTTTATGAAAAATGTTACAATTTTATACCAATTTCAGACTAAAGCATATCTTGAAATATTAGGATTCTCTACAGTGCTGTAACTCTGAGGTTGTATTGTTTCTACTCCCAAGATATGTTGGTGCTTATTTTTCATAAGATTTAGAGAGGTTCAGCCCCAAAGGAATTGTTGGATCATCCAATTTGATCTTCTTTATAATACAGACCCTTAAATTGCACCCACATAGCTCTGTATTAAGCCCCTAAACTTGTATTGAACTAGCACAGTGGGGCCCAACCATTTGACCCTACAGCCCGAGTCAGTGGCACATGTTTGTTCGTGGCCTGGATTCAGCTTGCAAAGCTGGATCTGATCTGTGGGTGAGCATGGCTGGGTCTGACTTTGGTGTGCAAGACCAGTCTGGCATGGGCCCCAACCCTGTGTGCTGGATTGGTCCCCATGCCAGATCAAGCCTGCAGTCCTGTCCCCACATGCAGGGCCATGTTGTCTGGCCTGCAGAGCTTTGAAACTTGGCAGTGGGGGAGAGAGGCTGTGTTAATTGCCACTGCTCCCCAACCCTGGAGAGCCCTATGGGTGGGATGACAGGGCTCTGTCGACTGGGTCTGGTCCATGGGCTAGAGGCTGAGCACCACTGAACTAGAATGTACTTTCCAGAAAAGCAACTGATTTTGATCTGAAGACATTAGGAGATGAAAAATCCTATGCTTCCCTTGGATCCTTAGGTTGGACTATCTTTCCTTTGTAATGTAACCCTTTTTCACAGTTAGCTTCCTATATTTGGGCCATGACAGGTTTTGAGGTACTCAAGTTTTGAGGCACTAGGCAATTTTACCCTGCATTTGAAGACACCAATCTTCTCATTGATTTCCTGGGTGGATAATGTACTGATAAAAGTTATAATTTAGAGACATTCCCTAATTAAGAAGAGATGGGAATTGGGAGTTTGTCCCTCAGTTAGGGAGAGCCCGTGAGTTAGTTAGAGGTATCCAGAAGTTGTGTGCTGCTCCACAACTTAAAGTGTGTTGTTCTTTTCATTGATTGTATGTCTGTATTTACTGAACCCAGTGATCACTACAGGTAAAAGTAGGGCTTGGTTTTGTCTGTGCTGAAAGGGTTTTTGGACAAACAAAATGACACACTTATTCCCCTCCTTGAAGTTTCAGGAAAGCCCTTCACTATCATTTCCTTCTTCTCTCACCGCTGGATTTTTGGCTGGATTGGCTGCCGCTGGTATGGATGGGTTGGTTTCTTCTTTGGCTGTGGGAGCCTTATCACCATGATGACTGTCAGTCTGGATAGATACCTGAAAATCTGTCACTTATCTTATGGTAAGCTACCAGGGCATTTTTACTGAACAAATTTCTTCCCTGGGGGGAATGTTTAGGAATTTTATGACTAAATTTATGTGAATCGTTCTTTATTCCCTACTCGCCTGATTAGCAGGGAAATCCCTGAATGGTAGTTTTGGCAGAAATGGGAGTATAATTTTACAACATCTCATGTCAACGTCATTAACAATGTCCCATTGTGTCAGAGCCTGAGCGCGCCAAGGTGAAAAAGACCAGGCATTGATTTTTATTGTCCAAGTAGAATGAAATAAACCGAAGTGAAGTAAAGAAATAACATAAATGGCAACAGCTAAATTAGTACATTTAGAGTTTATGATTCTCTCCATTTTTAATAACTCACGTTATCCATAGCAATGAGAGAGTAATAGAATTTAAAGTCAAAATTAAATATTATGTTCATCTCACCTAACCTCCCACATATCTTGCTGGGATCCTGTGACCCCAGCTGACTTCCTGCCCCTAGGGCAGGGGCCTGGACTCGATGATCTCCCGAGGTCCCTTCCAGCCCCAATGTCTGTGAAATCTATGAAATAATACAGGGCATAGAATTTTTTGGTTTTCTGTATCGAATCCCTAAATTGAGCTAGAACGCTTGTCTTAGAAAGATATCCAAGCCTTAATTTAAAGACGTCAAATAAAGAAGTCATGACATCTCTAAGTAAGTTTCCCCAAATGTTTATTGACTTATTAAAAACTTTTACCTGATTTCAAAGCGGAATATCTCGTTTCAGCTTTTGGCTGTTGAATCTTTCTATACCTGTGTTCCCTAGATGAGAGAGCATGCTGCTGCCTGAAACCTTTTTCCCTACGAAAGTTCTTGTAGACTGAGGGCAAGTCACCTCTTAAACTCCCTTGGATACATTGAGTAGATTCTACTCTGTCAGTGCATCGCTGTAAAGAAGAGCTTTTCAGCCTCGTCTTATTCCTGTGACTCTTTGCTAAAGACTTTCTGATAAACCGACACTGTATTTACCCAAATTACCATACTGCATTTATTCAAGATGACCCTCTAGTTAAGATAACCCCCAAATAATTGGATTCTATACATGGCAAATGTACATGTTTGTTATATTTTTCCATGTATAGAATTTAATTAGTGGAGGTCATCTTCAATTCGTCACTGCCCCTGACTGCTGCAGTGGGGGAAAGCAGTGACAGGGGGACAGGCAGTAGGTGAGGCAGCTGCGGGGACTGAGGGGAGGCAGTGTAGGGGCAGATGGTAGAGGGGTCAAGCAGCTCCCCCCCGCTACTTGCCCCCTTGCTGCCTGCCCTATTTCATAGGATTATATACAGTAATTTTATAATATGAATATATAATATATGGTTTTCTAAAATATATGATGAGTATATAGAGTGAGCAATGAGACAGTATTCCCCAAACTCCAGCCCTTGCATTACCTTTAATAGTTAAAGTAATTAACAACATGATTAATTGTATTTAACAAAACCATATGGGCACATATATGTCCTTCAAATATATTACTGAACAATTTCATATAACCAGTTACTGTGGCTTGCAAGTGGAGTTCACCTGACACCGTTTTGGGAGATGACTGAAATGGAGCATCATATAGCATATGGGATGGTGGGATACACAGTACAACCCCCCTCTGTCCTTTAGCAAGAACCTGGCACTCAGGCAACCATGAAAACCAGAAAAACCATGCAACTGCAGCTCTCCATATTCATGAGCACTATGGTTGCCTGTTGTGACTGTGTTAAGGAAAAGCCTGTGTGAAGTCAGGCAGACAGCCACTACATTTGATTTTCTCTCTGTGTTAGGAAATAACTATCCTTATTGATATTCTAAGATGTCCTCCAGGCTAGGAAACGTTATCTTATTTTATGTTCATACGTTGCTCAGCCAAGTAGAGCCACTTTATAGAGTCACATGACATCACTCTAATGGAGACACCCATCAAAATCTATTTTTACATCTGGGTTTCATGTACAAAGCTAAGTAAAATGCTTTTTCTTGGAGGGAGGAAGACAAAAAAAAAAGAAGTTAGAGGTCTAAAAATTCTTGGGCCTGTTCCATCTCTCTAATCTTCTCCATGGAAGAGACAGTATTATGGTGATTTATGAGGAGGAATACCCTGACAACAAACTTTAGACTAGCTAATAAAAGAACAGAAACGACATATCACCTGATTTTGGTGCCTATCCATAACTCAGATATCAAATGCCATATATTTATTGATCAAAGGGACAAACCTTTGGTGGGTACAAGACATAGCTAAAAGACTGTGTGCCCTGCGTAAGACCCCCTTGGAAGCAGGGTTTCCTGAGAGCCTGAGAGTGGGGGGAAAAGGGGAGAACAAGTGGTCAATCTTACCTACTCTGGGAGTCAAAGGCACTGGCTACTGTCTGCCTGTACCTGGCTGCTGCGGTGTCTGTGCACCCAGCTACTACTGCCCTGGGCAGCTGGTATTCTGGCACCCAAAGGCTGGTGCCCTATTCACCCAGCCCCAGTTATGCTGTTGGGTGGGAAAATATTTCTTATTCAATGAAAAGAACTAATGAATACACTTCTGAATCCCACAATTCGAGGGCAATTTGCAGAAGTAGTAAGTGTCCAGTCATTTGATCAGCTCTTATTTGTACATGTAGAAAAGGCTAAATGGGATTTTGCCATATATGTGGGCTTTGAAATCCACCGTTGTAAAGGCTGAATTGTCTTTCAGGTACCTGGCTGAAGAGGCATCATGCCTTTATGTGTCTGGTGGCAATCTGGGCCTACGCTTCTTTCTGGGCCACCATGCCGTTAACTGGAGTGGGAAACTATGCTCCTGAGCCCTTTGGGACATCGTGCACGCTGGATTGGTGGCTGGCGCAGTCTTCAGTGGCGGGGCAGGCTTTTATTCTGAATATTCTTTTCTTCTGCCTTGTGTTCCCAACCGCAGTGATTGTGTTCTCCTATGTTAAGATCATTTTAAAAGTTAAGTCTTCCTCCAAAGAAGTAGCTCATTTTGACACTAGGATACAAAACAGCCATCAACTGGAAATGAAGCTAACCAAGGTGAGTCATAGATATTTCTTATCCTGATTTGTCCAACCCTAATGTCTGGGTGGAAGAGTCTGTGCCCCTACAGAGCACTGAATATGTTTTTCTACTCGGCCATGTCACCAATGCACACTGATGATCTAAAAGTGCATGTGTTGACCTTTCTTCTTCTTGTACCTACAAGGTAGGAGGGCAAACTTGAGACAAATAAAGTGTAGTTTTGTGTGTAAGGCACCCAAATGTGACCCTTGATATCAGGATCCAATGTGAAGCTCTGCGATAGGCTTCTATTGTGGCTTTGGATGGTTAACTTCATCTTTGTGCCTCAGTTTCCCTGTCTGGATAATGGGGATGATAATACTTCCTTATGCCACACAAGTTGTTGTAAGATAGGTGCCCAAGACTTTTGGTGGAGAAAGCCCTAAAATATATAAATGAGAAGCATTTTTTTGTTATTAGTTACATAAACCTTTTGGACAATTTGTATTCCTCTCTCCAGAAAGATACAAGAACATATAGGCGATGCGTAGGGAGGGTACGGGGGGGGCACTTGCCCCTCCCCACCCAAGATTGGCCACGGCCATAGCTGCTGCTGGCTTCTGTGGGTGGTCACCACCTGCCCCCACCCTCACCGTCAACATGGATGGCGGCCTCTGCAGGTGATCCCTGCTCACCACTCACTGCTACCACCAACAACGCTGGTGGCTGCGGGCAGTTCATGCTCGCCGCTCTCTGGCATGGTGCCCTTGCCAGTCCTGGGAGGCACCAGTCATTAATGCAAGAACAGGACATTACTCTGATTTTAGGTGTTTCTTTTTTAGTCACAATGTGTATGGAAATTTTGCCCCAGCCTTGAGATCCTGATGCAATGCCAATTATTATAAATTTTGGGTACCCTGCCTTAGTTTTGCTATGTATGTGTTGTTTTCTCAAAACTGGACACAGTACTCCAGATGTGGCTTCACCAATGCTGAATAGAGGGGAAGAGTCATTTCCCCTGATCTGCTGGCAGCACATCTACCAATGCCACCCAGGATGCTGTTAGCCTTCTAGGCAACAAGGGCACACTGCTGGCTCATATTCAGCTTATTGTCCACTGTCGCCCCCAGGTCCTTTTCTGTAGAGCTGCTCCTTAACCAGTTGGTCCCCAGCCTGTACCGGTGTATGGGATTATTCTGTCCTAAGTGCAGGACTTTGCACTTGTCCTTGTTGAACCTCATGAAATTTCTTTTGGTCCATTCCTCCAATTTGTTGAGGTCTCTCTGAATCCTAGCTCTACCCTCCAGTGTATGTAACTACTCCCCCCAGCTTGGTGTCATCTGCAGACTTGCTGAGGGTGCAATCCATCCCATCTACCAGGTCATTGATGAAGATATTGAACAAAAAGCACCCCAAGACCGACCCTTGGGGCACTCCACTTGATACTGGCTGCCAACAAGACATTGAGTCATTGATCACTACCCTTCAAGCCCAATGATCCAGCCAGTTTTCTATCCACCTTACAGTCCATACATCCAACCTGTACATCCTTAGCTTGCTTGTGAAAATGTTGTGAGAGACAGTATCAAAAGTCCTGCTAAAGTCAAGTGTGTCATGTCCACTGCTCTCCACATTCACAGAGCCAGTCAAGTCATCGTAGAAGGCTATCAGGTTGGTCAGGCATGACTTGGCCTTGGTGAATCCATGCTGACTGTTCCTGATCACTTTCTTCTCCTCCAAGTGATTAGAAATGGATTCCTTGAGGACCTGCTCCATGACTTTTCCAGGGACCAAGGTGAGGCTGATGGGTCTCTAGTACTCTGCATCCTCCTCCTTCCATCTCCTAAAGAGAGGAACTATATTTGCCCTTTTCCAATCATCTGGGACCTCTCCTGATCACCACAAGTTTTCAAAGATAATGGCCAGTGGCTCTGCAATCACATTAGCCAACTCCCTCAATGGTTTTGGGTGTGTGGCATCCAGCCCCATGACTTGTACACATCCAGCTTTTCTAAATAGTCCCTAACCTGTTCTGTCTCACTGGTGGCTGCTCATCTCCTCTCCAAACTGTGCTGCCAGATGCACAGTCTGGGAGCTGACCTTGCCTGTGAAGATTGAGGGGAAAAATGGCATTCAGTATTTCAGGCTTTTCTGCATCATCTGTCACTAGGTTGCCTCCCCCATTTAGTAAGGGTTCCACACTTTCCCTGATCTTCCTCTTGTTGCTGACATACTGTAGAAAGCCTTCTTGTTATCCTGCATATCCCTTGCTCCCTGCAACTCCAACCCTTTGGCCTTTCTGACTTCATCCCTGTACGCCCAACCAATATTCTTATACTCCTCCCTAGTCATTTGTCCAAGTTTCCACTTCTTGCAAGCTTCCTTTTTGTGTTTTAGCTCAGTGAAGAATTTCCTGTTAAGTCAAGCTGGTCTTCTGCCATACTTGCTCGTCTTCCTGCACTTCAGGATGGTTTGTTCCTGCACTCTCAGTCAGGCTTCTTTAAAATATAACCAGCTCTCCTGGACTCCTCTCCCCATCAGACTGGCCTCCCAGAGATCCTGCCCATGAGTTCCCTGAGCAAGCTGAAGTCTTCTTTTCTAAAGTCCAGGGTTCTTACTCTGCTGCTCTCCATCCATCCTTTCCTCGGGATCCTGAATTCAGTCATCTCATGGCGCTACTGCCCAAGTTGCCATCCACTACTACATTCCCCACCAATTTTTCCCTGTTTGTGAGCAGCAGGTCAAGAAGAGCAGGGCCCCAATTCTGGGTCTTGAATGGAGCCCGACTTACTGGGGTTTAGATGTGTAGAGTCAAATCACTGAATCATGGAAAATGAGGGTTGGAGGGGACCTCAGGAGGTCATCTAGTCCAACCCTCTGCTCAAAGCAGGACCAGCCCCAACTACATCATCCCAAATCCCTCCATTCAGCCCCAGAATTTCAAAGGAGGATGGATATGAAGTTCCCTTTTGACTGATCTATGTTTCGAATGAAATGCTGGTGGGTGACAGAAGAAAGGAAAGGCTTCAAATTTTTAAGCAATTTTTTGCTTCAAGAAAATGGATATCGATAGATGAAAACGGAGATTGGGCATATTACATTATCTGAAAGGTTTTAAATGGTTTGAGAGCAGAGCATTTCTGGAAGATTTGTGCTGTAATCACCTCTTTCCAAATGAGTTTTCTTGTACTAATATCTTTTAGGATGCAGTGCATTTGCCTATGAATTAGAGCAGTGCTGTAAAACATGCACAACACTGTTATATAATGCCATAGAGGAGATATATTATGTTTAAATAGATCTGGGCAAACTGGCTTACTCAAAACAAGTGTCTAAAAACTTTAGCAAAACTACAACATTCTTTTAGTGTTTAAACAATATATCTACACACATGCACACAGAGCTGTCATAGGAAAGTCCTTTACAATAGCAATTCACCCAGTAAGGGTCTGTAGAAATTGTTCACAGTATCTGCATTATGTAGCAGAGAATGAGATTCCTACTATGGCTCAGTTTAAATATTCAGTTGAAGTTATTGCTTGCAATTAAACTCCCATCAGTTTCATTTTACACTGAACTAGAGAAATGCCGCAACTGTGACTATAGCTATGGTATTCCCATAAGGCTGTCAACTTGAGTCTTTGCATGTCGCTCACAAAGTGTGCATTTTTAATTCTGTTCATCCTCCAAAGTTATCAAATCATCTGCATTTTTACTTCAGAAAGTTGGCAGAATTATTTTTTTTTAGCTTCCTTAACAGTCTCCTATGTTTTGTTCCCACCCTGGGCCCAGGCAGGAGCTGAGGTTGACTTAGCAGAACTCTGACTTCCCTTCTCCCCTTCTGTTATAACCATCTTTCATCATAATATATTGCCAGCTGCTCCCAAGTTGCTGGTGATTTCCTCATGCATCATCAGCACTACCTGCAAGACAAGAAGCAGCCCTGTGTCAAACCTAAATGTAGCAGTCTATTTTCCTTTTCTTATTCCTTAGCTCCCCTTGTCCTTTCTGTAGGACCTAACAGTGGAGATTGGGGAAGACTGACAGGGGCTCAGATGGGGAAAACATTGACACACATGCACTTCCATCCGGATGCCAGATTTTCTTTCTGAAACATTGACAGCAATGACTTCAACCCAGGGCTGGAAATTTTTGCTAAAATTCCTTTCAAAGACATTCGCTTAATCAGTGAAAAGAATAGCTTTGGGATTTATGCGTGTGTTTGGGAATCACGTTTGTATTCACGGTTCCTTCATAGCTGATCTCTGTGTCCTTGAGCTGGAAAGTATTTGGATGGATGAAGCTATAGAAATGCAACATACTTCAAAAAAGTCCAGGAAAGAAGTAGATACAGCCTAAGCCAGTGGTTCTCACCTGGGGTGCCATGATGCAGGTGCTGCCACTGTGGCTGCAATTAAAACTGTGCCATGCACAAGGCTGCAGCATGTGTGCATGCTCCTCCTTCATTAAGGCTCTCTAATAGCCCTAAACCAAGAAGCAGAGCTGGAGCTGACTTGTGCTTATTATATATGTGTATATATGTATCTACACACACACACACACACACACACACACGTGTATACGTATATGTGTGTGTAAAATGTATATGAACACATTCAAATATTCATTTAAATTAAATTTCAAATTTCACTGGTTATTTTGGTTAGCGTATTCACCTCTAGGCTGGCTGAATAGCCTCAGGGAAAGATTTGCGCCAAAAGGATCACAAGGTTTTCTATAAGTAGTAAGTGAACGTACAGCTGCAGATAGATAAGGAAAAGGACAATGAATGACGGGATCGGTTCACCTTGCAGAACTTGTCTCCAGCTGGGATTTATTTTTTTCCATTGTGTCGTGTGCTACATCAGGTTGGCTGCATCTGTGGTAAAGAAGTGCTGTGCTAGAGAATTGGTCCATAAAGAGAGTTGTTAGGTAACTTTTTGCTCTCCTTCTGGTTTATTTTTGTCTCACCAGGTGGCAGTGTTGATCTGTGCAGGATTTCTGATTGCCTGGATTCCCTACGCTGTGGTATCTGTGTGGTCAGCTTTTGGACACCCAGACTCCGTTCCCATTCCGCTTTCGGTGGTACCGACCTTGTTTGCAAAATCAGCAGCTATGTACAACCCAATTATTTACCAGGTCATTAATTGTAAATCTGCCTGTTGTCGGGCACGTGGCTCAAAGGCCCTGCAGAAGAAGAGCACCTTGCAGAATACCAGGTAAATTTTGGAAGTGGGGTAGGCCATAAGCTTTTCCATTCCTGAACACTCTTGTCGTTACCTCAGAATCTTTACACAGCGGATGAGTTGCTGTATTGGGATGGTCAAATTGTTCATCTGGCTTGGTTTCTTGTTTTTAATAGTGGTTCGTGGTACATGATATTTAGGAAAGTTCAACTCCTTCCACAACGAATCAGTTTAATTGCCTAACATCTGTAGCATGTGTTGAAGCATGGCTTCTTGAGTCTCCCTGGTGGTCATCACCTGAAGCGCACTAAGACAGTTATCTCTTACAGGTTCTATTCCAAAACCCATTTAAATTATTGAAAAGATGTCTATTGACTTCAGTGGGCATTAGATAAGGCCCACAGTCATTTTATCCCAACTAAAGACATAACCATAAAAGGTGCTAAACACTAGGGCTGTGCGAAACTTCGGTCCCTGATTCGATTTGGCGGAGATTTGGCCTAATTTGGTGGCCGAATCTCTGAATCCAAATCCAAATCCTCCGAATCAATTCGGAGATTTGGAAAGGTTTGGCAATTCAGATATAGACACAGCTTTAAATGTTTTTTCTACGTACTTCAAGATACCAGGTGGCTCATGAACACTGCAATGCTGGGGTAGATGTAACATCCCACAGCAGTGTTGGGGGGCTCCCCAGTGCGCTCAGCAGCAGACCCAGAAG
>NW_017729028.1:39630482-39631277 GCF_001723915.1 Gavialis gangeticus
TTGCCTCCTGAATCGGGTGGGGGGGACCCAGGGTCCTCCTGCAGCTAACTGCTGAATCAGGGGGGCACGGACGGGGGGGCAGCATGTCCCTGGCAGACCTGGAAGTGGACTGGAGCTACTTTTGGTCCACTTCCAGGTTTACTGCTGAGCACACTGGAGAGCCCCCCCGTGCTCCTGTGGGATGCTCTATCTGCCCCAGCACCGCACTGATCACGAGCCACGCTGCTACCTCAAGGTATGTAGAAAAAACTTTTAAAGCTGTGCCTGTGCCCAAATCACTGATTCACCGAATCAGCATCGAATCTTCAGATTCAGATTCAGTCGAATTGAATCAGGGACAGTGATCTGAATCAATGGATCGAATCACTGTCCCCAGTTAGGCCGAACCTGAATTGAATAGGGCCCATTTTGCTTAGCCCTACTAAACACCCCGAGTTCCTAGTGGAGTCTGCGGGGGCAGCATGCCTGGCACCTTGAAGAAACCAGCTGCAAGCACAAATGTTATTCTATACAAATGTCTTAATTAAAAAAAAATCTTAGTAAAGCTCTTTGCTTTAATAGCAGCTTCACGGTGAAACTGGGTTGAAAAGGGTCTAAATCAGAACAGAATTTGGTATTTTTGCTTCATGGGATGCTAAAATACTGGCAGTGGTGTAACTAGGGTGGGGTGAGCTGGATACCAGCCACAGGCACCAACTATTGTGGGGGTGCTGGAGTCAGTCACTCCCTGACTGGGATGTGGGCAGTAGGGGTCTGCAGGGCTCAGTCCTTGGGCCCGCACTGTTCAACATCTTC
>NW_017729028.1:39636277-39641084 GCF_001723915.1 Gavialis gangeticus
CTCCCTGACTGGGAATCTTTGGTATGTCGAGCGTAGCATTTTGTTTTAGGATAGCCAAGGGAACCAAGGAGTCTGCAGGATCTAAGTGCTAGTAGTTCATAATTCCAGCTGCATCATCTGGTATGGAAACACAAAATGAATTCTTCATATCATTATGTAAGCTAGAGAGATAAAAGTGCCTTTTACTGCACATTTTCAAGTGAGTTTTCCAGGTTTAGATATTACAGACTTCTACAACTTCCCCTGGGAAACTTTTATATCCTTGGAGATCTCACGTGTCAGGAAGTTTTGTTTGCAGTGTGGTTAGCCATTAAAGCATACTGAAGACAGGGGTCTCATACAGCACTATAGTAGCAAAATAGTCTATTGCCCTGTGTACAGTAGTATCTATGGTATTAATATAGTATACAGAAATGGGGAAAAGTAAGACTTTATGCAGGAAATCTGTTCACTGTAATATCAAAAATCATCAGTGGGTAGCTAAGCAAAGCTTCCTATCCATTATATATAGTTGAGAATATCTAACCTTAGAGGGCTTCATCAAGTCTACAACTCCTTTTATATTTTAATTGGGATGTAGGAACCACCTGCCTGATCACAGGGAGCTATTGGTGGCTGTGGTAACTCACTGGTGTCTTTCAGCATCAAT
Source organism: Gavialis gangeticus (assembly GCF_001723915.1). Taxonomy (NCBI): domain Eukaryota; kingdom Metazoa; phylum Chordata; order Crocodylia; family Gavialidae; genus Gavialis; species Gavialis gangeticus. Next base: position 39,636,927 of record NW_017729028.1, read on the forward strand.
ATAAATTTGGATTTATCCCCAGTTTGCTGTATATAGAGAAGCATATATAGGTATAGGGAGGTATAGATATATAGAGAGGTATATATAGGTGCAGGTATACAGGTACCTGTATAGGTCATTTGGAGGGGCTTGGTGAACATAATGACTCAAACTGTGCTCAACCTCTAGGCTAGACTTCCAAATAAAAGGAAGGTTAGAATATCTCCCTCTCCTTGAACACTTGAAACATGGCAGGTATAAGCCCCATGCGAGAGTTTCAGAATTTATGTATGTGTGGTGAATAAAGTGACCTAGACAGATTACTCTCTAGGTTCTGGACTCTAATTATTTATAAGACAGGTTATTTCATGCAACATGACCACATTTTTTCTTCTTGTAGGTTGAATACGATATCTACAAATAGAACATCTACAGCAGTTGCTGAAACCTAGCAGGAAGTACAAAGGCAGACGTATATGGTGAATGAAAATCTGTTGACAGACAATCATTTTCTTCTCAACTTTTTCTTTTGTAAAGAAATTAATATATGATGACAACTTTATTTTAATGTTTGTTTTTCTCTCGATTCCTATGTATTATGCACTATGCGCTTTTTTCATCCTAAATGGAATATCTCTTATCAGAGCTGTGTAAACAGTTAGAGGATAAAAAAAACCAAAAACAGTAAAAGGTCATTTGAATTCAAAATATAAATTTGTGTAGGCCATATTTGGAACACTTTTGATTTGCTTTTTGGGAACATTCACATGAGTGACTCTTCTTCATGGAAAGTTAGTCTCATGAATATTCCTGAGAGGCATTTATGTGGTTATCTTGGAATCACTTTAATTTTCCTCTTCCTGTTTATAAAAGATTTTGTTATTAAGCCAAGGAGCAGCAACAACGTTCATGAGACCAATCCAAATTGTTCTTGAAGATGCCTCCACTTGGGCATGGTGACACCAAAAAAAAAAGTTGTTATCTTGCCTTGGAAGAGTGATCCAAATCATCAGGATTAGGCATGTAAGATCCCTATAGAGTGAATAGGGATAGCCAGATCTAGACAATAGGTAATGAATGTTTAGGCATCAGGAGCATGTCTGAATTCCTGGCCTTCTCCAGGATTTAGGATAATGACTCTGGGCTGCATATTAGGAACCTCCATCACTTTGGGATTAAGAGTGCCCAGAGGAGAGGAGCCTAGTTTGTGCCAGCTGTATTAATTCCGTGCAAAGTGCAGCACAGAACCCCATGGCTGCTTTCAGTCCAAAACTTGGTAGGTAGTGGTGGTGCCCTCCATTTGCACAGTACTCTAGTGGTTGCAGAACTCACTTTGGAAGTGAGAGATTATGTGACCAGGAAGAGAAAAAGAAATGTGGAACAGGCCTCTACAGCCCAGTGATGAGCATGTTTTCTTGGAGTTCAGAAAACCTGTGTTCTTGTCCTGACAGCCAGGGTTATATCTGTTTTAACCAAGGATTGTCAAATGTAAAATACATAAGCAGGCCTGGCAGCAGGGGACCGAACCCAGTGCTCCCAAGAGTGTGTCCTCTGACCCCATGAACTCTGTGCTCTTGGCTCCTCTGTGGTCTAGCTTCAACAGGAGAGAAAGGATGTAATCTATAACTTGGAAACTCCCCTGGAGAGCTGAGATGTAGGTTTGAGTCTTCACAGGCTGAGGTGAATCTGGGACTGCCCAGGCCCACATGCTGGGATCGGGGCCCTTTGGCCCCATGCCACTTCCACCTGGCTCCACATGCCACCATCCAGCCCCATGCACCAGGATCAGGCCCTGTTCTGCCCTGTACACTCAAACTAGGATACAGGGCCACAGCCCATGTACCTGTGGGTAGCCCCGCAGACCAGATGAATCAGCGCGGGGGGCTAGATCTGGCTTGGGGGTGGGCACCCATGCACTAAGTTATTGTTCAATGGGTAGGTGTCACCAGCTGTATTCTCAGGTGGAACATGGCTCTGTGGGTGCCTAATGGACCAGGGATGTAGGTGGAATTTAGGACCCTCCTAGCTCCAGCCTGGTTCATAACTTGGAGTTAGTTGGGAGCTACTTGAGTAGGTGCGTGATCTGGTTTGCTTGTGAGAGTGCCCAGGAGCCTTGCCTCTGGGGGCCTAGGGAATGTTTCAAGACACAATGGAGGCACCGCATGATTCAGGTTTGCTGAAGTAGGTTTGTGGCTGCTTGGAGCAGAGTTGATCTGCGTTGCTTTCGGAACTTAATTAAGAGCCTAAATCAAAATCCTATTTTGGTGCCTACAGGAATGATCTGGCTGTAGCCCCACAACATAACTTAGTTGCCCATGTGACACCCCACAAAGAAACAGTGGTTGGAACAAAGATTTAGCTGGCATCCCCTCTGACTGAAATATGTTGGCATTGTGCACTGTTGCAGAGTTTTGAGTTGTGAAACTCTTTGGAAAGAGAAGCAAATGTGCTATTCATGGATAATCGACAAGCAGAAAAAAGTAAGTTGGCCAATTCATTTGATGCAAATAGTTTGTCCATATTTAATCACTAGGAATATCCTGGGGGAAAATGGCATGGGATGTGAGGGAGATGCTAGTTACTAGCAGAGATATATAAAACAAGCAGCAAATGTATAAAAACAGATTTTTTTTTCACATTCACTGCCCATCCATCTATCCTTTTTGAGATCAGTATTAAATATTCAAAGGTAAAATCTTTCCTCAGCCTCAACTCCGAACCTCTGCTCAGAGCGACTGTAATAAGAATTATATTCAATTTGGTACACACAGTACCTCCTCTCTTTCTCTAGCTTTGCCATGCTGACACAGGCACTTTTACATAAAGGTACTAAAGATTAATATTTGCCCTTGTCCAAATCAAAACATCTTTCCTATTTAATGTAAAATTTCAAGGATAGGCTTAGTCTTGATTGCTCCTAAAATTATCGCCACAAGTCTCTTCTTTGCTCCTTAAAGGAAAGACAACATTAAAAAAGAATTTCAACCAATAGCCAGTTTAAGGTGAGTAGTTATAAAAAATGTTTGTAGCTTGTTGTTATTTCACAGCCGTGTTTAACATATGTTTTCTCACCATAGCAATTTGAGCTTCTATTACAGCAGCTCTGTTGGGATGGGTAAGCTGGCTTCATAAAATAGTACCAGGGAGGCTTAAACCAGGAAGTTTAGTTGTGCAGTTGTACCTACCAAGTCTCCCATGGTGCTATAAGCAATTATTATTCTATCAGTTGATTTTCAGACCTAGTAGTGTCAGATGAAGTTTGCAGGTCCTGAGCTGGTGTCGCAGAGCACTCAGGTGCCCTGCGCCTGAGAGCAGAAACAGCTCGGGAGAGACCCCTAGTGGCAAGAAGGGGGAGGCCCAGCTGCCAGTTACCAGGGCAGCCAGAGTCACAGGTGCTGGTTGCTAGGACAACTGCTGGGGAGCCAGCTGACAGGAAAGGGCAGGGCCTGGCCGTTATTAAGCCCCAGGCATGAGGTCAGGAGGGCAGTTCCCCTCTGGCGGCCAAGGGAGGAGGAGCTTGGCCAGTGCAGACAGGGGTGAGAAGCCTGATTGCATGAGTAGCCCCTGGTCGCTGCTGGGGGTTGGAGTATTTCCCGGTAGGGATTGAATGTTGTTTGGCTGGACGGTTTAGCTTTTTATGTTATAGCTCAGGGGTTTTGTGTTTTTGTGTTCGCTGTTTTGACTGGAGGACCAGGTGAGGCTACTAGGGGTTGGAGAAGGCCTCATAGGGGTTCCACGGTAGCGTGGAGACCCTGGCACCAGGGAGGGCGCGGCATTTTGGGGTGCACTGACCCCAGCCCCAGAGAGAGAGGGCCACGAGGAGTGAGAAGCCCCAGAGCGAGGGGGCAGTGTGAGGCCCCAGAGCAAAGGGGCGACGAGCAGCCCCAGGGAAGTCAAGGAGGGGGCCAAAGCACAGCAAGGCCCGGGTTAAAACCACGTCAGTAACATCTGCGAGGCTTGGGCTGCGGTGTAGGGAAGGTAAAGGAGCCACAGATAGCGCCCCCTGGCACCGGGGCGCATAAAGTGGGCAGCCTTCCACTAATTACATCAATTACTTAATCAATTAAGATCAAGGCATGGCAGGTGAGTAAGCAGGCAGTTGGCCCACAACAGGAGGGCGGAGGTGCCAATAGAAGGGCTCCGGTAGCGATACTCCTGTCACAGCTGGGAGCAAGGGAG
>NW_017729028.1:39646084-39648020 GCF_001723915.1 Gavialis gangeticus
CAACAGGAGGGCGGAGGTGCCAATAGAAGGGCTCCGGTAGCGATACTCCTGTCACAGCTGGGAGCAAGGGAGAATACACATTCCCCTTTTGAAAAATGCTTGCCTATTTAAGCAGAGAAATGAATGGAATAAATCCTGGAAGTGTTGCTGTTTCTGGTGAGTAAATGCTAACCTTTCTAACAAACTAGAACCATCTTTTAGGGAACTTCCCTCCCCATGCCCAGCTCTCCTGCAAAACAATATCCATATAAAGAGAATTTGCAACCCCCTGGCATTGCAAGTTGTACTTTGCAGTTCAGTGCGAATGAAACCCAGGGAATGTCTTTTTTTGGGAGCCCCAGGTACCCAGCATCTTTTAGGATTTGGCTATGAAAGAATTCACATTCAATCCATTTCTGTAGCTCTTAATCAGTGTTTGCTCAGGTTAAAATGCCATTGATGTCTGTAGGATTTTAGCCCAGTTAAGAAATGTTTTAAGACCCACAGGCTGAGGTTCTTCAAGTGGAGATTCATTATATCAGAGTTCATGATAGACTTGAAAGAATGATCGATATTCTGGCCAGATTTCAATGCAGGTGATTTCATAGTGCTTGCCCAAATTCTTGCTATGGTTTCAATAAGATAAACTTTTCTTTCTTTGCTCCTTGCTTTGAACAACTGTATAGTACATCATGCACGTCAAGATCAGGAGATTAGATTGTCCAGTTTGACCTCCTGAGTTAAACAGTTCCTAGGATTTCAGCCATTTCTCTCTCCATTGAAGGTGTGATTGTAGAGAGCTTAAAGAGGCTCCCTACAGATCCACAGGCATGAGCTTGTGTCTAGCTTCAAACATGTGGTACACACTATAGGGACCTGATCATTCAGACTGAAGGGGTTTGAAAATATCCAGAGATGGACCACTTTCCTTGTTGATTTGTTCCAATGATTGATTAATTGGCCAGCTATAATGATAAAATGTAGTTTACAAAGATTTTATCTACAGATCTAAAATTCTCAAAATATCCACCACTAGAAAGTTCTTTTGACTGGAGCTTATATAAAATACAGACAAACTAAAGCCGATTTAAGTATGAAGGACAATGGCATATGACTGAAAGAACATCTTTTTTATTGTGTTTTCAGTAATACAGTATCATCATTGAACTTCGTGGTTTGATGTATGAACATTAACAGAAGTGATTTTCAATGCAAAACCACGTTGTGTCATAAAGGATATCATTATAAATGCATCTCCTCGTTAGGTGCCTTATGTGTATAATCAGATTAAATTGCCATGATTCAAAGTGATATCATTTAAAGTAATGAAATCTTCCTGCTAGTGCCTCATGATAGAGAGAAATGATTGAATTAGAGTCCGCCCTGACTATTCAAAACAGCACTGTTTTCTAATTCTCAGGTATCAAGAGCAAGATGGAAGCCCCAGTACAATCTAGTCCCTGAATTGTATTTCATGGCTACAGCTCAAGGCACATATGGAAAAACCACACAGATCATGTGACTGTGAAGGTTTGCTTGTCGACTTGCAAAATTTTGGGACCATAGTTTCACTTTCCCACCTAGAGGGTTACTGGATGATTTCTAGCCAGCAGTCTACTTCCCCGAGGAAGCTCATCAATACTTCCTTTATTTGGCTCTACCTTTCATTTGAGAAGACAGGTTTTCTGATGGACTAAGAGACCTTGGGGTTGGAAGAAGAAACATTTTTATTGAAAATTGGAAGAAAGTTCAAGTCCTGGATACCAGAATCCTGGGGCAAGAGTCTTTGAAGAGTGCATGGAATGGATGCTCATGGTTTATGTGTTGGTATATCAGGAATACTAATGAGGGAAGGACCTGAAGACTGCTATGAAGCTTTTTGGCCTGCACAGCTAGAGCTAAGCCAATAGTGGCATGCCTAGAGTGAAAATGGGAAAGAGCAAGCTAAAGTTAGTGT
>NW_017729028.1:39648031-39652441 GCF_001723915.1 Gavialis gangeticus
CTAGAGTGAAAATGGGAAAGAGCAAGCTAAAGTTAGTGTGTGCCTAAACAGGAAGAAAATGTAATTGGCACATTGGCTGGGCACCGTGGTAACAGATTTGGATGGTTTGTGTTTAGCTTACCGCTTGGACAGCTTGTGCATGGATGTTTCTCAGTTTCTTTCCTCTGGAGAGTCACCTTCCTATGACGAGTTTCCACAATCCTTATATTTTCAATGTTGTATCCGTGGTTTCCCAGGCACGTCTTGACCATAGCTCCATTTTCCCACCTTTAAGGCTTGTGGAAACTTCTTACTGATGGTTCCACCTTGGTTGAGTAGGCCTCCATGTTTCCTGTGTCTGACTCTATTTTCTGGGGGTCGTGGCTCCTGGAAGGTTCTTGCATCCATCAGAAGCTCATTGTGAATAAACTCCACTACAGTGCCAGTTCTCACAAGGACCATCTTTGCTGTAGGGATAAATTGGAGTAGGTCTTCTTGCCCACTCGCTTGGCTGCACAGATCTTCCAAGATGTACAGACTGTTTTGAAACTGCTGCTGCTGCTTAGCAATAACTCTATCAGGAAAGGGAACAGGACTTCTGTTATTGTTGCTGCATCTCCATACACCCACCACAGCAGAAGGCATCTATCTAACTTCCCACACAGAGCTCCCCCCCTCTCCCTTTCCCTTTTTCCCACCATGTTTCACTTTTTTCAGGATCATTTATAGAACCTATGTCTTATACTTTGTTGGTGGATATGGCGTATCCCTCCACCAGTGTAATATGCTGCTCTTGGCTTAACTTTCTCCACCATGCTTCCATTTTTCAAGTAGGTTGCTTTGACCCTGAGGTTTTCCCCTTCTGAATTAGTGTCCAAGCAGAAACAGAAGCCTGCTCTGGGGACCTTTTGGTATTCTGTCCTTCACTGGGAAGAAACAGTACTTTATGAATCAATATGAAGACCCTCATACCAGGGACCAACTATAATCCATTGCAGGGCTTAGTAATTCTTTGATTACTCTCTTCTCAAGAAACTTTTTCCCCATTGACTCAGGGGTTTCTACCTTGATAGACATTATGCCTTCTCAGCATGGTAGAAGTAGTACATGGTTACTATCTTCCTTTGTCCAGTCTTGCAGCTTGCTTCTCCTGGTTCTCTTTCCAGGCTATCAGTGGTTGCTGTCACATACAGTAAGTTTCTGACTGTTGCAAGCATTTCCTTCTTGGCTACAGATTCACTAGGTTTTCTGTTGGGCTTCTGGTGCTAAGATGCCAGTGTGCTTTTTCAGTGATTTCTGAGGCATTTCAGCATTCATTGCTGATCAGTTCCTCCTTTCTCACTTGTTGGGTCTTTTTCTCCCTTTTGCCAAAGACACACATTGGTCTTCCTGGACTGATCAAGCAGACTTTCTAATGCATATAACCCATAGTCATGTAGCTCCTGGATTATGGCTCTCATCAGCCTTTTCACACTGAATGCCCTGGAGTATCTTTGTTTGGGCCTGAACTCTGGCCAAAATTGGATGAGGTTCTGATATAGCTTTTTTCAAGAGCCAGTTATTTCTAAACAGATTTATGAATAGGACTCAAATACCGGCCTGTCCTGCAAACGATCATAGTTGAGAAATAGAAAGTCATTTTGTTGGGTTTTCTGTTATCTAAATTGTACAGTGTGTAAGCCTGTAGCATCTAGAAGGTGAACCTGTATTTTGCAGGCCATCTAGTATGGTTTTACTTTATGCTACTCACTGCGGATGCCACAAGAAGACAGTAAATGTGTTGGCACCAGTCCACTATACCTATCAGCCTCCTAGGACACAGTCTAGCACATGTATCCAACTACTAAGTTGTTGCAGGCTGTTCTCTGTCAGCCCATGGTGAGATGCATTGTGGAGATAATGAACAGGAACTTTATCTTGTATGGTTAGAAACAAAGTTAGCCAGCTAAGGCACTTTCATAATGAGCTTCCACAAGTATTGACTCTGGCTCCTCTCCTTTTCAATGCATATGCTGGTATCCTACTAACAACTACAGTCCATTAATATGTATGAATGGATGACATCTGTCTTGCTGATGCAGGCAATGATCTACATAAGTCAAGAAGTCACTCAGCCAGAACATAAGTGTTCTGGTTACCTACTTTTATTGATGTAAACTTACATTAAGTGAGTGTGAGTTACCACAACCTGCCATCTAAGCAATTATCTAGCCAATTGCTCTTGCAGACTGTGTTAAGAAATGACCACTCCCCTTCCAGCCAGTTGTTACATAGCTAGGAATCAAGCAGGATCCCAGCCCAATGTACCACTCTCATCTCAGTCATCTAAAATAAAAAACCCCTTTTGCACTTCTTTAATCCATAAATTGGCAGGAACGTCCTGGGATGCAGAGCTTAATGACCTTCAAACCTTAATCTAAGGAAAGGTACTTGCTCCTGCAGAATATTGGGCAGCAGTAAAGGAGAGAAGCCAATATACACATCCCGTTGACTCTGAACCAAATACAATGGCTCCCACCATTAGTGACTGCTTTAACTGTATGTTAACATCTAGTCTGTATGTGTTAGCTCATGTGTCCCCATCCAGAGCTTTCATTGTGATGCCATCACCCTCAAGTCTTCATGGAAAGTGGATAAAAATAACTTGCTACCTGCAAGGCTCGCCATGTTGCTGGTGAGCATAGATAAACTCAGAGAAGCTTCTATAAGATCAGTCTGCTTCCAGAAGAAAACACCTAAACTGGCAGTTATTGAAGACTTGCTCAGATTGACCTCAAGACATCCCTTTGTTGTTGCCACTCGTGCATTCATGACCAGCATGGCTAACTCAGCATCATCCACAGCTGAAGGACACATATCAGGGCTGATATCCATGTCCTTACAGAATGGCAATAGCTCTGAGATGGAGAGGTAGGCATGCTGATAACTCTTGGGGCCTTTGATTGACATTCACTCATTTGTAACGGGGGTAACAACTCTAGGATCAAGTTGAACAGGATGCTGACCAGGATAGTCAGAGCAGAAGCAATGATGCCAGAATTTGGTCCGACTCAATCCTCACAGTGTCTGACTGCAAGGCAGCACTGCTGAGAGTTGAGTACATGATTTGCATTTAGACAGCTAAATTATATGATAGCACCCTATCCACAGAAATAGTTCTGGTGAAGTAGAGGGGTGACTCCTACAAGTTAAAGCTGTAGGATCAGATCCTACAAGCATGTGCAATGTACAGATACCTGAATGAGCTCTGGACAAGCTAGCTCAGGTACCACACAGTTCAGCTGTATAAACGTGGCCCAATACCTGGGCTGAATCATCCTTCTTCTCAGCAAGGCTAATTTGCTTGTACACAGCACCACACTATTGCAGCTATGCTACTTCTGGGACCTGGGCTATCTCAGCTCCCTCAGGCGGCTGTACATGGTATAGCATCATACCATGCAGGCATGCCTTTAGGCTATGTCTGAACTATAACATTACTGTAAGTATATCCAGCATGCCCTGGCACAGGGCATGTTTCAGTCAGAGTAGGAATAGCAAGTAGTGTACAGTTGTTGTTCTGCATATTTAATAATATTACCTTGCATCAACTTAAACTGGGCTTACCACAGCCCTTGCTGTTCAGTATTCTCCTAATTTAGTAATGGATGTAAAGTTGATGGTACTGGACTATGCAGTTTCTGGTCTAAAAATTGATGGTACTGGATTATGCAACGTGGTCTAATCTGCACCAGAAAGCCTAGAGATATTAAATAATTCAAGATCATGAGGATGAAGTAGTGACTTAAAGTCATCATTGACACTTCCTCCCATGATTTTGCACATTGAAGAAAGAAGGTGGCCTATCATTCTGCCCCACTAGAGGCTCTGCACCTCCAGAGCCACGTCATAACATCTGAAGATCTGCTGTAGCACAGTTAAGAATCAAGTTTATGGGGTTAAGTTACTCAAGAGTTACCATGGTGTTGTTTCATGCACAGAGCTCTGTGCAATAATAAAGGGACTCTGGTTGGACTGTAGCAACATGGATCTTTATGTTAAATGCCCTGTATTCAGTGCCACTGCTTGCAGCCATATAGTGCATTGTGTGCTCAGCGCTGTTGCACAATCTCCAAGTATATGGAGCTTCCTGGGGTCGCCCTCCAAATCTTCCCCTCCACAGCTCCTGTCTAAACCTGGTCCAGGTCGTTTAAGAGTGTGAAAGGATGTGCCAATCAATAGCACTAAATTCTGGCCCAGCAGGGTAGGAAGATTTAGAAAAATGAGCAAAAATACCTGTAACAGGTAACAAAAGTAAGACATTACAAGAAATGGTCAGTCTAAGGTGAGGCTGATGGGTTAAATATTAGTAGTCTAGAAAAGAGAAGGCTAGAGAGTAACTTATATTGTGGTTTATAAATAGCTTTTACTACTAATAATGCAAATGAAGGA
>NW_017729028.1:39652452-39653790 GCF_001723915.1 Gavialis gangeticus
TTATAAATAGCTTTTACTACTAATAATGCAAATGAAGGAAGGGAATTATTCACAATCTCAGAAGATGTTGGTATAGGAAATCAAGGCCTGAAGCTAAAGGAGGGAAAGTTGAGGTTAGGCATTTTCAGCTATAAGAGAAATGGACAGCTGAAAAATTGTCAAGGGAAGAAGTTGAGGCACTTCTTGTAGATATTTGAGAACAGATTAGCTAATCCAGTAGTGGCAATGATTTACAATAGCAAGGGCTGCTCAGTACTCATTTTAATCCTGGTTTCCGATTCTATGAAAAATTTCTAATTAAAATGTTGAGATTTATTTTACGTTAGTAGCTGCCTGTATTATAGGGAGATGCAGTAGGGATCCCTGTGCTCTGGTCTCTGGGCTGTGTACCGTGAAACCAGCTGATGAGAACACTTATCCTGAAGCTCCATTTCTAGTGAAGTAAAATGAAAGTTCAGGTTGCTGCAATGTGTTGGGGTGTCGATGATCCATTTGAATGCCTGCTCTTTTTAAAGTTCAACTCTACTGTCTTTTTCTAAAGGCAGTTTTTCAGATTACACTACACTGTTTACAATGGTGCCAAATTTGCAGTATTTACAGTTCAGGCTGAGACAAAACTTCGCAATTACTGCCGTAACCTCTAACTGGAAATGTAACAAAACTATTTTCTCTACCAGATGCTTCTCTGACCATGTTGTAAAGCTTTTTAAAATGTAGCTTGTTATTTGTAGACCTGGATTACACAAATAGTTTGAGGAAGGTCATGAGAAAAGAGGGACAAAGATGTTTTTTGGAAGAGAGATTTTCCCCCAGATATTTTTGTGAAAGGCATGGTACAAAACCTTTCACCTCATGTGAAGCAAGGGGTCAAAATGGATCAGAAAAAGGGGGCCAAGCTTGACATACCAAAACCAGGCCATCTTTGCTATGATGTCTTGCATCATTCATTTTTACTATGAAGTTTTGCAAGTGGTATTATGTATGCATAATATATAGAAACCATCTAGATTAATCTCTCTTGCATAGATGACGAGAAAAATATGTGGTAGCAAGTGGCATGAATAAGTAATATAAAATAACTTTTATCAATGGCTTGTCATATATTTTGATCTTTTGAAAGAAAAAAATGCATATATATGTGTGTGTGTGTGCGCGCGCATAGATACATAATCAGAATAAGCCCACACACACACATAGTTAATAAAATAGCAGAATTTAGTGAGATAAGAAAACTCAGTACAACTTTCGGTAACAGTATCTCAAAATAAGTGAAATCAAAATCCAAATGTAATTTCAAAACTTATAGTTTCATAGTTTCATAGTTTCTAGGGTCGGAAG
>NW_017729028.1:39653801-39669788 GCF_001723915.1 Gavialis gangeticus
ATGCTACGGGCATTAGTGTAGAGGCATTTCAGGCCTCCTTAATTATATGCTGGATGTGTAACCATTCCTTGTATCAACAGTTATCCTATAAGCTATTAAGAAACTAATTTAAGTAGTTTTGCTCTCATACCAGTTTTCTATTTATTGATTTAGTGGAAAGCAACAGATTGGTAGGTACAGTGTGGAGCAGGTCATGACACATTTAGTGCAGACTTCATTGCAATAACACTATTTTATCTTTAGTCCTCCAAAGCAAGAAACGTGGTATGAAAGCCGTAGTCTCCCTTTCTGCTCCATTTACTGTATCAGATTAATCACTGCTGTAAATGAGTATGGCTTCATTGAAGTCAATGGCTCTGCATGCCTTTAACAGCGGAAAAATTCAGCCCTGTGTTTGCACATTAAAAGTAATATCTTGATTTTGTTGAAATTAATGGGAGTTTTATCATTGGTTTCAGCGGAGCCAGGATTTCGCCCTGAGAACATAAAAAGAAAGAAGGAAACTGTAGGGTCCCTGTGGTGATTTCTTGACGTCCTTCTCCTAGGATCATACGGTCATAGGATAATAGGGCTGGAAGGGACCTCACAAGGTCTAGTCCCTCCCCCTGCTCAAGGCAGAAGCATCCCCCGCTAAACCATCCCAACCACATGTCAACCTGCTCTTGAAAACTTCCAAGGATGGAGAGTCCACAATATCTCTAGGCATAAATTTCCTCTGCTAAAGCTAGAGACCATTGCTCTGAGTCCTATCCCCTACAGTCACAGAGAAAAGACTATCTCCATCCTCTCTATATTTGCCCTTCTGGTATTTGAGGACTTTTATCAAACCTCCTCAGTCTTTTGTTCTCAAGACTAAGTAACCGTTCATCTTTCAGCCCTTCCTCATAAATCTGCCCTCCCAGGCCCCTAAACATTTTTGTTGCTCTATGCTAGACTTCCCAATTTGTCCATATCCTTCATCTCTTTTATTGCTTGAATACTGCAGTCTAGTTGAGGCCCCAGATCCTCTGCACCAGAAACTCACATAGGCATTCAGTGTAATGCTGAAGTCAGGCTCAAACACCCTACCACTCCTTGTACATCTGAACCCATTCATGCCCTGGGAACCTGATAACAGCATATGATAGCCAGTTTTCAATGTAGGGTCTGTTCCTGTCAACACTTAGCACAGGTGGACACAGTGCCTCCTCCCACCTGAATGGTCCTGCTGATACTGTGGAGGTGCTAGGTCTGGCCGAAGTACTGCTTGCAGGGTTGTATCCTGAGTTCACGTGTTTTTCAGTTTGGTGGGACCTTGATTAGAGGAAGGAAAAATATGTTGGTGATTTCAGCAATCTAGACCAAAATCAGGTACATGAGAACAGAGTAAGACTCTTAGTTCAACTAACATCCAGCTCACATAACGAGCAGAACGACGGCCCCCAATTCTCAGTTTAATCAACTCAAGTTGCTGGTAAACCCATTGGATCTGACTTTCTGGATTCCCTCTAAGCACGAGAAAATCCTCCAATGATTAAAGGCTTCCTGTTACCATAAAGGAGTGGCTAGGGAAGAGGTGGTAAAGGATTGGGGAGCATACCTTATTTTAAAAGCACCTGTGTCTGTTGCCCCGATCCTACTCCATGAGCAGTTTTATAACCAGGTTCCCTGGCATGGTTTTATTAATGTAAAAAGGACCTGTGGTTGCACAAGAAATAAGCACATAAGTTCCCCCCAGAGCAGCTCCAACAACTTAAGTAGAGCTGACCTAATTTATAACTGGGCAACTGAAAAGCAAACACATCGTAAGACTGTGAGCTTCTTTCCCTGGTATAAAACAGAAACACCCCCACTGAAATCAGCAGAGTTGCTTCATAAAAATGCAGTGGAAACCAATCAATCAGGCTGCATTAGTCCAGCCTCAGTAAGTATTCGCTGTCAGAGGACACAATGCCTCACTGCTAATGGGTAGTTTCCAAGACCTGGCTGTTTTTAAATACAATTTTTATATAATTAAGTAAAGCAGCAAGGAAGAGAGCCTGGAACTGACTGAGAGCTGAGGTGGAGCTGACAGTGCTAAATATTCTGCCTAGTCATTAATGGACAGGTGAAGAAAGATGATAGGCATGCTATTGCTGTTAGTGAGTGATTTATACTTTCCGTCATGTCCTGGGTCATTATACGTATTTTCTAAGCATTTAACCTTTTCAAGTTGCACCTTGCCTACATTGCCACACTGCTGAAATGTCAGTAATAGCATGGCGGTGTCAACAAACAATATTTCATGCTGCATACAGCTGTAAGGACTTGCATAGTAAAATAAGTTTATAGAATATTTATTACTGCATTTTGTAATATACGGTAAGATCAAAGTAATGAGGCAAGTATGAAGAAGACCGTTAATGCGCCTCAGACTTCTGAGGGATTTGAGAGTTCATAAACTGCTACAATCTTGTAATTCACAGTGACCCATCAATTATGATCTACCATAAATGTTTAAACTGCTATATATGTCAGTACAACTTACTGAAATTAGAACCGACAAAGTAAAATAGAATTTATGTCAGAGACTCGTAAATACTGTCTATGCAATTTCTCAAGTGATGTTGCAGATTTAATCTGTTAGCAATATAGAGTAGTATGCTATGAAGCAGTGTAAGACCCAGAGCACAAACACACAAACCAGAGCAGTGAATGTACTTTTGCTCCTTCCACAGGTGTGTTTGAGTGTGCTTTGAAATAAAAAGCTATATTGGATCAAGCCAGGTGTGTGGTGTTCATTTTTGTGTTTAGGTTGCACACTTCAGATTAAAAGCAGCACTGATGGGAGGTTTTATCTCAAGCGTAAGGTAGGGATATAAGATTTGTATTGCATTCCATTGAAATCCTATCGATTTGCCATTGATCTCAATCTCCAAGCTGAGCCAAAAGTCCATCGGAGTCAAGCAGCCTATATGTATGGTTAAGACAGGCCTTTTTTGCAGTAAACAGCACACAAGGGAGTGATGTGGGTAGCATCACAAGTGGCTTCTATTGACTCCCCACCAAATGCATGTACCATATGCATCTTGATTGACTTTTGCCGTAGGCCTTGATCAAGGCTGGGACTCACACTCTTAAATAACAGACCGTAACTAGTCTGCCACCATTCTCTGCCTTGTTTGCACTGGATGACAATGAGGGTGACTGAGCTAGATGGGTGTGAGCTACTGGTTTGCCTTAAACAAGCTGTGCCCTCTGTGCTTTTTTAACATGACCTCCTTGTCATATCACAACCATTCTCCTCCAAGGGAGATTCGAAAGCTAACATCGAGGTCAACATTTTGCTGTCTCTCAACAATGCTATGCTCCTGAGGCTGCCATTTATTCCACATCACAAACTCTTCTCTGTCCTTGAGCAGTGACTAAAGATGCCATCCCCATCCCACACGCTCCTAAAAAAGTCTGTGACCCTGAAAGACTTATGCATGTTTTTCATTTTTAAGTAAATCCATAATCTCATTCAAAACAATAAGGCTATTTGCATGCATGGACTTAGATTCATAGATTCATAGATTGTTAGGGGCTGGAAGGGACCTTGTAGATCATCAGGTCCAGTCCCCTTGCACTAGGCAGGAAAAGACAACTGGGGTCATGTGACCCCAGTGAGATGACTGTCCAGTCTCCTTTTGAAGATTTCCAGGGCAGGTGACTGCACCACCTCTGGAGGGAGTTTATCCCATAGCATGGACACCCTGACTGGGAAGGAGATTTCCTGGAATTGAGCCTGAAGCGGCCTTCTAGGAGCTTGTAGTCTTTGGTCCTGGTCTTTCCCAGGGGTGCCTTGGTGAACAGCTGTTCACTGAATTCTTGTTGTACTCTCCCGACGTAGCAGTCAGCTGCTACCAAGTTCCCTCTCAGCCTTCTCTTCTGTAGGGGGAAGAGGCCCAAGTCCCTCAGCCTCTCCTCGTATGGCTTGTCTTGCAAGTCCCTGATCATACGGGTGGCTCTTTTCTGGACCCTCTCAAGTTTTATCATGTCCTTGTGCAGCACGCAGAACTGGACTCAATACTCCAGCTGTGGTCTCACCAGTGCAGAGTACAGTGGGACTATCATTTCCTTGGTTTTGCATGAGATGCAATGGTTAATGCATGCCAGTGTGTTGTTTGTCATGCTAGACACAGCATCACACTGACGGCTCATGTTCATGTGATGGTCAATCACTACCCCTTTTGGCTGTGGTGCAACTCAAATTGTCGTCAATGAGCCTATAGGTATGTTGGGGATTGTTTGCCCCCAGATGGAGTGCTTTACACTTTTGAGTGTTGAACTTTATCTGGTTCCAGTCCGCCCAACTCTCCAGACTGTCCAGGTCCTCCTGTATCTGCAACCTATCTTCTGGCATGACCACACTCCCTCATAAATTGGTGTCATCCAAGTTGCAGACTTAGGCCTCTAGAAAGGTCTTTTAGGGCACTGCCAAACATGCAGCTCCCCACTGTAACTCATGGTGCTTTTCAGGAAGCGCCATTAGTTACAGCAATTCTCCTGGATCCAATAGATGTTTGCTGTTGGATCCCAGGGGCTGGGGGATCAAGCTGCAGTTTGGAGTGGTTGTGAGTCTGCAGCTGCCATCCCTTAGCTCTGCCTCTCCCACCTCCCAGCCCTGGTGCTGTCTTCAGAATGGGAGGGGGGAAGGGAGTTGAGGGAGCTTGGTCTGGGGTTTGCCCAGGCTGCGCTGGAGGGTGGGGTGGGTGGATTAAAGTGCCCTTGAGTTGGAGGGGCTGCAATCCACCCACCTCACCCTCCAGCACAGCCTGGGTACACCCCAGACTGAGCTCCCTCCACTCCCTTCCCCCCTCCCATTCTGAAGACAGTGTCAGGAATAGGACTGAGCTGCGTTACCCCAGCCCTGCACCCAGCTCATGCTGACACAAGTTAATGAAGGTGCTCCACTTTGAAGCACCTTCATCTGAAACCTTGTGTAATGAGGGTTCAGATTTTCATGGGATTGGACCCTTTTAAAATGCTCTGCATATGTGTTCTTCTGTAAGGGCACAGCTGTAGAGTGCTTCACATGGCCGATCATGCGACAAAATGTCACTTGTGTCAGCACCATTAATAGTCTGATTTTACAGGCTCTGAGTTCTTACAGCTCCTGATAAGAAACATGGCATGGGCTGTTGTGCACCAGTGTTATGTACCAAGCTTAGTACCACTGACATCGGTGTGTCATGAATTCCTTTATAAAATCAAACCAATTTTGGAGTCTTTTCATTTGGGAAATGGTCCTAAATGCTTTTTCTTTCTGTCTTTTCCCTCACCTCTCAGTAAATACATACAGGGTTCCCAAAGAAATTTTCTTCCAAGATCCCTGTAGTATAGTTTGAGCAAAACTGTGAGGTTGAGAGAGGAGAGGTGGGGGGACGGGGACTGTGCAGAGTTAGTTGTAACAGTGCTCCAGAGAATCTCCTGTTCCCTTGTACCTCATTAGGAATAGTTAACCATTGATCTCAATACTTAGTGCTTTTCATTGCTTGAGTTTAGCCCATGTCCTCCATATGAGTCAAGACTTGCAGCTCTGTGGTTGCTGGCCCATAACTCCACAAAGCAGATGCAGTTTGGGCCAAGAACTTCATTGATAGATTGATCTGAGGAGCTTCTGCTAGTGGACTTGTACTTATCCAGCTTATCAAATTTCCCTGCCCTGATGGGACCCCCAAGTGAGACTCCTATCACCTTGAACAAATTTATCCTATTCTTGCTGTATGAGACTGTGGTGAATTAGCTATTAGGGATGGCGGGGCTTCATCTGCCATTAACAGCAGCTTCTGTGCTAGTACTTCACAAGCCACAGGCTGCTGAGTTAGCTCCCAGCTTTGTGCTGGTTGAATGAGTGTTGCTATTGTCCAGTTTGGATGCATCGCATCACTAAGCATCAGCCCAGGAAAAAGTGCCATGCATTATTTACACAGAAAGAAACACCAGCACTCAAGGCAGCTGGTCGGGCAGGAGCAGCCTTTCTAGCCTGAGAGCAATGAGCAGCAGCCAGCAGGAGACTCGGCTGTGCACTGACCTGACTGCAGTGCAGCAGAGGTTTCCATATAGCCAGTGCAGCTATTGCTGTTGCTGCTGCCCCGCACAGAACAGACCATATCCCATCTGGCTTCCCTTGCATTGGACTGTTTTACAGTAAACAGAACAGCCGCAAAGAAGTGAGGGGAAGGAAGGCCTGTGGGAACGTCCATCCAGCAGCTTGGGGGGTGGGACGGGAAGCCCCTTTGTCTCCATGACCTCTGTACTTGGATTTATCGAGGTTAGTGCACCCCCTGGGCGCTGTGGAACCCTATTGTACTGGGATCCCAGTGCCCCTGGGTGCTGGGAGGTTGATGGAAAATAGCAAGATGAGAGCCTGCCCATGGAGCACTGCCCCCAAAAGGCCTCACTGCTGCTACACACATGGCAATGGCCCTGCTGCATGGTGGGACCTCTCCAGGTCTGCCTGGCTTGAGTCTAATTACACTGCCATGGCAGGAGAGCAGAACTTGGGCATCCTGCTTATTGAGGCAAGGGGAGGGAGAAGGTGCTATAGCTGCTTCTTTTAGGGAGGAGTCACCTGGCCACTGATGCTTCTTTTCTCTGCTGCTGGGCTCTGCTCATAGGACACCGGCCCTTAGGTGTAAAGCTTTCTCCTCAGCATGTACAGGAGATGCTGTTACAAAAGTAGGCCACAGCTGCAGGTTGTCTTCTCAGCTTCTTCCTTTTTCTCTCTGTTTTTTACTCCTGCCCTACCTTGGCTTTAAAACCTATTCTCCATTGCTCTGCGTTCCTATAGAGGCTTTTGCAGATGCAAAGCGGATGTCATTTGGATTTGGCATCCACTTTATTCTAGACACCCACCCTGTAGGGCAATGGAGATGCATGCCAAAGTCATCAACTGTGGGGAGTAGACCCAAAGCCCGAATGCTGTCTCTATGAGGGACTTCATGGCAACACTAGGGGCAGACCTAGGAGCCTTCTACTACAAGCTCAAGGGGGTCCAGCTGCAAACTGTGATTTTGGCCTGAAATGGCAAGAATCACATGTGAATTCTGTGAGAATATGTGCTGGGGAGAGAAATCCTACAAGCATGACTATTCACTGGAGATTTCAGCTTCCTTTGAGCTACAGGTAGAAGAGAGGCCTTGCCAAAGTTGATGGTAACCTCTATGGGATGAGTTTTGACCCTGGTCTTTAACAATTTTTTCCCTCCAAATTGGAAGGTGGTAAAATTTAAGATGTAGCCTTGGCTTACCTCTACTTGCATTGCTGTAACAAACTTTGCATGGATCTGAGGGAGCATTCATGAGAGACCAGGATTTGGCCTGCTGCGGTAACTCACCAACGGGTGGTACAAAGGGTAAAATACACCTGGGCTAGGGACAGACATTACACATAAATTGGTTTAAACTTATAGCAAAACAGATGTTCAGTGCACATAAACTGGTTTGAAAATGGCTGGAACAGGTTTGAGATAAACCTGGTTGAATGTAGTATCAGACTTAACTGATTTGGGTCAAATTGGTTTATGCAATATCTGTCACAGACCCCTTTCTGGTTTAAGTTAAACCAGAGTCCCCCAGCATCCTGTCATGCCCTCTGGGTTTAGCAGGACTCTATTCCACAGTAGGGCTGGTCCTGCCCCTCTGCTCCCTGGCTGGAGCTCTGGCAGAGACCGCAGGCATCTGCTTTGTTTTCCCCTGCTCCCCTTGCCCTCACTCCCTGCTAAGCAAGAATCCCCCATCCCCTCTGACCTACACAGACACCTCTCAGAATTAGCTAGCAGAAAACATGCTGGCTATGGTCCATGCTGTGGCAGACAGGACAAAGGCAGAATCAATAGGTAGCTGGTAATGTCCCTCTGCTTTCTTAATGGGGTGATAAACACTGAGTTAGGGGTGATAAACACTGTATTATCAGTTCCCTGCTGGGCTGGTGGGGTGGGGGGGAACCCCTCCAGAGCATCCTGTCAGGGCCTGGCCATGCCTCCCTCCACTCAGCCCTGTGCAAGGGAAGGGAGGGCTGCTCTTACATTCCCCGGCTTCTAGCCTGATTCACTGCAGGCACGTGCCTGCATTTTTTCAGTCCAGAGGAGATGTCTGTTCAGTCACAAACTGGTTTAACCAAGCCAGGTTAGACTTACCTTCAAAGATTGAATCAATTCAGGCTCAGGCTTTTTGTCTGTCCCTAGCCCCACAGTCTGCAGGACTGTTTAGAAATCTGGCTGATGGCTGTTGGCTTTACTGAGAGGCATGCAAAGAATTTCAGGAGCATAACTTAATGAGAATTTGAGCTTGCTTGAACCTGGGTAAGGGCTCTCCTTGCTGTATCCAACTATGGTGCTAATGAAGTACAGGGTATGTTTGCATTTTGATTTCACTGGTGGCAAGGCTGGGTCCAATGGCAATGATTTTAGGGCAGTAAAGTGCTAACCAAGTTTATTCTTTCTTTAAAGGTCACCCTTGAAAATGGTATGAAAAGGATTTACAGAGTGAATCAAGAGATAATGTTTCTGTTAGATGTTTCTATAAAGCTCTCTATAAAAGAGCAGAGCTTCTTTTTTAACCTATATCTGTTACTCTGATATGCTGAAATAGAAACAAGAATGTTGATGACAGAAGTGAAATTAAATTATGAAGAAAAATCAGAACAAATCACTTTAAGATCAATAGAGAATCTGGAAGATCAAGAGAGAATGCCAGCTCTGACACCTACCCCATGAAGATATAGATATCAGTGAAGAGCTTTTTCCTTTTGCTAAGCTTTTTCTTTACCAGAAGTTGAAAATGGGAAATAAATTAATTTTGGAATTTATTAAAACAAGAAAAAAGGTCCAAACTAATGTAGAACTGACAAGAGAGTATATTAACTAAATTGCTGCTTGGCACATGTCATGCTGTGTGGTGGTTTGAGTTGGCTAGAGATGGTCTTTTCATTAGCATTTTTAAAATGTCTTTCTCATTTTAATTGATTTGGAGTCTTTGACATGAAATGGTGTGATGTAGCTGTAACTGGGTGACCAAAGGATGGGGCTGTGTGACCCCCAGATCGTTCAGGGTTAAGCACCCCAAGGCACTGTGCTGTCTCTCTCAGTGGCAGAGAGTGGATGCTTAGGGGTAAAGTATTTAAGCATAGCCAGACTGACCCATCCATTGCCCTTCTCTCCAACAGCATCCAGCATTCAGAAGTCTAGCAAGTCCTAGTTTCGATGTTGCTGCCATAACTCTCATGCTTAATACTTATTACTGTCCATAAATTTGTCCAACCTCCTTTTGAACCTGCTGAAATAGCCAGCATCCGCAAAATCCTGTGGCAATGAGTTCCATACGTTCATTAGACATGGAGTAAAAAAAAAGCTTCCTGTTCTTTGTTTTAAACTGCCTCTTGATTTCAGAAGAGCAGAATGGAAATGATGACGGGAAAAAAAAATCAATTTCCTTGAGAGACAGGTGGTGATTGTTGTGTTCAAATGCTATTGAAACACAATTTCCCAGAGTGTTTTGGCACATCTGATTCAGGCTATGGGCGGTGGTGCCTTATGCATGCCGTTCTGTGTCTTCGCAGTATCTTTATTTTTGGGTTTGCACAGCCCTTCTGAATGCTTGGTATAATGACATTGGCACAAGCTCAGTTTACCAACAGAACAACATATCTTTATTATGGGAATAGAGATCATAGACAACTCCCCTCCTGCTGCTGCTACGCTTTCCCTCTTTTCCCAGGGCAGAAATCACATTTTTAGCTTCCTTTCAGAGTTACTACCTGAGGCATGGGCCCTTTCCAGCTGGAAGGAGTGACTGCTACATGAGACAGGGTATGGATATGTAACACACTGGTTCAGCCAGCGCATTAACTTTCACATATTACTATTGGGCCATAGATAAGGAAAAGCCCAGTTCACACAAGCACACAAATAAGACCACTGACATTTAGCCAGGATTTTGAAAAAAAAAAATTTCTTAATCTACTGGAGATGCCTTTGATTTTCAGATAGTAATGAACCCTCAAACTCTGAAAAACAGCCCTTTTTAAAGCATCTCAGGTTGAACAACCACAATTACTAGTTGCTTTTGAAAATACTGGCATTTTTCACTGCCCCCACCCCTCCACTTTTTTTCTTGTTCATTTTTTCTTTGTTTTTCATTTCCAGGATAATCATGAGAAAAATCTGAAAGGAAGAAGATTTATCAGAGCAAAGTGTGATATTAATCACACACTAATCTATCTGCCCTAGATTATTTTATGCAAATATTTAGTCCTTGGCTGTTCCTAAATCTAATTGTTTCTGGAATCCTTCTGAAGACACTTAACTCTATATGTGTTAGACATGCATCATTTTCATATTTTTTAAAATGCATTTGAAAAATATTGCTTCATTTCTGTTTAGTTTGAAATCTTGTGAAAAGTTATAACTTTCCATTTGTTCCACCTAAAATATGAGGTGTAAGTTTTTGCAAAATTTGCTTCCTATCCTACCCAGGCATAGATCTGCATGTGTTTATTTTGGAAAGATGAATGGTGGCAATGTTATGGATTTAATTGTCAATTTTGCCATGGATTAAAGGTGACTTGAGTGTCAAATTTTCTCTGGCACTCCTGAAAGTTCAAAGTTGCCTTAGTGTCCTTTCCATGAAATGACTACCCTCCCATGCCTTTGGCCTGCTTGGAACAACTCAATCTGACTCCATGCTCTGAACCTTTGGCTTGAACCCTTCTACCTGTTTCTGCTCCCTCCTATTTTCCTTTCATAGAATCATTGAATCATAGAAAATGAGGGTTGGAAGGGACCTCAGGAAGTTGTCTAGTCCAAACCCCTGCTCAAAGCAGGCATGACTTGCCCCTGGTGAATCCATGCTGACTGTTCCTAATCATCTTCTCCTACAAGTGCTCAAGATAGATTCCTTGAGGACCAGCTCCATGACTTTTTTCTAGAGACTGAGGTGAGGCTGACTGGATTTTCCTTTTTCCCTTTCTTAAATATGGGCACCATGTTTGCCCTTTTCCAATCATCCTGGACCTCTCCTGATCACCATGAGTTTACAAAGATGATGGCAAGTGGTTCTGCAATCACATCAGTCCCTTTCTCCCCTTCCTTTCTTGGACCTCCTGACCTGAATCAACTGTTTGCCTTGATCATGACCTTGTGCCTGCCATCAGCTTGCTATCCTGAACTAAGATCCACACTCAGCTTTGATCTTGGTCTCCATTTTTGTAAACACTTGACCTAGCCTGGTCCACTCACACTGTCCACACTTATGATTCAGTCAGCCCTTAAAGTTGTCTCTATTTCTCACCTGTTCCTTACTCATCAGTGCAGCATCATTAATCGTGGCCCCACAACAATTTCTCCTTTCCCTGGATAAAGAGGTGTTCTGTCCTTGAAATAAAGTGGCATATTATATCTCTTTTCTCCCTTGCATATGCCCACATGACAGACTCCCCACCTTAGAAAATACAGCTGATGCCTGAAGTCCAGTTTGTCCGAGATCTCAGTCATTCTAGAGCTGTTCTAGGGGCCAGGTTTCCCAGTCATAGTGGGCCAGATTGAAAAAGGGAAGGAAATACTGAGTGTTGCCATGCTTAAATTGTAAGACCCTGTTCCAGGAGCAAAATTCCCAAAGCAGGTTAGGCACCTAAGTTTGCTGCAGTATAAATGGGGTGAGTTAGAATTGGGATTCACAAGATTTAGCACTGAGCATGTCGTACATTATCAGTCCATCAGAAATGCTGTTGAGAGGGGTATGTTGAAAATCCCAGCTGTCTCTAATGCTTGGATACCTAACTCAGGATGTAATTTGGTGCATGCATAAGACTGGGATTAACAGCCTGAAACACTCCTCCTTGACTTAGGCATCTCAGTCCTTTGTCTGGATCAGGTCCTCAATGTTTATGCATCTTGCCTTAGGTGTAGTCACACTTGGGAGTTTTTAGGAAATCCTGGTCTGGAGGACCAGAGTTGTGACATGAGGGAGAGAGTGGGGTGCAGGAATCACTGCCTCACTTTTTGCAGAAATTCTGAAGTGAATAAGAATGAGGCAGAGGACTGCAGGGGGAGAAAGGCTGCACTCCTGAGTGCATCTGCTAAATGTTGTCCTGGTGAACAGGGGTGTAAGTTGTAGCCCAAAACACACCGAATGGATCCAGACCAAGCCAGAACAAGAAATGTAAAGTCTGCCAACATATCTCTACCACCCTCACAATGACTACACCCCACAACAGAACCATCAGCATTCCTGGATCTTACAGCTGCACCTCCAGAAATGCAATACATCTCATCCAATGCACCAAATGCCCTGATGGAAAATACATAGGAGAGACCAAACAACAACTGCGCACCAGAATGAATGCACACTGGAAATCTATTACGGACTACAATACCTAATTACTTGTGGGGGTCACATTTCTCACAAGAAAAACCATCTCTCCCCAGTCCCTCAGTTTTTATCCTCAAAGGGAATTTACAAAACACTTTTCACAGATGAGCCTATGAACTTCATTTCATCAACATCCTGGATACAAAAAATCATGGACTAAATATAGACATTGGATTTATGACGCATTATAACCTGCCTGACATCTGACTCTCCAGGTACCTCTCCACTATTTACCAGCTACATTCATTCCCGCCCCCCCCCACCTCTGCCCGCCTGTTTCTCACCCTCTAACTCCTCAATTTATATCTTCACTGCCTGCCTGTCTTGCATGCATACCAGCCTCTGACCTCTTTACTAGTCCTTCCATCCAGGAAGATTACACACCAACTACAGATGTTTGCTCAGTCTGACAAAGGGCATTTAAACCCAAAAATGTGTTAAGAATTTTTCCAACTATTTGAGTTTGTCTAATAAAAGATATCAGATTTACCCAAAGAACCTTGCCTGCTTATGTCCTGGTAAACTGGATTCCTTCTCTGCCCCTGTCGCAGCCCTTCCATGTCATCCTGGGCAAATGAATTAAACTCTACCCCCTGTGACATTCTGGTATCTTATTTGCAATGCATGTCCAACTACAACTGAAGACAAGGGACACAGTGCTTTGAACACACAAAGTATCGTATAATACCAAGTTAAGATCTGGGGAGCCAAAGATGCTTTTGAATTAATTCAATCTGTGCCTCAGTTCCCTATCTGTGCAAGTCTTTTTGTTAAAGATAAAATAATTAACAGGGCATGCCACTGGTTATTTGATGGAATAAGGGAAGAACAGCACCCCTGTAAATCCCATTCTTTTCTCTTGAACAGCTAGTTTCCAACAAATACACAGTGAGAAAAGATAAAGATATCCATGTCAAATATTATATTCTATGTCAAGGAACTAGAAGTAGTAACTAAAATCTACTTGCTTTTGATTAATCACTCAATTTGGAGCTGAAGGAAGGTAGCAGGTGGTTTCTTTGGAACAGCACATTACAAATGAATGTGATCAGCTCTAAATAGCATAAATACAAAAAGTGAGCCTCTTTCTGATGGAGGTTGCTTTTTCCTAGCTGGGTGCAACTGACAGCAGCCCACAGACCCCCAAAATGTGTAAAATTATTAGTCCAGCTTTTCAGCTTCCTGTTACACTGAATTCAGCCTCAAATGGTAGACAGTACCTAGAAAGAAAAGTCCATCTAGGCTGAAATTGTATCCTATGCCAATGTTTTCATTATTTCAGTAATAAAGAGACCAACAATCAGTGAAGGATTTGTTAATTTAGATTAACTAAATCCTACAGTCCTTTACATTTGTTCTAGCATGAATCCCAATGGCTTTTGATCTCATCACTGGGGTATATGGAAGTGTGTTTGGAACTTTTGCATAGATCAAGGACTGTAGGATTTGGCTTTCACTTAGCAGGCCAGGTGATGATGAATTCTGCAGGCTAAATATCAGATTTTCCTATTTAAATTGCGTACATTGCTATATTCCACACCAAAGCATCAGTAAAGGTAGGTTTAAGGAGGACACGGAATAAAGATTTTCTTTTTCAAGCAAGGTTGACTTTATAGAAAGTGCAATAAAGGATAAAACCATCTTGAATAATGTGATGATAAAGTTTTAAAATCAGCAGCAGGCACCAGGGTAGTCTCTGTTCCCCCGAGCATTGCCAGGAGTGACCAGGAATAACAGTCACAAGCTGGCAGAGGGTAGATTTAGGCTAGATATCAGGAGGTGCTACTTCACGGTCAGGGCAGCTAGGATTTGGAACGAACTTCCAAGAGAAGTGGTGCTGGCTCCTACCCTGGGGGTCTTTAAGAGGAGGCTAGATGTACACCTTGCTGGGGTCCTTTGACCCCAGTACTCTTTCCTGCCATGGCAGGGGGTCAGACTCAATGATCTGCTCAGGTCCCTTCTGACCCTAGAAACTATGAAACTTTGAAACCTCCTGGGTTAGATGGAGGTCCTCATTCTGGCTAGGAACTTATGTGAGAGGTCAGACCTGGCTGACTCCTCTTCCCAGGAGATGTCCGGAAAGTTCAGGTCCCCCATGATGACCACACCTTTGACTTCACTACCTCCGTGAGCTGACTTAAGAATGCTTGGTCAAGCTCTTCCCCCTGGTTAGGAGGTCTGTAGTAGACCCCCACCGTTAAGTCTCTTTCCCCTCAACTGCCTTGTATTCTAACCCAAAGCACTTCAGATTGCTCCTCCTCTGATTCTTTGTTAATTGACAAGGATGGGTATTCTTCCTTAATGTAGAGTGCCACGCCCCCACCTTTCCTTCCTATCCTGTCCCTCCTGTACAGCCTATAGCCCTTGACATTCACCGCCTAGTCATGCGTTGAGTCCCACCATGTTTCAGTGATTCCCACTATGTCTGGGTTGGCATCAGCTAGCAGGAGGGTAAGTTCCTCCCGCTTGTTTCCCATCCTACGAGCTTTGGGCTTGGATCCATGCTTCTACCCCAGCCATGGTTTTCTTCGGCTTCTCCCTGAGCTGCCTTTAGCCTGGCGTCCCGATGCTGACCACTGCCAATGTGGGCTCCTCCCGCAGCTCCTACTGCTGCCGCCACTCATCCTGGTGTTGGCTCTTCAGATCCCTGCCAGTGCTGGCTGCACCTGGCGTGGGGAATTCCCACAGCTCCTGCTGCCACCGCTGCTCATCCTGGCATCAGTTCTCCAAACCCCTGCCAGTGCTGGCTGCACCCGGTGCGGGGAACTCCTGCAGCCTCCTCCTCTTCTGGAGTTCCCTGCCCCGTGCTCTCGGGGTCTGATTTTATCTTCACTGAGTGGCGTCCCTTGCTGACATCACCCTGCCCGAGCCATAGGCAAGTGCAGCTAATGAACTGCGTGGGCTTTTCTTCTCAGCATGTTCCCTCATCGCTCCAGTGTCCTACAAGCAGTAAGTGTTTTTCCTTTTTGTTGGTCCTGGGTTTCTCTGTGGGTGGGGCTTCCCACTCTTCCATTCTTACATCCCTGAGACAGACTGGTATGGACTGTGGAGTATTTGTCATCCTCTGTATCGGGGAGTGTGGCCCTCTATCTTGGATCTCTAAAGCATATTTTAACAATCATAGAAAATTAGGATTGGAAGGGATCTCAGGAGGTCATCTAGTCAAACCCCCTGCTCAAGGCAGGACCATCCCCAACTAGATCATCCCAGCCAAAGCTTTGTCCAGCTAGGCCTTAAAAACCTCCAATGATAGAGCTTCCATCATCTCTCTGGGTAACTTGTTTCAGTGTTTTACTGCTGTCCTAGTATGAAAATTCTTCCTATTACCTAACCTAAACTTCCCTTGCTGCAACTTGAGACTGTTGCTCCTTGTTCTGTCATCTGCCACCACTGAGAACAGTCCAGCTCCATCCTCTTTTGAACCCCGCTTGAAGGCTGCTGTTAAGTCCCCTCTCAGTCTCCTCTTCTCTAGACTAAATAAACCTAGTTCCCTCAGTCTTTCCTCATAAATCCTGTCCCCCAGCACCCTCACCATTTTTGTCACCCTCCGCTAGAGTATCTCTAATTTGTCCGCCTCCTTTCTGTAGTGTTGGGGGGGGGGGGGGGGGGGAAAATT
>NW_017729028.1:39669844-39672469 GCF_001723915.1 Gavialis gangeticus
CCCACCAAAAATAATACTGGACTCACTACAGCCTAATTGATAAAACAGGTGTTTTCTAGATGGGGAACTCCACAGGAAATAGATTCAGATCAGGGAATAGCTGAATAGAGGGGAATAATCACTTCCCTTGACCTGCTGGCAACACTCCTACAGATGCAGCCCAGTATGCTGTTAGCCTTCTTTGCAACAAGGGCACACTGTTGTCTCATATTCAGCTTATTGTGCACTGTAACCCCCAGATCCTTTTCTGCAGACCTTTTCCCCAGCCAGTCAGCCCCAACCCTGTACTGGTGCATGGGATTCTTCCGTCCTAAATGCAGGACTTTGCACTTGTCCTTGTTGAACCTTGTGAGATTCCTTTTGGCCCAATCATCCAATTTGTCTAGGTCGCTCTGAATCCTAGCCCTACCCTCCGGCATATCTACTACTCCCCGCAGCTTGGTGTCATCTGCAAACTTGCTGAGGATGCACTGCATGCCATCTTCCAGGTTGTTGATGAAGACACTGAACACAATGGGCTCCAGGACTGATCCCCAGAGTACTCCAGTTGATCCTGGCTGCCAACTAGACATCAACCCATTGATTACTACCTTCTGAGCCTTATGCTCCAGCCAGTTTTCTATCCACCTTACAGTCCTTTCATCCAGTCCATGCTTCTTTAACTTGCCTGCAAGAATGTTGTGAGAGACTGTATCAAAAGCTTTGCTAAAATCTTTGCATCAGCAGGACATTGGCCACTGTTGTCTCCCTGCTTTACATGTGGCAGGTTACTATACGATGCCATGTGGTTGTGTCAGGGTTGAATGTGTAGCTTTGTTAACAGGTTAGACAATGGGTTGTGTGGGATGGTTTGGATAGGAATGATCTTGCTTGAGGTAGGGGTTGTATTAGCTGACTTCTGTAGATCCCTTCCAGGTCTACACAGCCAGCAGGTGCCCCCTATGCTGCGGCTGCTCCCTGTGTCATGGCCTGTAGCCACGTGCCACCCCACCCCCCCTTGCACTCCGTGTCACACCCCGGGGCCACTGCTTGTGACTGCATATGGCAGGCATTCTGCAAGCCCCTGTGCTGTGCCCACTCCCCATGCAATGCCCTACAGTCACACACCATGCCCCTCCACAAGCCATGCATGACACCCCATGGCCGCTCCACAAGCCTTGCAGTCACAGCCAGCAGGTGCTCCCTGCGCCATGTCCCAGCACCCCCCACTCACACAGCCATGCACCATGTCCCTCTGCATGCCCTGTGTTACAACCCAGGGCTGCTCCCTGTGCCACACAGCTGGTGAGTGCTCCCCACACCATGGCCACTCCCTGCACCACACCCCACAGCCATGTGCCATGCCTTCACTCAGCTGCGTGCCATACCTCCTTGTGTGGAGCAATGGGGAAGGGAGGTGGAGTGGGGTTGGACCCAGAGCAGCAGGGTGAGTGGGGCAGGACCCAGAGTGGCAGTGCGGGGGAGGGAAGCAGGGTAGTACTCGGAGTGGCAGAGGGGGTGGGGAGTGGGGCAGGACCCTGAGCGGCGGTGGGAAGGCCTGGGGCCAGATACAGTTTTTCATCACCATGCACCCCCCCCAACTTCCCCAGTTATTCATCACAGGCATTTTACTATTTGTTCCACAAGTACCAATTATTATTGAAACTTCAATTCCTGCAGTCTGTAAATTGATGTCCCTAAGGAGAAATAAATAGAGCTACTTTCAGAATAAAGGGGCAGTTGAGAATAAACAAGGGGGTGCAGGACAGCAGGATTCCAGCCCTAGTTTTTATGATTCTGTGATTTTTCTTATTGCAGAACTGATGGATCTGTGGGGCTGTTGCAAAAATTGTCAGTGCAAAGCACTTGGGCACCACAGGGCATTGCTTTTGAGGACTATAAAGGCTCATCTTGTACAAGGTCATTGGTGGTGCCCTACCTGTAGCCTGCCTTTCCTGAAGCAAAAAAGCTTTGGGAGCAGAAGCAACAGAATGACTGCATCTCAGCATTACAAAAGTTCAGAGAAAACCTGGACCACCTCCAGGATTGACAAATAGAAAAATGGTTTTGCCTGCATGGATGGATGGAGAAACATGGCCAAGTGCCGCATATACTCTCCAAGCTGCTGTTCAAGAGCAACCCATGTTCAGGACTGTCATTTTTATTGCTGGTGATTTCAGTGAGTGACAGTAGGGATAGGTTAGGTTTGAAGCTGTACCACCTTTGACTGGGATACTTGTGTTCTTTGCAGGATAGCCCAGCTCAAGACAAATGCAAGATCAAGAAATCTGTCTTTTTAAGATTGAATTTATCAGCCTTAATAAAAGGAGATGTTATTTGTTTGTTTAATGGAGTGACAATATATGGTTACATTTTGGAACACTGAGTGCTCCTATATGAACTCACCATTCAGCGCAAGGTGGCAAAGGCAAGCAGTCAGATGGTGGCCCTAGATTTTAGGAGGGCGAACTTCAACGAGCTAAGGAGGATAGTTGGAGAAGCGCTGAAGACTCAGAGGGGAGGGGAGCCGGGTGTCCAAGGGGAGTGGTCGCTCCTTAAGGAGACGATCCTCCAAGCCCAGAGGAAGGTAATCCCCAGGAGGGTCAAAGGGGGCAGGAGAGCATATAAGCCTCCATGGCTCACTAA
>NW_017729028.1:39677469-39681990 GCF_001723915.1 Gavialis gangeticus
CCACAGAGGTAATCAAGAAAAGCCCCTGAGCTTCCACCTTCAGTGGATTTGTTTCTGTGAGAAGTTTAGCTCTTTTCTTTGATTGGCATCTGAAAACTCCTCTTTGGAATTTTCCCAAGCTGGACGATTCACCTGGAGCCCCTTTATTGGGATGCTTGTTTTTCTTGCTTAATCCAGAAGCAGGCATGATAAAGCAAAGATTTTTTTACTGTACTATATTTTTTTTAAATGTTGCTGTCACCCTGGATTTTGTGAAACAGATTGCATGTTTTGCTTAAATATGCAAGCCCATTCATATCTGCAACTGTCATTTTTGGGCTGCTTGGATACCCTCCAGAAAGATTCAATAATGGAAAAATCTCTTAACAGAAGTATAAAAAGTGACATTGGATATCTTATGAAGAATGGTTTATTAGGATTTCACTTTTGCAGGCTTTCAAAAATGAAAACCAGTATAATTTATCTTCGATAGCATCAATTTATTGTATTTGCTTTCCTTGATGTAAAATTCTTTGGCTTGATTAAGGGTTGACTATTGAAATGGGATTCTTTTATTCCCCCATCCCAGGCAAACTTAATGCTCTTCCAAGGTCAGGTTCAACTGAAAATAGGAGAGCGTGACATCTCTAATAGATTTGTACTAATAAAGGGGTGGACTTGTTAGGAAGGTGTTGCCAGCAACGAGAAATATAGAACTTTAAACCTACGAAAATGCTTAGGAAAGCAGAATTGTCATCCAGAAAATAATTAGAAAAATCTTGGTGCTTATCATAAATAGATTTTCCCCCCTTTCTCTGCTGTTAATAAGGAAAAGCATCATGCCAGACTCAAAGGAGAGCATCAATAAACTTAAAGAATATTGTATATGAAACAGCTTCTTTTTAAGTAGACTGATGGTTGAAATACTGCTGAAAATATAGCACAAAAAGTTAACATGAAACTCATAATTTTACTGGGGAACAATTTTTTATTTATTTCCAACTCCAGCATGCCTACCAATGCCCTAGTAAGCCCTAGATTAAAATCCACCCAAGAGAAATGAATTCCTAGCCAAAGGCACAATTTGACATAATAAGACATCACTATTGTCTCTTGGAGCCTGTCACAAAGTCTATGGAAACCTAGAGGAGTCTTTCCAATGAGCTTTGGACCAGGTGCTGAGGAAGCGGTGTTGTTCAGGGTTATTCCATGTCAAAGCAGATGTGTTTGAGGAAACTTGCAAATTCCTCACCAACCTGCTATATCAGAAAGCCAGATCTTGCTTCCTTTGCTAATATTGTGTAGTACATTACTTTTGAAATGGTCTCATTGATTGTGAGCTTTTTGGGGCAGGGACAGTCTTTGTTGAAGTTGTTTCTTGTTGACCTTATGTAATGGGGCATCTTAGGGTCTGTCAGCATTATTATTTACGGTTGACTTTGAGGACTGCCCTCAGCCAGCCTGACACACCTCTATCTAAACCTTACCATAAGGCTTTCATCAAAGCCATCTACATTATGCTGTGGAACCCTTCAAAGAATTGGTCTGAGAATTGTTTATAGTTCCCCCTGTGCTGGACTCTCATTATGGGCAATCAAGGTGGGGACTGGGGCTTTGAAGAACAAAAAGGCATGGATTGGGAATTGTAGATTGCAGCTTGTGGAATTCCTGTGCTCAACTTTTAGTGCGAGGTTAACTTCCACACACTCAGCAGAGAAAAGCAAACAAGGAGACAAGCAGAGTTAGTCTTGACATTATGCTCAAAAGGTCAGCAGAGCTTCCAAAGTTGGGTTGGAGTCAAATGTAAACATTTCCAGGGTAGATAATCTATGAATATGGGCTTGAAGACAGCTTTAAGGTCATCCCTAATTGGCAGTATAGACATGCTATAAGTGGAAAGAGAAGTAGAAGAACGACCTGTGTTTAGACCTCAGTGACACCAGTACTGGAATACTATCTCCTGTTCTGGTATTCATGCTTTATAAATAGGGTGTTGAGAAGTTGGAGGGTGTGAAGAAATCCCTCTCTCTCCCTGCCTTGCCTTGGGATAGCCCACTCACCCCTCCTCTTTCAGACTGTGTGCTCTTGGGTCAGCCTGGTTACTTAGGCAACTGAGCTGTAAAAAAAAAGTCCTCAGGGGAGGGAAGCTTTCCAACTTCCTTTGGGGCTGGAGAAGATCCCCTCCCATCCCTCCTTTTGGTATCCAGACCCTTTATTTTAAGATTCCCTCCAAGGAAACCTGCGGAACCAGTTTCGTGACTCTAGCATCTTCACCAGGGGTTGGTGACCCCTTTTGAAGTGATTGGTCTGCATTAGCAGTGTTAAAATAATGCCTGTTTCTGGTTGGGTATAAGTGATGAGGTCAGAAAAGTTATTTAAGGGTCAGGCCACCTGGTCTGAGTGGTCACTTCCTCTTCCTCCAGCAGGCTTTTTGGAGCAGAGTCAAGCAGTGAACCTCCAGAGTGAGTCTCTCTGGATGAACCAGTGAAAGTTAGCTAGTAGATAGAATGGAGTAATTTAGACTCATATTAAAAGGGCCTTTGAGCCCAGGTTTGTTAGACTCAACTTATTTTGATTGCTCAAGGTGTTTTCTCTTAATTCTATGGTTATACCCCATTCCCTACCCTCTCCCCTGATCCATAAAGAGCTAGAAGCACACTGAAATACCACTGTGGGCAAAGCACCCCACCCCCAAGACTTGCAGGGTCTGTGTACCCTGGGCTCCATAAAGCCCTAACAGAGACCAGTGCCCGGGTGGTGGCAGCATTAACCCAGGCTTGTGGGAGGTCTCCAGAAAGGGGGATAGCTGGACATAGGCTCCCCAAGGGAGACTTCTGGAGCATGGATTTGGGCGTGGCACAGTGCGGTGGGTGGCTCAGCGTAGTAGCACCCCCTATTATCCAACCACAGAGGGGATGTCATAAAAAGGGTTTGAGGACTGGAGAAAATGTCTTACAACTAGAGACCTGAAACTCTCAATCTGTTTAGCTTCAGAAAAAAAAAGAAAGATGACTTGATAACAGTGCATGAGTATCTCCAAAGGGAAAATATACTGGGAGCCAAAGGCCTATTTAATTAATAAAGGCAAAAAAGAAACCAATGGCTGGAGGCTGCTTACAAACTATTCACATTGGAAAGAAGACAATTTTTTAACAGTGAGGGTGATTAACTGTTGGGAAAAAAATAACAAAGAGAATAATGGACTATGTTTTTTGATATCTCCCAAACAAAACCAGGTGCCTTTCTGCAAGTTATAATTTAGCCAAATGCACATTTGGCTCAGTGCAGAGGTAACTAGGTGCAATGCAATGATTTCTGATATGTAGGCAGTCAGACTAGATAACCTAATGTTCCATTCTGGCCTTACATGTATGAATCTGAAAAAAATGCTGCTGTAGTGTGAATAAAAGTAGTTGATTTTAATGAAGCTACTTGCAGAATAAGTTGCAGTACAGATTGAACAGGGGGAGGGGAGAGGGTCCTTTCTTGTCCCTTAAGTCTGGCTAATACCACTACCATTTTTCAAGATAATGGAAAACCCATCAATTATTTTAAATCTTTTCAGGCCCATTCAATTCGCCTTTGACAAATGGGAAGTGTCACAATGGAAAAGGGTCAATAGGGTCAGTGTATTCTGCTTGATACATTTTTTACTTTATCTCCACATTACCAGGGAGATCAAAATCTTGTCTGTCATGCACTCTCTAGGTGGGCACGGGTGCCTGGATTAACACAGGCAAAAATCAGATCTAAATTTAAGGAATTTTCCCTAGATTTAAGGAAAAAACTTCTTCATGGTTCATGTGACTAGACTCTGGAATAGACTCCCAGTGTGTGTGGGGGGGTGCAGGCACCTACTCTGGTGATCTTCAAAAAGAGACTGGATGCACACCTTGCTGGGGTTATTTGACACCAGCAATCTTTCCTGCCCAGAGCAGGGGGCTGGACCCAATGGTCTCACAAGGTGAGATTCTAAATATATAAAGGACTTAGTCTGTCTGTGTGTCTGTCTGTCCGTAATGCTCCAGGAACACTCTGATTGGTTGTCTCACCATCCAATCACAATGCTTACTGAAACAACCCATCAGAGTACACAGACAGACACACAGACAGATGGCCGGACATGGAGGGGGGTGTCACAGGGCTGGATGTGGAGTAGGGGTTGGCGAGGGAGTAGCGCATGGCTGGATGCAGAGCAGCAGCAGCGCGGGGCAGTGGTTGGGGGAGGTGGGGCATGGAGCTAGACATGGAGTGGGGGTGGCATGTGGCTGAAAGTGAGTGCAGGCCGGTGGCTGGTGGTGGTGGCTGCTGTGTGGAATCTTCCTCCCCTCTCCCCCTTCCCCCCCCGGCTCCTGGGAGGTGGCAGCAGCACAGGGTGGTGGCGTGTGGTGCTCCATCCCCATCCCCCCATCATTTTTGATGGGCAATTCATTTGTGTGTGTGTGTGTGTGTGTGTGTAGCCATAAAAACAGTTGTAAGGGACAAAGTGCACTAGTTTCAGTGGTTTCATCCTGTTCTAAAAAGCAGTCAAGAGTGTTGGGT
>NW_017729028.1:39682020-39687643 GCF_001723915.1 Gavialis gangeticus
TGTGTGTGTGTGTGTGTGTGTGCAGCCATAAAAACAGTTGTAAGGGACAAAGTGCACTAGTTTCAGTGGTTTCATCCTGTTCTAAAAAGCAGTCAAGAGTGTTGGGTGCTTTTCTCTTTTCTGTTACATGTTTTACTGATAGGAAAAAAAATAAAAAAGATGTTTGAAAATTCAGCAAGGCAGGAAAAGCTTATTTAAGAACAACAACAATAAAACCATTGAGACAAAAGGTAATTACTTGGAAAATCTGAACATATGCAAATCAGTCAGTGTGAACGGAACTTATCTGCAGGTGACAAGGAAATTAGCTAAAGAAATGTCAGGGTTGTGTTGAGGATGTAATACCGTTTTCCAAAGAAAAAAATGTTTGTTACTTTTGATCCTGTGACCTCACTTCTTCCCTTTCCAGGAAACGCATCAAGAAAAAAAATCATTAAGAACCATATCCTTGTGAGCATCTACATAGGACTTAGGCAGAATTTAGCTGCCTAAGTGACAAAGAATGACCTGAGCCAGCCCCATTCAGTTTCCCCAAAAGTGCTTAGGCCTGAAGTGATGCCTAGTCTTGGGCTGCTGTACATGGTAAGAAGAGAGCCAGATTTACTACGTAGGCACTTATCCTCTGCTTGAGTGCTATTGTGGTCCAAATCAGCATGGGGAGCATTTACAGTCTGCCAAAGTCTCTGATTCTAAAGGCAGAGTCCACCTAGCAAATGTTTGACAGTGAGTGTATAAAGCAACCCAGTGTAAACTGAAGCTGTGGGTGATGGTAAAATGGTAGTGATATTATGCTACATAAGAGCCCTTGCCCAGGAATCTGGAGACCTGTCTTACCTTTAGAGGATTCATATCTCCCACTTACCAGGAGAGTGCTCAAACCATCAGGATACAAGTATAAGGAAAAACTCTCCTCTTCCTGTTGAAGCTGGACCTCTGGACAGCCAAGAGTACAAGATTCATGGGGCCAGGAGCAGTGCAAGGAAAAAGGACCTGACTGGGTGCATCTACATGTGTGCATTACTGCTGAATTGACTAATTAGCTCCACAGTTAAGTGTCACAGTCTACATGTGCACCAATATTTGGGTGCGGTAAATTAATTAACACTTCCATAGGATAGTACTGTCCAGGACAGTGCTATGATGGAGTAGTTACGTGTGATCAAATGCAAATGTAGATGGTGACAGAGGCTGGCTGGGGCACAAGGGTGCTTAAGTGCGGGGGCTGCCTGCTGCCTAGTCTCATACAGTAGTATCCTCGTGCCTCAGCCAGTCTCTCCACTACCCGATGCCACCACCCGGAGCCCAAGGCTAGTTCTCTGCCTGCCTGGGACTGATCCACCCTGGCTCAGAGTGCTGTGGTCCTGCAGACACTGCACCCATGAGCAGCTGACTCCTGCATGAACTGCACCAGAGTTTATCACTTCACCTTACTGGCATGTCTAGATGCACCAACTGTGTAGCTGAGCAGTTCTAGCACTTAGGAAAGGCAGAGCCTTGGATTCTGGCTCTTTCATCTGGTAGTTGACATTATACAGTTGTTAATTAAAAACAGAAAAAAAATACTGCCAGAGGCCAGTTGCCCAACAATCTTTTGTTGGTGTTGTTGGGATGGTTGGAAGTCCTTTATTCCTCTCATTTTTGTTTGGGAAATGGTTATTTATCTCCCATTTGGTGTTACAAATGACAAACCATTGGAACTTATTTACTGAATGAATGACCAACCTATTC
This sequence comes from Gavialis gangeticus, assembly GCF_001723915.1. Taxonomy (NCBI): domain Eukaryota; kingdom Metazoa; phylum Chordata; order Crocodylia; family Gavialidae; genus Gavialis; species Gavialis gangeticus. The sequence continues at coordinate 39,683,749 of NW_017729028.1, forward strand.
AGGTTTATTGTAAACCTCAACTCTGGTTTCAGCTTCTTTGGCAAATGAAAATGAACATTTTTGTTTGCTTGGGGATGTCAGCGGGCCTAAGGTGCTCTAGTAATTTTTTTTTCACGCACTGCATTTAAGCTGTTTGTCAAAATATGTGGTAGGAACAGTATTATCCCCTAGGGGGATGTTTACAAATCCCTTCCAATGGGAGGTGAGTAGAATCAGGTGACATGTTAACATCTTCTGTAGCTGGAAGGAATGGCCACTGGTCCAGCAGAGTCCACCCTGTCCAGACACAGGACAGGCAGGAGTTTCTTCTACTGGAACTTGCTACATTTAGATCTGGGGTTTTTTCAGTGGTGGGAGAGGACAGAACCCCAAGGAATCTCCTGGGGATGGAGCAGGGTGGGGTATGATGTGCTTTAAGGGGTATAAATGGACAGGACAGAGCATCATAAAATGCAATGGAAAGCAGTGGGACTTCGTGAGGAAGCTGCTGTACTCCATTGCCAGTTGCCATTACTCTGACTTCCCATTTGGCCAATGACTGTTGCTTGTTCGAGCTGTGCTGCTGCCGAAGGGGACAAATTTTACTGAGTTTGGGTGTTTTTTGTGTTTTGTTTTCCTAACTAACAACATTCAAGGTGCCTCCCTGATTTGGGAGCCTAAATCCCGTTGGAAAAAATTAAAATAAAGAATGAAGAACTTAAATAGTCTTTTAGATACCTGAGCCACTTAGACGCTTCTTCCAAGAAACAAGAACTCATTCTATCTGATAATGAGGATCATCATCCTGCTGCTGTGCTTAGCAAATGTTGGCATTTCTCTAAAGAGTAATTTCACTAGCATCTAAGGAAGGGGGCTTCCCAAGACAGATCGGTGGGAAGGCTTTGGGAAAGCTTTAAGATGAGAGGAAGGATTTTGCCAAAGCAGAGGGGAAAGAATCCAGTTACTGGGAGATAGGGATGGTGGTTGAACATAAACTTAGAACTAAGCATCTCATGAAACCTTTTGAGGTTAGCTCACTCCTCATGACAACCAACAGTGGTGATGATTTTCATCTGTAACCCTTTACTCTAGTTAACGTATAATATTTAATCTACCAATTTATCATACCAAGGAAAGTGAGACACCCACTAAATTATTTTGCTAGTAAGCACCTGGAAATGCCAAATAGAAAGGAAAAGGGACAAAAAACCCTGTAATCTTTTCAAATCATTGAATGTACTTTGCTTTGTTTCATTTTTCTTTATGACTGGAGCCATCCCTTTATAAATTCCCTCAAGTTAATGCACATGACACACCCTAACTGGCTGAGCAATGGGATATATAGAATTGCTCCATCCCATTAGCCTTAATCCTGGCTCTTTGAAAGTCAGCAGTGTCGATCATGTGCCAGATCTGGCACATAATGAACCTTATGAATCATAGTCATTTTTCTTTTGGGGTAAAGCCACTGCACAAGGGTCATTGTATTCATTAACCACTTCAGTGGTTCAGACCTTAATTATGAACGAAAGACTTAAATATGCACTTTTTTAAAAGTAAAAGAACTTACGTTTCAGTTGCAAGAGGGTCTACTATATACATCATGGCCATGTCCAGACAAGCATGGCCTTGCTGTATGTGGTGCTGCAGACCTATCTGTAGTGCCACATACCACACATTCAGGCTTTTCCCATGCTGCTATCTTGCAGCATGGATTTTTTTGACTCCTGGTAATCCAGGGGTCAAAAAATCTATGCAGAAAAAGCAGGGCAGCGCCTGTGGGGACAGTGCACATCACCCAAACCAGAGCCTGGTCGACTGGAACTACACTCTGGCTACTAGCCAGTCTCTAAGCTGTAGGAGTATCACGGATGCAGCTTCCCTGGCCCCCAAGGCCCCAGGTAAGGCTCCTGGGGCCAGCAACTCTGCTGGCCCCAGCCTCCCCTACCCCACTCAGGGTAACCAGCCTTGTGCCAGAGGGCACAGGGCATACAAGGTGTCCTGCTGGTAGTTGTCCCCATGGAACGAAATGTCTGCACTTATCTGTATGCAGCCAATGGGTCCAGTCCTGGTCTCAAAGAAGAATGGGGTTTAAAATAAGTCTATGAATAAGGTTCAAAGCACTTCACAACATAGTTGCCCTTTATTTTAGAACAATAATTTATTAGATTTTCCCCTGTATTGTACTACTTTATGAGGGAGAGATTAACCATGTCCTATGTTCTTCTGAATGTTTGAGTCTCCACTGCTGGCTTCCTCACCTCATGGACCACCATGAGCCTGTTTTACATCTTTCTGATAATGTAAAGGGCCTGACATGGACATCCATCACGTTTACATTCACATTAAGGTGTTGTAAAGACATATGGATATAACAATCAAATCCTATATTTATTATTCTTTGGCTGCTACTATCTGTTTTTGCTACAAATTGGCTTACCTTGAACCTGTTGAAAGAATGGAGTTACAGTTTTCAGAGAAGCTATGCTGATTTCCTCCAAACTAGCTATAGATTAACATATTCAAGACATCTTGAGTAAGAAATTCAGTTTTTTCCAACTTGTAATACAGACCAATGTTTATTAATTACACTTTGTTTCTTTCATTCTTGTTCATATATCATTTTAGGTTTCAATAGGATGAAAAACACACCCTTTTTTTCCTTGCATGGTACTGCGACCCTCTTACTGAGGGGTAAGAGCACTGCAGCCTGCCTGTAAAAGTTTTAGCTGATTGTTTTTTTAAAGGGTTGTGTGTGTGTGGGGGGGGGGTAGGCTTAAAAATACATACTCCAGCTATTTCCTCAAAAATAGTTTGCTTGTAGCATACATATCCAGACCTACTTTATAATAGGCCCTGGAAAAGAGGGGAAAAGAAGAGAGTGGTCCTTAGAAGAGAAAAATGTTGTGGGAAGTGGAAAAGTATGGCCATAATCAGACATTTTCCATGGATGGTGTTCTGAACTAGGGGCCCACCTGCCCAAGAAGCAGGAAGATGTGATTTCCTTTCCGCTGCATTTTTTTAAATTGATTGTACTTTGAAGTACTGTGTGAAACACAGCAAATAGTGTCATACTTACATAAGTCAGGTATCCAGGCTGTAGCCGTATTGGCCTAGAGGCAAAAGGAATCAGGACTCATGGTACAGGTGATCTCTTTTAGTAGATCAACTAGATTTTTGCAAAAAAAAAAATTCTTTAACAGCAAGCTTTCGGGCACAAGCACCCTTCATCAGGCATAGGAGAAAAGATTGTAAAAGTTCTCCTAGGTAGAAATGAAAGTTTATATTTCATAGGAGAGTTAAAGGTGTGGTAAAATCTCCTGTTTGGAACAGTTTAATTTATGCAGGTTAGGCTCAGAGAAAAGTTGGAATAGTCTGTTTACCTCCAAGTTGTTTGGTGGCAAGCGGGGTGTAGTCCTATTTCCTTCTGGTTGTATCATCACCTCAACCACGCGTTAAGATGACATAAGAATATTTCTTGCACAGTTTAGGGTCAGGGTGAACAGAAAACCAAAACGAAGGGTAACAAAAAGTGCTTTGTGACTAAGTCTGTAAAGAGTTAGTTAATAGAAGATGGGCTAGTAAATGAGAGGAGCATGTAGCAGCTTTGTTTATTACCAGTAACAGTTGGTGCGGTGAGCGCTGAAATTAGCTTCGTAAGTGGAGCTCTTCCCATGGAAGGAAAGCCAGATACCTAACAGAAGGGTTCTGATCCTGCCAGTTTTCTTTGCCAGGCCAAATTCAGGGGTCCTTAATATATCTCGATTTATTATTTAACTATTTATGCACTTTAGTCTCCATGATATCGAGGTGCTGAACACAACAGCACCTCAATATCATGGTGGTGGACAGGTCAATGTCGACCTGGGAGGGTGTGGGCAGTGGAGTCCCCCAGGGCTCGGTCCTTGGGCCAGTG
>NW_017729028.1:39687910-39688150 GCF_001723915.1 Gavialis gangeticus
CCTGCATCAACAGGGGCATCACTAACAGGTCCAGAGAGGTCTTGCTCCCGCTCTATGTGGCGCTGGTCAGGCTGAAGCTGGAGTCCTGTGTCCAGTTTTGGGCGCTGCACTTCAAGAAGGACGTGGAGAACCTGGAGAGGGTCCAGAGGAGGCCACTCGTATGGTTGAGGGCCTCCGTGGCCAGCCCTATGAGGAGAGGCTGAGGGACCTGAATCTCTTCAGTCTCCGCAAGAGGAGACT
>NW_017729028.1:39688221-39691102 GCF_001723915.1 Gavialis gangeticus
TAGGAACAATGGCCACAAGCTTAGGGAGGATAGGTTTAGGTTAGATATTAGGTAGAACGACTTCACGGTAAGGGTGGCCAGAGCCTGGAATAGGCTTCCCAGAGAGGTGGTGCTCTCACCTTCCCTGGAGATCTTCAAGAGGAGGTTGGACAGGCACCTGGCTGGGGTCTTATGACCCCTGCCACCCCCAGTGCTCCTTCCTGCCCATGGCAGGGGGTCGGACTAGATGATCTGTCTAGGTCCCTTCCCACTCACTGATTCTGTGATTCTATGAACAGAAAGACACGCTTAAACATAGAGCTGAGTGAAAATCAGAACTCCTTTCTTGTAGGAAGTTCAAATGTGGTTTCATCCCACATCCAGAGGAAGAGTCAGACTATGGAAACTCTCACAATAGAGAGCTCAGAAAAATTAAATTTGGAAATGTCAGGATTGAACTGCTTCTGACTCAGGGCCCTGAGTACTGGCTCATGGATGTTGTAGTTCAGGCAGTGAAGTCTTCATTCTGCCTTGTGGGCAAGGCTCCCTAGCCAGACTATACTTCCCACAATGCACCCACTGCTATGTGACTCCCAGGCTACATCACACAGCTCAGTCAGCAGAGAGCCTGAGAAAACAGCTCTGTGTGTGGGCAAAATGAGGGGCTTGTGTGCACAACACTTTAAAGTGGGCTAAATGCTTTTGCACTACTTTAATGGTGTTGGTGTTTGCATGCGTTGGTGGCATATTGCACATTAATTCTTGCCGCTGTAGGAAATTTTGTGGCGTAATGCGCCTTAAATGACTTGGGGCGCAGCAAACTAAAATTCCTTCGAGGACTTTTACTTTGCTGCCTGTACAGCCATGAAGTGAGGCACCGGGCTCTGTGCAGCTCTGCGGCTCTGCAGGCAGCCTGGTAGCAGCCCGGGAAGGCAGGCTCTGCCCAAGAAAAGCAGCCAGCCTGATTCCCCCCGTGTTGGAGCTTGCCTGCCTGCCTGAGCTGCACGAGGACTCAGAACTTCCCTCCGGAGCTGCGGTGCCCCCCAGGACTGCCTGAGCTGGGTGCCTGTGGGCAGGTGCTGCCTGGGGGGGGAGGGCGCCACTGCCATGGGGGGAAGCACCAGCCCCCCACCCCTCCCTGAAGCCCAGGGACTGCTCCTCCCACCAGCAGCTTGCCCTCCTCTTCCCACCACCGGAGAGGCAGGTAAGTGTAGGGTGTATGGATAACACCAGGGTTTATTTTGCCATAAACTGAAGCAGTGGGTTTAAAAACCCACTGCTTAATTTTAGGGCCCCTGTTTCATCTACACATGTCCCCTGTTACTACCTTCCTGATTTTAGTAGGTCTTGTTTTTGGATATAGGGACAAGTGTAACTAGATCAAAAAGCTCCAGAGTTGTCTGACTGCAGAAAGCCAGCAAGTTTGGATGAAATTACTAGAGTTATGTGATGAGTTCTCACCAAAGCTAGCAACAAATGATATTTAGATAGTTACGTGAAAAAAACCCTGAATGTAGACCATTTGAAAAATTACCCTGGTGGTCATGAATGCAACTCTGCAAGTGCCTGCCAAAAGCAAAGAGTTGTGAATAAAATCAATAAGAAAGGGAGGTTCGATCCAAAGGAATATAAAACTGTGAACAATGAAAAGAAGCTGAGAAAAAAATAGTTAGGACACATAAATGGTAGAAGGTGCAAAGTCAGATCTCCTGTTCATCCTCGTGCTGTGAAACCATTTCCAAGGTTGAATTCTAAGCAGGCAAACCTCCAAAAGACAGTAGTATGGTCTGCAAGTTTGGATTTTGTAAAACCTTAGAAGACGGTTGCCTGAATTATCAGTCACCTCCACATATCATCATGGAGAAGGCTTTGTGTGTGCTTAACAAATGCGAAGAGCTTTCTAGTGTTTGGCTGCCTGTTTAAAATGTAAATACAAAGACATATGTTTGCTTTTGCTTTAGACCTTTCCCAATAGCTTCTGCAGCTGATGAATCTAAAATGACACTAGGAGGTTTTCTTTCCAGCTGATATTTCTGATGAAGCATTGGTCAATTGTAGAACGCAAAGGAAAATAGTGCAGCCTACTGTAAAATCGCGGCACTCAATAACCTCACCATTGGCCCTTGACATGAGACCAGGCTGATACGATTCTTAGATTATAGATTTAAAGATCCAGCAGAGTGTAATCAGAATGAAAAGAAATAGGCGGGGGTAGGGGGCTCTTTTTTTTTGCTAACTCAGAACTATCCCAGCACCTAGATGTAAAAGGACAGCAGTGCATAACTAACTTCTAAGATTAATATTCATACATTGTGTCTGGGGATGGGGGAGAAGCAGGGGTTTAACATCATTTAGAGGCAGCAAAGAATTTACTTTTTGTGGTTAAGAAACTGCACTGATCACATCTCACTGCAGGAACTTTTCATTTACAGCTCTTGATACTGAAAATGCTGCAGTCTGGTACATTAAAGGCAACTGATTTGCATCTGATTATCCCTTGAGTTACTGTTATATAGAATAATAACTGCAGAACAAATGCAAATGTGGGAATTGCATTCTGGATCTGGAGAACAGATGTTTCAAGTGATTCTGCAGCCCTGAGGGCGATTTATATGGCATTTCTTTTCCCCTGTGGTCAATCAACTATCTTGCATGTCTCTGTTGGAGACAATATTATTTCCTGCTTCACTTAGACTCATATGAAACTTCATGGACTTCAATGGGTACAAATGAAGGTAGAATTTGTCCCTGTTTGGCCCTTTTTATTAAGTAGATGCTAGGGGGATAGATCTTAGTTGGTCCCAATTTACCCAAGGGTAACAGAGAGGGATCTCATCCAATCAGATCACTGTGGTCTAAATGGTTGATCCATGGAACTGGGACCTCTCGAGTTCGGCTCAGA
>NW_017729028.1:39696102-39696910 GCF_001723915.1 Gavialis gangeticus
ATGCAAATGTGGGAATTGCATTCTGGATCTGGAGAACAGATGTTTCAAGTGATTCTGCAGCCCTGAGGGCGATTTATATGGCATTTCTTTTCCCCTGTGGTCAATCAACTATCTTGCATGTCTCTGTTGGAGACAATATTATTTCCTGCTTCACTTAGACTCATATGAAACTTCATGGACTTCAATGGGTACAAATGAAGGTAGAATTTGTCCCTGTTTGGCCCTTTTTATTAAGTAGATGCTAGGGGGATAGATCTTAGTTGGTCCCAATTTACCCAAGGGTAACAGAGAGGGATCTCATCCAATCAGATCACTGTGGTCTAAATGGTTGATCCATGGAACTGGGACCTCTCGAGTTCGGCTCAGAGGTTGGGTATTGGAATCGGGGGCCAAGACACATATGCCCATATCCAACTCTGTTTTTAAATGGGTAAATAGCACTTCATGAATTTTAGATCCTAATTCTGTACAGTTTGCAAAATGGCATCCTGCCTTCACCGCTTGAGTCCAATAGCCTAGTGGGCACAGCACCAGTCGTGTGTTTGCATTTTGCATGTAGTAGCTATTGTATAAAATGGATATGTAAGATGAGCTAGCTCCTACCTCAGTGTGTGTGTGGAGGGTGGGAGGCTGTGGGGACCTGTTCCATATTCTTGATCCTTTGTTACCCTTTTCTGTACAGTCTGTAGTTCTCCTCTATCCTTCTGAGATGCACCAAGCAGAAATGCACCCCATCTTCCCAATATTGTTGGCATAGGGTTTGAGAAAACAGCATCCTCAAGTTTTGTGTTTTGCTGTCAGCTCCTGT
>NW_017729028.1:39696921-39698845 GCF_001723915.1 Gavialis gangeticus
CAGCATCCTCAAGTTTTGTGTTTTGCTGTCAGCTCCTGTCCTAACAATTCTTAGCATTTTGTTTTCTTTCTTGACCTTCCTTGTATGTTGAACTGATGGTTTTGGTGAACCCTTTGGAATCACTCCAAGATCACTTTCCTGGGTGCTAAGATCCGATGCACAGGCAAGGCAGATCTGGGTGTGCGTTGGTGCAGTCGTACCCTCCTTTCCACAGTATGCCTCACCTGGCAGGTCCAGTTCCTTACAATGCCAATGCCCAGGTTCCCTGAGGAGTCTGAGGAGGGCTGGCATGGGACACCTGTGGGGACCAAGCAGGGAATAGATGAGGAAGGGGACCATCCCACTGCTTCCAGTGTCCCTGACTGAGCTGGGGGTAGAGGCAGCCCCAGGACAGCTCTTGTCCTGCTCCAGTGGGGGAGGAGAGCAGAGATGGGGGACTGGGCTATGAGGAATGGCTGCATGGGATCTTGGGCTTGGGCAGCAGCAGTGGTCAGGTCCTTGCTCTCCTCCTCCTCTACCACATTTTTCTCACTGTCCCAGGGGTACCACTACAAAGAGTGCCGGCCTCAGCCAGGGATGATGGCAGTGGTCAGCACTTGCTTCCAGCACCTGCTCCCTGCCAGCAAGGGACATCTGGGGGGAAGGGGAAGGTGGCAGGAGTGCCTGAAAGAGGGAGCCTGTCCACTGTCACTGTCCCTGACCAAGCCCAGCCATCCTGCTGCCACTCACAGAAGTTTATTGAACTACCCACATTCACTGTCCCTGCCTGGGTTATGTATACTTAAAAAATATTTTCCCCACATACATTAGTTTGCACTTATCAATGGTAAATTTAATGTGTTGCTTTGTTTCCAGCTTAGTCTTGTGAGATGTTTCTGTAACTCTTCACTATCAGTTTAGGTTTTGACTACTCAGAATAATTTAGTATCATCAGATATTGCCCGTTTTCTATTTACATGTCTTCCAGATCATTTATGAATATATTTAACAATGCAGGTCCTGGCACAGATCCTTGGGCAATGCTGCTGTTTATCTTCCTCCATTGGGAAAAAAAATTACCCTTTAGGCTTTCCCTTTGCTTCCTATTTTTAACCAGGTTTCAGTTCACAAAAGGTTTTTCCCTCAAATCCTATAACAGCTAAGTTTCTTTATGAGCCTTTGGTAAGGGATTTTGTCAATAACTCTCTGAAAATCCAAGTTTATTATCAGGGAACAGAAGGATATTTTGAAGGTGCTATATAACTGCAAAACATTTTTTGGCATCTTTTATTTATTTCAGGACAGCATTATGTCTTTAGCTTCTGGCATTCAAGTACCTTATAGCAGTCAGAAAAATACAACATTGCCCATTTCTTTTAGCAATATAGTGCTATAAAGGAAGGTGAACCTTTTACTTGGGTTTACTTGCCTTTTTTAGGGGGGAGGTGAGGATTTGTTCTTTTTTGGAATTGCTTCTTCATCTGTTTGCCAAAAGGAGTCTTCTGGTCATAATTATTTCAGAGACTCTGGTTATATTTCCTTTCATTTACTTACAGTTTCTGCACAAAAGTGGGTTATTTACAAAACTGTGTGATTTTTTTTTTAATGGACTCTAGCCACATCATGAAATAAAAGCCTACCTTTCATTAAAGCAATTTCAAATAAGGCCGGAATGTCTTTCACTCTTTGGTGCTTCTACACTTGCTTCAGTATAACTTAGAAGTCAGTAAAGTCACTTTTGACCTACAGAAATGCCTCAGGATGGTCTGTGTGACGTCTGATCTTCCACAGTGCAGCCATACCTGCAGTATCCAGTTATGATCTGCAGTGGCATTTGCTGGGGTTTGTGGAGAGCTGACTCTCCTTGCTTAAAAGTTGAGACAAACAGGGAGAATAGAAGGCGAAGATGAAATGAAGAGCAAATGTGACTCACCTTTTTGCAAAA
>NW_017729028.1:39698879-39699723 GCF_001723915.1 Gavialis gangeticus
AATACACATGCACTTTCCAAAAATGACTTTATCATGTCAGCAGTTGCTGTAGCTGTCATGGGGATTTTAGGTAATCATGACTTGGAAAGAAGGGGATCCCATGACACATTTTCTCCACCAAGACAATCCACTCAACAAAAGATTGAATTTCTAATGTGCATCATTTGTGGCTGAGCACGGGATCTGGTAATAAGAGGACATGATTTAAGTAAGCATAGACACGAAAGATTTAGTGAAGGAAGATTTGGAGTTTTTATCCTCTGGCAATATATAAACAAGGAGACCCTACATGAAATAAAAAAGTGGAAAATTGTAAACTGATTAAAAGAAATATTTTTTCAAAAAGTGCATAATTAGAATCTGCATGCATAGCTAGACCTATATCTATATATGCACATGCACACAACAAGGGTAGTTTTAGTATTAAAGGAGTCTTACAGTAATATTATAGTCACTAATGCTAAAAAGACCTATGAGAATGAACAAGGGCGTATCTACATGTGAATTAATGCACTTTTCCTAATGCACGTTAAATTTAGTACCTCTGGGTGCCTGTACATGAGTGTGGAGACTGCTTTAACATGATGTAATTCCAGTGCATCAGAGCAGATTCAATTAATCGAGTCCGCTGGAGCATGTTTATTAGGGCTGTGTGAAGCTTTGGCTGCTGATTTGATTCGGAGGAGATTTGGCCTGATTCAGTGGCCAAATCTCCAAATCTGAATCAAATTGGGAGACCCTTTAATCTGTCTGAATCATATTGAAAGCCTCTGAATCGATCTGGGGAGATTTGGAGAGATTTGATGGATTCGGCCATAGACACAGCTTCATATGTTTTTTCTAT
>NW_017729028.1:39699788-39704657 GCF_001723915.1 Gavialis gangeticus
GAGATTTGGAGAGATTTGATGGATTCGGCCATAGACACAGCTTCATATGTTTTTTCTATGTACGTCGAGGTACCAGGCGTGGCTTGTGAGCACTGAGATGGTGGGGTGGATGGAACATCCCATGAGAACGCAGGAGCGGTTCCCCACCCTTGGTGGCAGACCCAGAAGTGGACCAGAAGTACTTTCAGTCCACTTCCGGGTCCACTGTGGAGCGCACGGGGGACCCGCCCCTCCCTGCCCCCCTGCCCCGCCCTGCTGGCTCAATGACTGATGCCTCCTGAGTCGGGGGGGGGCATCCGGGCTCCCCCCCAACAGACAGTTGCTGAGCTAGGGGGACATGGGGGAGGTCGCATTCCTTGTGATGCTTAACACACAGTAGCCTATTTTACTGTGCATTAGCATATTAACACTTTACATGACACTTTAAAGCATAGGCTAATGCGCATTAAAATGCACATGTAGATGCACCCCAAGGGTAATAAGTCTCATGCTTAAGGAATTAAATTTATCTACTTCTAAATAGTAAGAATTGGGAGGAAATATCCATGCCAAGGCATTTTACCCTCTAGCTGCCTATTAAACGGTTGTTTTTTTGCATCTTTGCCTTACACATCCAATAATGACCTCTGGAGACAAGAGGTAGGTAGTTAATCATGGTAGTCTGAAGTAAGGCAGAAGACAGGGTAGATTTGCACCTTATAGACTAACTGAATCAGAGAGAGATAATATAAGCTTTTGTGAGCCCAAGCTCACTTCATTTGATGCTGTAAAAGGACATGCACCGAGCAGTGTATAAAATGGAGAGAGAGGAAGAGGCAAGTAAACAATAAACCGGGGTGGGCAAAATGTGGCCTGGAGGCTGGATGCAGCCTGCCAGGCCATTCTCTTCAGCCCACGGGGCCCCTAAAAAATTTAGAAAATGACTATTTATCTGCCCTGGGCTGCCTGTCATGCGGCCCTTGATGGCTTGCCAAAATTAAGTAAGCAGCCCTCTGCCCAAAATAATTGCCCCCCACCCCCGCAATAAACCCAAAGGGATAAAGGAGGCACAAAAGGTAATCCAGACAATGGGATAAGAATCGGTGGTTCCTCTTTAGAACATAACAGGATCCAGTCTGTGGATGACTGCATGTTCTGCAATCTCCCATTCAAGTTGTTTTTTAAAGTTTTGCTGTCTAAGATCAACTACCCTGAAGTCAGCTGAAGACAAACCAATGAGCTACATCTGATCCTGCAGTGTGATTCCTATATCTTCCTTGTTTGCAGGGTGATAGCAGTGGTAAGTCAGAAACTAAACACTTGTGTGTGTTTTTCCCCCCTAAAGTTTTAGAGTGTTTTCTAAAGTTTCTTTTTTAAAAACTGAGGTTGTTTATAGAAATAATTATATATACAATGTTGTCTATATACAAATTATATCTACATGCTTACTGACAGATGATTCTTCTAACGCAGAAGCAGATGCTGCTAGTGAAATCCAGAAATTATTGATACTGTAAATTGCAATGGCAATTTCATAGAGGTTATTCTCTATTGTGCCAACACCTAATTAAGGAAAAGTAAATATTCATATTTAGTTAGAGGTTAAATTTTAAAATGGATATCACAGGCCTTGTGTAAACACATCATTGGTATGTTGGCAATGGGTAAATACAAGACATTCTGATTTATAGTGAAATGACGAGCTCAAACCCTGCGCTTAGTTAAATGATCAACAGAGAATTCTGCTGGATTATACTGGTATAACAGAACAGGATCTGACCTTGGTTTGTTAGGATCAGATTCTACATATGTCTTCTTTTTCTTCTTCATCTTTTTCTTCTTCACTTATGCAACAACCTGTCAGGTATGAATTTAGGCTGGAAATCAGAAAAAATATTCTAGCCATCAGGGCAGTGAGCTCCTGAATGGTTTCTCCACAGGAGTAACAGAGGCAAAAAACCTACCTAGCTTTAAGATGGAGCTTGATATATTTCATAGATTTCACAGATATTAGGGCTGGAAGGGACCTCAAGAGATCATCAGGTCCAACCCCCCCGCCATATGCAGGAAGTCATCTGGGATCAAGTGACCCCAGCAAGAAATAAATCCAGCTCTTTTTTGAAGGAATCCAGAGTAGGTGCATGCATCACCTCTGCAGGGAGTTTGTTCCAGACCCTGGGCACATGCACCATAAATAACTTTTTTCTAATATCCAGTCTAAATCGGCCTTCCTGGAGTTTATGGCCTTTAGACCTTGTTATCCCTTGGGGAGCTCTGGTGAACAGATGTTCTCCCAGGTCCTGATGTACCCCTCTTTGTTGCAGGCTGCCACCAAGTCCCCCCTGAGGTTTCTCTTTTCCAGACTGGAGAGTCCCAAGTCCCTCAGCCTCTCCTTGTACAGCCTACCCTCCAGGCCTTGGATCATATGTGTGGCTCTCCTCTGGACTCTCTCAAGCTTCTCTACATCCTTCCTGAAGTGGGGGGCCCAATACTGGATGCAATACTCCAGCTGAGGTCTCACCAGGGCCGACTAAAGCGGGAGGATGACTTGCTTGGTTTTGCTTGAGATGCATCGGTGGATGCACACCAGAGTTTAGTTAGCTTTGCCTGCCACTGCATTACATTGGTGGCTTATTCATCTTGTGCTCAGTCAAGACCCCCAAGTCCTGATTGATGAAAGGGGTTATATAATGTGGTTATCTGAAGTGCCAGGGGACTTGGTTCAGTAGCCTGGTAGGTCCTTTCCAATCCTGTTTTCCATTAGAACAGAACCTGGTGCCCAGTGCTATACTTGATTGATTTCCATCGACATTGTGCATGCACCTCTGAAAGCAAAAAATAACCTTTGATTATGGGGATTGTTACACAAGTAACAGAAAGTCATCTGCACCTTACAGCATGTCGGCATAAAGGAGCAAACAGAATGGTCTACAGTCACTGGAGGAATGCAAGCAACTCATTAGCAAAGTGAAGAAACAATGTTAGGACCTGATTATCCAGTCATTTTTTTGTGTTAAGGAAGCTTCACAGACTTCAGCCATTGTGTGTTCTTATTTAGGTTGGTGTAAATTGTTGCAAATCAGACCTCTTTGTGAAGTGTAATCTGAATAGGACTTTATTTAATCCCATAGGTGACTGCTTGCATCCTATTAAAACATGCTGTATCCCTGTTTCCTGTTTCAGTGTTGAACAACACTGGTCACACACAACTGCTTGGATCAATGCGATGAGAAATAACTGGTGCACAGCATCTGACTGCAGCATATCTTCCCTTTGTGGTCTACGTGTAATAGGGCATCCTAGTGTCGTACACCTCCATACCTGGAAAGTGTCATTGTAGTTTTGTTGTAGTTGTGGTGGTCCAGGGAATATTCAACAAGCAAGATTTGTGAGGTGATGTTTTATTTTTCATTGGATGACCTTTATCTTTCTATGCATTTTTAACTGGAATCTAGCTGAAATTCCCCAGATCTGAGGAAGAGCATTTTGTGTCCTAAAGTTTGCCTTGGATCTCTTCCAGCTGTGAAGTTGATCCAATAAAAGAAGTTACACCACTTCAGAAATCTTGCTTCAGACATTTCCCTGTCACTGATGGCTTGATCCTGGCATTGTTTCATAAAAATACGTTCCTCCAAAGCCAGTGGGATTTTTAAATTGAAACCGATGGGATATCCAAGTCCAATAACTGGTAGGGCTTCAGAGGAAGAGAGGTGTGGAAAATGTTAGCAATGTATGAAATGAAAAGTCTGGGACTTTTTAAAATATATCCGTACAGCACACTCATATGTATATTCCTTGAAGGGTCTTGACGATGTGGAAACGCCCCCACCAAGAACCATGTTCAACTCCTGCAAAGTAATTTATATTGCTGAGATTTAAGTCATTAATGGGAAGAATCAAACCAGGTTGCAGTTTGAAGGCTTGTTGTTTTGATCTGCAGAAGGAACTGCACTAACAACAAGTTTCTCTAACAAATAGTTACATCCTGCAGGACAGGTAGATTATTAAGAGGCCTGGCATACATGTCTTTTCCACCAATCCCTTAAGCACATACTTAAGTTACATTAAGCGCAAATACAGCTGGTTGTAAGTGTCCATTACAGCACCTTTCTCTATCTTTTGCTATTACGTGCAAGTCCCCTAAATACTCTGTTTTCTGGACTTAAGTGTGTGCATAAATTCAAAGCGGAATCTCTGCTTATAGGATTTGATGCAAATGGAAGAGCCTAAGGATTTGCTTTAACGCTATGCTGAAGTGAGGCTGAAGACTGTACTTGTTATAATTAAGTCACTGTATGTGCTGTTGTACCCACATGCATGGATCAAGCTCCAGGTTCAGAAACTTTTTTTCTACAGACTCAGTCTCAGTGCACCTAAATTATAGGCAGTGTATTCCATGCAAACCTTGGTACTGAAACCGGCTATGCCAGTGCTACCCAACCTTTTTAGACTCAAAGTACTGCTCGTTGGACTTTGGAAAATGCCAGCTCTTGGTTTTCACGTGTTTGGATTATGGAAAAATAATAGAGCAATTTGCTGTTGAAAATTGCTCCGAAAGACAACAATGGGTCAGAATGCGGTTGACATTGGATTCCTATTTGAAATCTCTGGATTTATCTTTTAATCATGTTTGCACTCCTCACAGTGCTAACATTGTGTGGCACCCTTGAAAAGATCTCAGGGCTTTCCAGGGTGCTGCAACACCTTGGTTGAGAATCACTAGGCTATGCATTTATGTATTAACAGCCTCCAACAGCAGTGTAACTAAGGGCCAGGATGCCATGCACCAATCTCCATTGGAGTTCATCGGTCTTCTTGCGGTGGGTACCATGTACAGTGTACACCATGCTAGGGTCCCAGGCCATGCCAAGCACTGTCATCAGATGCTGT
>NW_017729028.1:39709657-39715376 GCF_001723915.1 Gavialis gangeticus
AGTGTAACTAAGGGCCAGGGGGGTGTGGGGAAGGGGAGAACTAGGAATAGCCTCAGTGCCTGTTGGGGGGAGGTGCACAAATTGCAGCTGCTGCAGCTGCCAGCCAGCGGTGCCACTGCTGCCCCGTGCACTGCTGCTGCTAAGGGCACAGAGCTATCCCATTATAGCTCAGGCCCCCACAACTGACTAACTCACCTCGTTTTTTAGGCTTCCAAGAGTCAATTTAGGGGCTACTATCAGAAGCTTTGAAAATGTTGGGAGTCAGATTTAGGGCAGTTGATACCACAGTTCTGATGGGGTTGTGGTATCGCCCCTGAAACTAATGAGCTCCCATACTCTCTGTGGGAGGCTGCTGTCAGAGGCCTTGAAAGCTAGGGGAAAGATCTCACGTGAAACCGACTGGCTCCTGTCGCTTTCAAGGCTTCTAATAGGAGCCCCCTTGATACCTCCCTCCCCTGCCTGTTCCTGGCAAAGTTAAAGGGAAGACAGCAGAACTTTACCAGCACCTACAGAGCCACGCACGTGCATGTCTGGCACTTACCCGCGGTTTGGCTTTCCCTCTGTGGCAGGATAGGCTTGCCCAGGGCCGTGCAGACCTGCCGGAAGCAAGCAGAGAAAGTGGAGCAGGAGAGCCCTCCTGTCTTGTAGTCCTGTTGCCTGGTGGTCAGGGCAGACGCGAGGAGAACCAGGTTCCCCTCAACCACGAAAATGCTCTAGCCTCTGCCTTTCATGGGGCAGTATCTATCCCATTAAATACAAGGTGCAGTAAAGCCATTAGGGGAAGAGATCAAATCGTGGGTCCTCTCCCCATAGGGCAGCAACCATCTAACTAAGCCACTCTCCCTCTGACAGGCTCCCCTCCTCCTCGCCCTGCATGCCTTCCTCTTTTGGCTGCCTAGTAGGCCAGGATCAAGAAGAGAGTATTCTGGCTAGTGCCTAATCCATGACACATGGGTCAAGCCTTGAGACAAATAAATGTAACTCTTCAGAAACCAAACGGGATCTGGCCACAAGAGCCAAGTTAAGCACTCAGACAGGACATTTCTGGGCCGTTTTTGGACAGACATTTGAGCTGTAACTCATCACAGGTGGGAATGAGTCTAGAGATAACAATGAAATGCATTGACACATGACTTCTAGAATGCAGCTCAACCATTTTATTGTACACCGCTGGTCCCCAAAGAGAAAATACATGCACGCTTTTTTTTTATTTGACAAAACTTTAATTAGAAAATCAGTCTTTTCTTTATTATAAAATTACACAAGCTGATAAATCTCAGTAAGTTATAGAGAGAATAATTCTTTCTATGAACATTAGACCTAATAAAAAAGTTAAAATAATTAACAGCATTCATCAGATTATTTTTCCCACACTATGTTTCCTAATACAAAAAAGCTTATAGTCATCAACCTTTATTTAAAAATCATATATGTTCATGATAGCTTTTCAAGACTGAAAGGGACAATACTAATAGTTACATGATTTGCTAATCATCTTCAATGGCTTAAACTGACAAGAGTTGAAATGCAGTAGGCCTCTAATGAAACCCATAGAGGAATTTTAAGCTTCTGAACCCAGCAAATATTTACTTGTGGGGGAACATGGATTCACAATCAATATTGTCCCTTGTTAAAGAAATACCCATTAACTGTTTTGCATTAAAATTGTTAGAATAATTTATTCAATAAAGCTTGCCATTTTACATACAGTTGTCTTGTACCAGAGTGGTGATAACATTGTGCTGGTGTATTGTGCTATTGATGAGGTGTGCGCATGCCTGTGGATTGGGATGCTCCAGTTAAACACCCTGGGACTTTCCTTTCTCATGAAACTATCCCGGAGAGGTTTTGATGAAAGGTGCAAAATTTTAATCCAAATGTGTTTACTCGCTGAATTAAACTTAATGGTCTTTGTAGCTCTACTATATAGCAACATATTATTAGGGCAGTAGAAAAAGACCCAGTATTGATTTGCCGCATGCTAAAAAAAGTGACTGCTTCCCCAAAAAGAGCTGTGAAATGAAGACTAGCACGAGGAATGAATATGCAGTCTCTACATTAGCTTTATGCTCTTCATTAAGGTGATGAATAGTTTATAATTATGATCTAATTAATTCAACAGAACCAAAAGTCTTTATTTTTTGTTTGTTTTGCATAGCACATTCAATACCCAGTATTTTCTTGCCTGCATGATTAGTGTCAAAGGGAAATTATTTAAATAAATACACAGTCATTTACATAGCGGCACAGTTTATTTCAAGCTTTGGGAATCCAAAATGATGAGAGGAGGACTGGGTAAATTACTTGGCAAATTGCGCAGGATGCATTACTGTAGTACATATGCATATTATATAGCCCAAAATGCTCACTGTTAATTCCCATTTTTAGCCGATAACTGGCTTAATTATCTGTGCTTTTGCCCTCGTCCTTCCACCCCACCCTCACAGCAAAATCTAGCTACTAATATACCGGTCTTCATCTGGGATTTTTAACCAAAGTCCTGCTGGTAATATCTCATTTGCTGCTTTGGCTGCTGTCTGAAAATACGGCTCAGCCAAAGCTTTCTAGCCGCACTTGCTGTACTTCTACAATGGTGCACAGCAAAGGACACACATATCACCACATTTAATTATCATAGGGTGTGAGCCCAAGCCCACTGAGGTCAATGGGAAGACTTAGCGATGTTGCTGGGCTTTCAGTCAGAGGCATGACAAGCAATTTCTGCAATTTCTGCACCTGGGGTGGCAGTGATGGCTGGACCAACAGGAGTGGCCGCCATTCTTGTACCCTTTCTAAATCAGCACTTGGGACTGGTGCCTTGCTTGCCCACTCCTAACTACACCACTGCTCACATGGAAGAAGTGGTCCTGGTTTTGGTATTTTGACTTTCCTTTATACCCCTGGGCATAGGGTGTACCAGACACGTGGGCCCTTTTTACTCCTCCCTAATGTAGCGGTTCCTGTTTCTTTTTCTAAATGGCTGAATGGCTTTCCTACAAAATGAGATGATCCTCCATAAATCCCTTTGTAATCACAGAAGACAGATGATAGACATCTTTTGCCTTGAAAATAACCATCTCTGGGCCTCAGGTTATGTTCAGTTTTTGATTCAGATATCTAGAATGGGATTTTCAAAAGCTTTCAGCATTAGTCTGACTCTCCTCCATTTGAAGTCAGAGAGAATTTTATCATTGACATGTATAGGAGTGATTAGGCCAACCCCGAGTGCTTTGGAAAATCCTCCCCTCAAGTGTTTCCTTTCATCAAGCTGCTACCCTGGAATTTAAATTTGTGATAAAATGCTATGCTTTAAAGCCAAAGCAATTCACTCTACCTAAGAGAGAGAGAGACTGAACATGACTTTCCTCGGAGGAAAAAGCATCAGGCTGCAAACAGAGAGCTCATTTGTCCTAGAGTAAACCATTTTATCCCAGGACAAAGTGCAGTCACTTAGACATCCCCATCCATTGTCCTGAGACAACCTCTAAAATGGTTCATGGGATAAGAAGTGCTAATAGTTTGTCCCTGGACACTTCAAAGTGCATCTGAATGGTTATCCCAGCATTGCATCATTGAATGAATAGCAGAAAAGTGGCAGTGTGTTCAACTGCTCATTGATTAGAAGGGCAGTGTATATACATGCCAAGCCTGGAACATTTCTCTTCCAGGACAAACATAGGCACAACTTGTCCCGGGCCATGTGTAGCATCTGTTCCTAGCCTCAGATGTATACATTTCTACCATATTTGCTGTATAATCACTGCCAATAAAGCAAACTTTGCCATATGCATATTCCTGTGTGGTTTCACTCTGGTGGTAGAGAGATATATTAATGCATTTCAAGCAATACACCATATTCCAAAACAGTGAAAGCATTGTTACTATTAAAATCATAAACTTGAAAATGAAGCCCTGCTTACTAACTATTCTAATGTTTGAGGTGATTTAAAATTAATTTGGGATACTAAACAGAAGAGTTTCATATTCCCGACTTGATGTTGTTTCAAACCCGTGAAACACCTATTTCCTCCTAAATTTGTTATTGTGCAATATAAAACCAAAAAAGAAAATTCAAAAGATAGTAGGCTATGAAATCATGACACTATTTTCTAGATGTCCTGAAAACATCATTAATAACTGACAAAATATTAGGAAGGGGTTCAAGTTTAATAGTAAAAATACAGTATGTATTCAAGTGATGTTCCACTGGGAATATTGCTAACATTTATCATTGATATATTGCCTATCAGACTGCAATGTGACTGACAAATCATTCCTGCCTTACTTAACAGAAAATGGTCTCCTATGTTTGATTCAAATAACAATAATTGTAAAACCCTTCAGGTTCAATTACATTCACATCAAACCTTATGACGGAGCCTCATTGAAGATATGGTGAAGTCAATGGGAATATATCCAGTCATTTCAGTGGGTTTTGGATCAGTATTCTAGGTAAGCAAGCAAAACGATGATGATGGAGTGAACAAGAGAAAGAAGTATCCCAAACCCACCAAGTTAATTGAAATAGCTCTGCAAATACAAGGTCTGACTTGTGGGATGCTGAATGCATCCTACAAGGTTCAGTTCATTAGAGGTTTGTGTGCTATGGTGATGGATCTGATGTAGAAACATAAAATTACATGGAATGTTATTCTGCACAAGCAGGACGCAGTGGACACAGAAGTGTGTAATCTGGACACAGTGACTATGAACATCTGATGTATCAACCAACAACGGTTATCAAACATAGGAACACAGAATTGCAGATTTGGAGATCCTTGTTTTTCCATGCAGTCTTCTTGATGCATCTCATGAAGGTGCATGAGCTAGCTTACCTTGCAATGCACCTGCTGTCTCAGCAGAACCATTTGCTGATTCATATGATTACTGTTCATCCACACACAACATCAAAAAAGCCCTAAGTCATAAGCAAGCACAACCTATCTCTTGATTGCAAACAGCTGGGTGCTTTTTTTTTAAATATACTCAATGAATCATTCATTTGTGCTTGGCAATACAACATGAGGGCTCCCATCAATTATTCATCTTTGCAGTGCAAATCATTCTGAGAACTGGGATGCAAAATGTCAATGGATCTTTTACAGCCAACCATTATATTCTGAAGTAGAAGCTCTAGAGCTTTGCCTTCCTTTAAAGTTTGATCCAGAAATAATTTACCGAGCTTCTGGCCATATAGGACCATGCCTGGTGCTTCTTGCCCACACTTTCTACAAGAGTTAATCTGGGCTTCTGTTCCTTTATACTCCTGTTATCTGATATTCTTTTTGTTGAGTGCTGTCTAGTTCACAGGGAAAAGCTCTTCTAGACACCGTAGTAAAATCCTACAATTTCTATAATATGGGAAAGAACCTGAAGGACAAAATTCTACTGCTCTTTACATGGGCAGAAATCTAGAATATGTCCATTAACTTTATGGAATTTCACAGAATTGACACAGAAAATCAACACGGGTTGATGCCAGATGGGTATCT
The DNA here is from genome assembly GCF_001723915.1 of Gavialis gangeticus. Taxonomy (NCBI): domain Eukaryota; kingdom Metazoa; phylum Chordata; order Crocodylia; family Gavialidae; genus Gavialis; species Gavialis gangeticus. Next base: position 39,715,150 of record NW_017729028.1, read on the forward strand.
TAATCAACATCTCCTCATTGTTTTCCTGTGCTTTCGTTCTGTCTTCAGCTACATGTGGTCTCTTATCTTAGACCAGTAGTGCCTCCATAGCACTGAAAAGGTGGGATGTAGTGGCAGTGGAGAGATTACTGTGCACAAGTCTGGCTGCACTCTCAGCAGCAAAGCCCGACCGGAGGGGGGGGGGTGTACAAACACACCACTGCATCCCCCCCCTGGATCTGCTCCTA
>NW_017729028.1:39715525-39754724 GCF_001723915.1 Gavialis gangeticus
ACACCACTGCATCCCCCCCCTGGATCTGCTCCTAGCTTAGATTGTAGATCAGGGGCCAGCAAAGTCTGGCCCCTGGGCTGGACTGGGCCCACAGCAGACTCTATTTGCCAGCAGCCCCTTCCTGCATTGCTGCAGCCAGTTTTCATGGAGACCCCAGTAGTGGCATTGCCATGACAGCACAGGGCCAGGTTTTCCATGGAGACCAGCCCCATCAGTGCTAGCAAGGTGTGCAGCTGGGCAGGGAGCTGCTCCGGGGCTGGGATTTTATAGGGGTGATAGTGTGGTCCGGAGCCGGGGAAGAGCTGCAATCTGCTGCCTGCACGCCCCAGATCTGGGAGGCAGAAAGGTGGTGCCTGGGCATGCAGGCAGTGGATCACAGCTCTGCCTCAGCTCTGGTCCACACTCTCACCACTGCAAAATCCCAGCCGTGGTCCTGGAGCAGCTCCCTGTCCAGTTGCACATCCTGCCAGCACTGTTGCAGCTGGTCTCCAGGGAAACCTTGGCCCATGCTGTCACAGCACCACCACTATTGGGGTCTCCATGGAAACCGGCTGCAGGGACGAGCACAGGGGCTGCTGGGAAATGGAGTCTGGCTTCCAGCCAGATCTGCCATTTTGCCCACCCTTGCTGTAGATGCTTGGGGCAGGGCCTTTCTCTTTGCCTATTTATGTACCCAAAAATAATATGAAGCTGCCTCAGGATAGGGAATCCAATATAGCATTACTATGCAAATCGCACTGTTACTTAATATTGTTAACAAAACGCCGGAAATTCCATCGGGTGGAAAAATTCCTATTTTACATTTGCTGTTACCCTGAGTCAGAATAAAAGCTGAAATAACAGAATTTTGCACTAAACAAAGCGTTTTGAAAAAAAAAACATAATTCAGAAATAATGAAATATTTTGTTGTGGGATTTTTAAAGAAATAAGATACTTCAGTATTTGTGAATCAAAATGTTTAATTTGCAATCAGTTCAGTATTAAGTGGCACCCCCTCCTGGTAGTGTCTCATGGGAGCAGTAGGGACAATGTTTGCCCAGGCTTTTGGTACGATGGCCAGTTGGCCATGTTTTCTCCTAGGCTCCTAGATTCACTGAGTCTCCCGTGATACTCGTGTGACTCCCATGATGCATAGAGGGATTGGACCCAAACTACAACTAGCACAAGGCAATGTGCCACTATAAAGAAAGACATTTTAAAAGAGAGCAGACATGAAACAAAGCCTAGGGGAGATTAGGGGTTTACAATCCTCTTTACAGGGAATCCAGAGAGACATCATGCCATCATTGGGATGTACCACTTAATGCTAAATCCACTCTACAAAAATGTCAGCAGTGAGCATTAGTTTGATTCAGGTTAATTTGACCCAAAATATAATTTTATTTTTTTTTTATCAGTTTTCCCGATGGAAAAACAGAAAATAAGGCAAGATCAAAATTTTCCTTTGGAAAATTTCCTTTGTGCAAAAATTGCATTTTCAGTCTGAAAATTGTTTTTGGGTAGAACAATTGCTGACCAGCTAGAAAAATAATAAATTACTTAGGAAATGTAATAGAATTTGGTCCCTACCATCAGCATGCTACTTGACTCAACTAAGCAGTTTTCTGTGCTGAATTAAGAGAGAGCGTTATAAGTATTACTAGATCTACATTTTGAATTTCCAGAGACAAAGCTTCATGGTTTATTCTTATGCCACTTTGATAGTAAAAATTAATGATTTGCTTAGGAACCTTTAATGTTTATGTAGGCAATCCTCCTACTCAAGGGAAATCTGTGAAACACCGTGAGAAGTTGGGCCTGGGAACAAAAACTCATAACTTTACTGGCACGAAAATATTGGAATAAATACTGGCTGGTTTATGGCTCATTACAGTTTACCAGTTGTCTCTGCTAACCTCTCTGTACTCCACAGGTAATAAAGACCCTTTGAATGGTCTTATTATCTCTTTCGCTTGTTTTGAAGCTACTTCAGAGAACTGCATCTAGATAAATTAGTGCAACTGCATCACCCCACCACTACTCCTTGCTCTACAGCTTTACAACCCACTTTCACTTCTTTAAGTGACTATTTTCATTTACATAATGGATAAACAAAAAGTAGATCAAGCAACTGGAGCATAATAGATAAAACAAAGAACACAAACAAAATGTGATTGTTTAATCTGTGATTTAGCTTAGGCTCTATCTGCTTTTTTCTTTAGGATTAAGGAAGAATGCTTTGTGCCCACAAGCTTATCTAACATCTCTCCCAGCTAGCCAGTTGCTTCAGCAAAAAGCATTACCAAAAAAGAAAACCCCTTGCTTCTCTCATATTCCCTGGGCCATTACAGCTACAACAACACTCTAATCCAAGAGGCCTGCAATCATTCTTGCACCCACGCCAAAGCACAGAAAGCACAGAAACTCACTGACCAGTATCAAAACAACAGTAGATAGCTCTCCAGCAAAACATTTCTGAGGCTTGCCAAGTCAGACCAGCTTTGTTTGTTCAGGAGACCTTAATTTCAAAATGCTGCATTAAAGTATGTACACCTTACTGTTATGTATGCAAAGACTGTGCAAGAGTTGTCAGGCCTGCATAGAAAAATTGACAGTCCATGAAATACACACAGCAGTCTTCTCCCACTGACCAAAAGAATTCAGTGCATCAACTAGATAATATTACTTAAGATTATACTAAGGAAGAGCTCACAAAACCCATCTATTGCTCTATTCCTGTCTGCTGTATCTTCCTTCATATTTACAATGCATCCATCACTGTTATCTGCTCACGTTGCACTGGTCCTGTGAATACAGAGAGGAATGCTATTTCCATCAGCTCCACAAGTACTAGGAGAACTTAAAATAACTCTAGTACTCAACTCAAATGCTACAGGTCATACTCTTCACATACCCAGCAAACTAATTCAGCTCTCCTGCAGTTCTTGTGGTCCCACTGGTCTTGGAGATATTAACATTATAATAACCCCAACAGCTCTGCTGCAGTTGCATGATGCCCTGAGACTTCTCCTTGTCACTCCTGGGAGTTCCATGAATTTAGTATTTTCTGCGGTCTTTTTTCCCCCTTTGTCACCTCTTCATTTATTTCACAGACCTCTAAACACTCTGCTGCGTAATGCTGGATTACAGCAGAGATACCTGGCAGAACAGATTTTGGACAGTGACCAGTTTCCTACATTTAACTCTATCCCCAACAGTTCCCAGCCAGATGTGCTGGGGGAAGTATTCAGCCTTCCTCCAGCTTCTTTATATCTTCTTTCTCAGTCCCTTGCAGTTAAGGATGATTGTCTTCCATGATTGTTTTATCTGTGGGTCCAAAGATGGCTGATGAGGCTGATCCAGTATCGACAGGCTTTGCTGCAGCTCGGGCACATGTTTCCATGCGTGGTCCAGATTCTTGACTGCATCTGTGATACACAGTCTCTGCCTCTCCCTCTTTTCCATCTCCTGTTGTTGTCATAAAGTTTCAAAATCCTGAGCTCCTTGCAGCAGGCTCTTCCTCCATTTGGAGTGGGCCTGGGTGACAAGCTCCCACAAGTTGATGTTGATGTTGCAGTTTTCAAGTTGGCCTTGAGGATGTCTTTGAAGCGCTTTCTCTGCCATCCTCTTGAACGTATGCCCTGACTGAACTGGGAGAATAAGACTTACTTTGGGAGTTTAGAGTTAGACATTTGGATGATGAGAGTGGCCCAGCAAAGTTGATGTTGGATGAATATTGCCTTGACACTTGTGAGGCTTTGCTTGAGAGAGAAGGCTAATGTTGGTGCATCTGTCTTCCCACTAGATTTGAAGGATCAAGCAGCATTGATGGTACTTCTGCAACAACTTGAGATGTCTCCTGTACATTGTCCATGTCTTAGCTCTGTACAGTAAGGTGGGGGGCATAACTGCTCGATAAACTGTAAATTTGGTTTCGGATCTGATATCATGATCTCTGGACCCCTGTTTCCTCAGGCATCCAAAGGCTGCACTTGCACATTTGAGGCGATATTGGATTTCTTCATCCATGTCAGGCTTCTGCAAGAGATGGCTTCTGAGGTATGGGAAATACTCACCGTTCTCCAGAGCCTCACTGTGAATCTGAATTACTGGAGTTGGGGAATGCACATTAAGAGCTTGTTGATGGGAGCACCTTAGTCTTTGTTAAGGATCAGTCCTATCTTTTTGTATGCCTCAGTAAAGATATCAACAATTGCCCGACAGTTTGCTTCCACATGAACACAGGCTACAGCATCATCAGTGTATTGGAGCTCAATGATTGAGATCATGGTGGTCTTGGGTTTGGCTTGAAGTTGGCTGAGATGAAACACCTTAATGTCCACGTGGTAGTTTGGCCCCACTCCAAGTGGATGCTTGTTGATGGTCAGATGTAGCATTGCGGTAAGAAATATCGAGAAAAGTGTTGGAGCAATAGTGCAGCCTTGCTTAACTCCTGTCTTAATCTCAACAGGATCCATGATGGATCCATTACTGAGAACCACTGCTCTCATATACGATCATGGAGCAGGCAAAGAATGGTGATGAATTTCAGTGGGCATCCATACTTCAGAAGGATCCTCCACAGCGCTTCTTGGCTGATAGAGTCAGCTGAGGTCACCATGCTTTTGTGAGGCCAAAGAAGGCCATGTAGAGAGGTTGATCTTGTTCTCAGCATTTTTTGTGCAGCTGGTGAGCTGTAAAGATCATATCAGTTGTGCCCCATGATGCCCTAAACCAACACTGAGCTTTTCAGCTAGTGGAAGGAGATTGTTCAAGAGTGCTCTCACAATGATCTTTCCAGTGGTGGACGGCAAGGCAATCCCTCTCCAGTTTCCACAGGTGGACTCAGGGAGGAATACACCACCGCAGCTCCCACAACATGGCTAGAGATGGGGGCTGTCAACTTGTAGGCTAAACGCCAGGGGATTTTAAACTCTCCCCAGGGGGAAAGCCTGAACAAAAAGACGCATCCTAGATCCAAATGTGACAGTGGCTTCAGGGGTGGGGGGTGTGGTGAGAACAAATTCTAGAGATCGTGACCTGCCATGGAAAGGCATCGCGTTGCATGTTAAACTGTGCATGGCACTGCTAATTTGCAAACAAGCAACCCAAAACAAAAAACCTGAAATAAAAAGCGCTGCAAAGCACAAGTGGCATGCACGGGGCCAAATGTGGAGATACACTGAAAAGCCCCTGTGCTGAGGCACAGGGAGCCCCAGCTAGCCACTCCCCAGCTGCCTGGGGTGTCGTGTGCCTCGAGATGGGGGAGAAGGCAGCCCTGGGCTGGCTGCTCCCCCATCTCCATGTGCCTCAGCACAGGGGCTCCACTTTGGTATAATATATAATTGTATACTGTACAAATCTACAATTGTATACAATGGTACAATATACAATATCTGCATGTACCCGCTCCCGCATCTGCATGTGCCGCTCCCCAGCTGGCTGGGGCACAGGGTGTCGTGGTGCAGGGCGGGCTAGCCCAGTGCTGAGGCACCTGGTGCCCCAGCCAGCCCCCCCTGCAGCACATGGAGCAGCAGGGCAATGTGTCCCACTGCAAAATGCACATGCAGGGGTGCGCACTGAGGCACGAAGTAGTGGCATAAATTTGTGCTCGAAGTAGTGGCATAAAGTAGTGCCACTACTATTTGTGCTGCTGCAAACGCATGCCCCTGCTAGTGTGGATGCAGCCCCTAAGTCCAAAATATAAAGTGTTTCTGCCAAAACTAACATGGCCATGCACATATGGTAAAAGGCAATTCAGGTTCATTTTTCTCCAGACCTTTTAAACATAGCCCGCCCCTTGAATCCCATCCGGAAGTGAACAGATCACTCGTATACGCTCTTGGCTGGATGCTTGACTGAGCATGCTATGCTAACCCAAGCTCCCAATCTTCCAAATGGGCTTCAAAATTAGCCCCAATAATTGAATGGTGAGGTGACATAGATAACTGTAGTGAGGTCTGGCTCTTGGTGGAAAGGAGGCCAGGCAAAGAGACAGAAGGCATGTTTAGCCACTGATGTTGCCTGGGCATCCAGGAGAAAAGACCCGAGCTTGTGAACTGCGAGAAATAAGAAGATGCACAGAGCTGATGAAACTCCGAAATTTTACCAATCATCCCAACTTCTCCAGAACTTCAAAAGACCTTTCCCAGATTTTACAGGGTCGCCAGTGTTAAGAAACTTTGGAGTAATAGCTGGGCTACAGTGGGCTTGAGCTCACTAACACCTCTCTGGGGGAGGAGTTAACAAAAATGGTCCGGGCAAGTCTCAGTCACCCTGTAGGAGCTCTAATTATGCTCTACAGCTAGTAAGGACTTCAGCAAGCCTTTTCCTAGCTCATCTAATTAAAGAGTTGGCTTGTATTTTTCTTCTCTCCGTTAAGCCTCACAGAGGCTTGGGCTCTAATGAGCCATTCCTTCCACCCAGGCTGTTTCCTTGACTTACTGCAGTGAAAGTCTTGCAGAGAAAGCTGGAGTAATGTTCTTTCTTCTTCAGATGTATGTGAATTCAACTTTTGACAATGAATTTCTAGCCCCTGAATTTGGAAATGGGAAGCGGCTCAGAATCTGGGCTCAATTTGGGAGCAGCATTTTGCATCTGGCTCTAAGGAGCCTAGCCTTGGAGTCTGAATCCCCTCAGCTTTGGGATGCTCCAAATCTGAAGCTGGATCAATTTTATGTCTTTGGTCTGCCTCTGAATTTTGCATCCTTAGGTTCAGGACTTGAGGCCAAATGCTGCCTCTCTGTACTGAGTGCTCTCTCACCACAGCAACTGCAGTACTGGTATGATTTAGTTGGGTAGGGATTGTGATGGCAGTAAGGCTGTGTGGGAGGATGACACTGGTTGCATACTAAAACACATTGCTTTATGGTGCTCCTCCCTCTGGGCTCATTCAGGAGAGCTTTAATCAAGACGATTTATTATCTCTGCAGCTCTCTAGGTCTTTTGCCCAAGGCCCTTTTTCTTAGGATTTGCATTTAAGCCTTGGTTAGATTGTCCAAGTACTTTGGTATGACTTTTCATTCTAATTTGTTAAGCTATGATATGAAAGCTGGAATTAAGTATTCCTTGGAAGTATATTTTTCCAGTGTGCAAGTCCCCTTTCTCTTTGAAGCTCCCACACTGCAGTCAGAACGGGGCGGGTGGTACCGGATGTCTATGGGGAGAACTGTTGACTTCAGGGCACCCTGTCTGGGGGGCAAGGATTCGCTGCTCAGAGCAAAATCAGCCACAGCAAAGAGAGTGAGGTGATACGATCCATCACCAACTCAGGAGAGCAGTCCTATCTTAAAATCTGTTTTACATGTGCAGTTAATGATAAAAGTGTCTTAAATTATTAAAATCCAACGATTTTTTTAAATGAATGCCCTTTCCACCATTTGTACAGAGTGCTTACTTTCTGCATCGTACTCAGCTTGACTAACGAAATTAGTGCGGGCTGTTTCACTTGTTCTTATTCAGTTTCATTTTCCATGTTCTTGCGCATTGGTGTTAGTACTAAAGTGGCCGAGAGTACCCAGTGATTTTAGACACTTGACTGGGCATATCTTAAATGGGCTGACTTTCAAAAGGAGCTGATGCTCATCTTCTGAAAAGCAGATCCCTTTAAGATATCCTACCTTGGGAAAGCCAAATGTTGAGGGTACCACGACAGTGATTTGGGCCAGATACTCAAAGCAGATTGGAGCCTAAAGATTCAGATAGGTTCACAAGGGATGTGCAAAAGTTCCTGGAAAGCTGATTTCAATAGGGTCTTAGACATCTAACTGCATAGGCATTTTGAGAGCACTATCAGATGCCTGCCCAAATCCATCAGCATTTTCTTGATAATTTGGTCCCTGGATCCCTTTTGGAGATCTTGGCCTCCGTTTTCAGATTAGCGATTGGTCTTGGGGATTGTTTTACATATTTGTAAATGTTTCAATTGGTTTTCAGTTACACAATTTCTTCTCTTAGGATTTAACTAAACCTGTTTAAAATATATATAGTTATAGGGAGGGAGGCTCCTTTTAGCTCCCAGGTTTTTTTGTGGTATCCTGTGACTCAGTGGGCACATCAACGTGTTGCCCTACTTTGCCGTACGATGTGCTACAGTGATACAGCGATTACATGAGTCTACATGTGATCAGCAGCTGCTTTTGCAGTAGTGGCGTGCTCCCCCATTTTAGCACACCGCTACAGTGAAATCGCAGCAAAAACTAACTGTGTGCCGTGCGCATGGTGCAGTATGGGCAGTGACTGTGCCATGCTTTAGTACTCCCAAAAGGAAGTAGTAAAACACGACACCGTAACAATATTGCCATAGGGCGACGTGTAGACGTACCCAGTGACTCAGGAATTCCTTTTACTTCTGTGTGCCTACGCTCCTAAGGAAGCTACTACTCCACATATTCTTCTGAGGGTTAAAAATAGTAGTTTGACTAATTAAGAACATAAAGACAATCCAATGTGGAGGAGATGAGCTATTTATAACATGAAAGTTAAGATGTCATGGAAAAAGTATTGCTGGTTAGAGGCACTTTTTGAAAAACAACCCATCCTAGCCTGGAAAGGAAAAAAGGCTATTTCTACTAGATTTTTAAGTGATCAATAAAATGTTGGAAAAAAATTAAAAACAAAAGTAGAAATTAAGTTCAAATCATAAATATTTTCTACTAGGGTATCTGCAAGCTAAAATTATATATTTATTAAGCTGTGTCTTCCCTATTACATACATGCACACTCCTCCAAAGTATTTTTAAGTAGGGTCTATTTGCAATTCAGGTTTGTATAAAATGCATTTTGAGATGAGTGTTTCTCTTCCAGCATGCAGTGCATGGACATAGACTCCTTCTCACTTACAAAGGTTTGTACATCCCCTTTGTTGCTAGGTATGAACAGGACATTTATGCATGGGTAGGTATGCTGTCTTTATTACAGTTATAAATTCTGATCTGTTGTAGTAGTTAATGCAGGTCTCCTGGAAGAGGAAAGAATTTTTACTAAAAGACTAATTTTGCAAGTTTGTAAGCATGTCACACTACATGGCTGCTCCTAGGTACAACACAGACTGATTTTGTTTGTAAATGCCAGACCTAAGGTGCTACCCTCTTTCTACCATCTCACAGATCACTGCTGGACTGACAACAATTTGATGAAACATACTTAATTCCTCTTACTGTGATGGTGTGGAGTATTGTTTTACCCGTACCTATCACTTTCTACTCTGCAAGTAACAGTTAACCTCCTTCGGGGAATCCAATAGTGGAAATAACAGTGGCTTCCCCAACAACCTCATGTAAAATACATCCAAAAGGAAGGCATATGCAGGCAGAAGGGTTTTGCTGGATGTTATTGCATGAAGCTGTGTGTGTCAGTGAAAGGGAAAAAGAGAGCAAAAGGCCAGAGAGACGAGCGGAGAGGTGTATGAAAAAAACAAAAAGGGAAGTCAGGGCCAGAAAAAAGGCCAGGATACAGCCTGATCAAACACTGGGAGCACAGACCCCCCCAAAAGTCTAGAGAACACGTTCTTGGGTTCAGCACTGGATGAAAGGAGCTGGGAGCCAATGGGTTGTTTGTTTTCTGCTGCGTTCAGGGAAATGGGAGTTTGTACAGTCTTTGTAGATAAAGAGAACTGCATCAAAGCAGTGCCTGAATCCAGTACCAAGTTCTCCTGCTTACAGAAATAACAGTAATGTCCCATTTTTAGCTGATTCTGGTTAGAAAAACCTCAAAAAGAGATAACAATATAAATATCAGTAGACAATATCATTCTCAATGTATATCTGTAGGCACATCATAGGCTCGAACTGATCTCTATATGTTGGTCAGAAGTCTGAGGTTTGTTTCATCACAGTAGTTTGGTTAATGTAGGCCCATTTCTGGCAGAGAAGTGAACTTTTCTGTCACTTGTGCAGCCCTAGTTTTACTAACATGTTGTTTTAACTAGCCTTAAACTACTTTTCAAGTTGCACTCCAAAAAATGGATAACATTTCTCTTCCTCTTAGGCCTTATAATGGAGTGATCTATTTGGTGGCAGTTTTCCAAAAAAAATCATGTGCACTGTTTCTGAAAACACTGGAATCCAGAGCATTTCTCTAGAAGTTTGCCCAGCTCTCCAGTCCGATGATTAAGAGACAGGTAAATGCCATGAGTAGATTTCCACTAGGATTTGCTCAACCTTAAAAATTGTTTCTCCAGACCTGTGCTTACACCTCCTTGGTGGTTTTTCCAAGTATTGGAATGAACATTTTTGAATGATTCTTGAACAACGATAAAAGTTTCCACAAAGTAAACTAAATTTTCCTGTATTTGCTCTAAAAGCTGCATTTTATATGGGATGGGATGGGACTGACACAAGAAGGGGACAAGGCTTTCTAAACCCATTTCCAGGTCTCTAGCACTGGAAACCACCCAATAAAGACTGTACATACTAATGAAATTACTTTGTGTCCATGACTGGTGAAAGCAGATAAAGACAGGTAGTATTTATAAGACAGTGCTTGATACAACAGGAAGGGTATGGATGATACTTCACAAATCAGAACAAAGAGGTAATGTAAAGGCGATTTATGGGACAAATCACAGCTCACCAATGTGTTAGGATGGTGACTGTAAGATGTCAGCAGTGAATTGTTTGCCCTCATTTCACTGAGTAAAAAAAAAATCCTTTGTGAACCCAATTTTCAAAAGTATTTGAAGACTAAGGAAAATAAAGCAGGCATTGTCCTGATCTGAGTACCCCCAAACTTTGACAAAATTTGGATCAAAAGCCCAAGTTATTGGGGCTTTTTCAGCTATTAACTCATATCAGGAAACAAGCTAAAGGTCCATGCATCCAAAGTTTTGATTGTGCAGGGATGGTGACATTTAAGGACTCGGCCATGTAGTCCCACCATTTTAGTGGGTTGACTAATACTAAAATACACACCATCGAAATCATGGTGCCAGGAAATTCCCTGCCACTTGCTACAAATGAGCATCCTTCCCACAGAGAAAGCAGGTTAATTAAGGCTGATTTCATCCCTCTGAGGTTCAAAGTCAGGCTACGTGTGACCGAGCACCTTTAATTCACACTGAAGTCAGTGGGGATTGATGGCTTCAACCCCACACAGACTTGCCCAGTATCTTGCAAGAAGCAAGAGCCACAAAGCTGGGTCTGGAAGAGCAATGTTACAGCAAACAGCTGCTCTGGTTACTTCCCAGCCTCTCCACCACCGCAGAATCCAGTTCTTGCTGAGGATACAATCAAAGAGTTTCTATAAGTTTAGGGGCAATGCATTTCAGCGTACTAGGCCTGGACCACATTGTTTTCCTGTTCTTCCAGAGTAGAGGTCTGTTATATTCTTTAATCTCTTCGGTCAAAGAATGGGAGATGATTATTTGGTCTGCAGTAGTCTACATGCAGTAATATTGCAAACACCACCCTGAGCATGGGTTGCAGATAGCACATATTGGAGAAGACAGATACTTTACTTTTTTTTTTAATACAAAAACGTGGTATGGGATGCCAGTTTGATGGGATAAAATGTCATTGCAAACATGACATTCTGAAGCCGTCATTTTCAAAGATGTTATAATTAGCATGTGGCATACTCTGAATGCTGAAGTAACTAGGAAAGGTGGGAAAATCACTTAATTAGCAAGCATGCAGATAATGTGTGCAACTCGCTCCCGGCTACACAGCTTTTAATTAACCTGACCCCAATTGGACTGATGAGGGGGCCAACTTGAATTGTGCCAAGAGTGTAACAATTAATTGTGTGGCATCCAGTCTTGTATTTTTCCATGCCCTGCACCTGCTGTTTTGAGCCTTAATTAGGCAGGTTGTCCCATGAACATCAATGGAGGAAAAACAGGTGATATTTTAGGGCTCTTTTCAGACTAAAATTGTGTTTGTCTGCGTGTCCTGCACAGAGAGTATTCTGCCTGGGCCTTATGCAGCATAACTCAGACTCTGGAATATAAACTTGTTCAACATTTTTACAGAGGCTCAGAGCTTTGGCAATGATTTTCCCCTTGGATAACTAAAAGCAAGGACCCATTCGTTGCCATGCATTGGTACCCGACATGGACAAACCTTTATCTTTCTTCCTTTACCCTCTTGCTGTTCTGAGAGCAGCTATCAACTAGTTCTGTATACAGTAGTTTGAAGCATGGTGCTTGTCTAGCCCTGACTGTACACCTGGTGATGTTAGAGGTGTAGGATCAGGCCCTTTCCTTAGGATGCCCGTTATAGTAGCACACAGAGGCTATGCCCTTGTAGATGCAGTACAGAGTATTTACAATGCATCAGAAATGTGACTCTGGCTCATGTAGACATAATGAACCCTGGGGCAGCTTTCAGCTTGCTAGTTTGGATACTGATAATAGTACAGCTATGGTGTCACAGAGCTGAGTGTGCACTCACCATGTATTTACCTACCTTCTTGGATGGACTTTGCTGAACTCTGTGCTGTTGTGGCCATGCTGCTAGGAAGATCTGAGCTAGATAGTTTAGAGTTAGCTTGATCCTTTCTAGACAAGCTGCAGTCACACTGTTGATGACAGCGTAAGCATGCTGTAAGAGCTGGTCCCTGCACTAAAGGATTACTGAGCTAAATCAAGGGTGCTCAGCTCCCAGCCCATGGGCCAGATCTGGCCCACAGGGCTTCTCAAGGGCCCAGCAGGGGAATGATGGCAGCATTAATTGCTGCCAAAATTCTGGACCTATGGGGAGCCCGTGAACGGGATAATTTGGCCCTAGGCACCAGAGTGTGCCAGCATGTGGCCAGATGTAGGCCCACAGAGTTGTGTTGGCACCAAATCCACATAGGAATCAGCCCACAGACTATTCCTGCGCCACTTAGCCGGCCCACTACTGATCTCAACAGTGAAGATGGAAAGGGGAAGTGAGAAGTGCAGAGTGTAGAAGAGCAGAAGTGACTTTCTGAAGCAAGTCAGTGCCAGAATCAGGACAGTGAAGGTAAGCCTAACCATGATAGAGGTGGTGCTGATGGATACAGCACCATGTTTTGAAGGATCTGCACTTTGTCTGAAGACAGGTGTCCCCAATTGCCAGTTCATTTCACAGTTTCGGAAAGTCTTGGATTTATACGTAATGGAACATTTTCACATAGCAGCAGTGCAAGTAATGCTTTCTACGATGTCCATTTGGCTAGAAGATGCCATCATAGCCATCTGTCCTACAGCAATGTAATATACTTGGGCATGATGCCATGAGCCCTTTGGAAACTCCAACTGTTAGCAAACACTGCAGCATATCCCCTTAGTATCACAGGCTGCTGTGAATGCTTCAGGCCCATCTTTCATTCCCTGCCTTGACTTCCCATAGAGCACTGACTCAAATTCAAGGCTGCAGTCCTTATCTTTCAAGGTGCTCAATGGCCAGGGTCCAGTGTATTCAAAAGATCACCTATAGTTTTGTGATGAAAATGATGCTTGATGACCCCACGTTGAAGCACAATGAAAGTTTCTACCATACAGGTGGCAAACCCTGCCTGTACAAAAAACAACTTTTGGGGGTGCTAGCTCAAAACAATCAAATAAATTCCCGCAGGTGCTAGGGATGATCATAAAACTCACTGCCCGCTGTTCCAAAGGCAAGGCACACTCCTTCAAGCTGCCTTCTCTATCACAGACACAGAGAAGTGTGTACATTTAGAATAACCTCCACTTCCCTGCATACACAATTCTTCCTCTGGAAATGCAATGAAGGAAAGAACCAAGCACAAGGAATTGCTATTAGCCACATTGCTGAATACACTGTTGGAAAATGAGCAGATTTATGCAATGAGGGCAGTATAATAACACAGATAAGATAGAATAATGGAACTTAAGTCTCTTGGGTCCAATCCAGTGCCCTACTTACTTGACCACACAACTGCTACTTCTCTTTAATGGCTGACAATGGATAGAAGATTCTATAAATTGCAGGTTGCACCTGCCATTCAAAAAATTAGAGTGATTGCCATCATTGACCCTTTCCCTGCATTTATGGGGGGGGCAGGATTTTCAATGTTGGCATTCTGCTAGAGGTAGAATTTGTTTGCCAAAATTAGGACAAAAATGAGGTTGATCGTTTTTGTGGCACTGGGGACTTAAAAAAAACAATGTTCAAATTGTAAATAATTCTAGCCAGCATATGTGGAACAGGAAAAACAAAAATAGCTGTAGTCTGCCGTCTTTGAAGCCAATGGATCTTTTACAATTTGCTTCAACAGAAGCAGGATCAGACCAATATTCCTTTGCTTGGTTGCTGATTTTCTTTCACAGGTATATGCTGTGGCAAAAACACTTCCAAGAACATTTAGTAGGCCTCAGTTAAGATTGTTAAGGCCCTAAATCCTTGGTGACATGTAAGTCCATATCGTCCCTTCCTTCTTCCAAGGGTCTGACGAGCAGACGCAGGGACTACTGTCAGGATAGCTTGCCTGAAAATGTCAATGTGAAAGATGCACGGCAAAATCTCCACATGATCACACCTGGCTCATGTCAATAGGCATGATGTTGTCTTGTCCATTCAGTCTTGTAAAAAAATAAAATAAAAAGCACTTCAATTTAAACAGTAAGAACTTCAAAGGGCCCAGTGTTAGCTCCCTGGTTTGTTCACATCAGCTAAAACTTCTAGTCCTAAACAGGATCATATACATGACATTATTAAATATGGGAAATTTCCTTCTCTCACCATCAAAAATGGATTGAATTCAAGTAACTAATTCAGTGTGCTTATGGATGTTAAGTTTGCTTAGTTCAAATCACAGAGGGAATCAGGGAATGCAAACATCATGGTTTTGAAACCGAAGTTAAGGTGAGGAGCTAGGCCAATATCTTCAAAATGGAATACATCATGTTAGAGGGGGCCAGATTCTCAGCTGGTGCAAATCAAGACAGCTCCTTCGGAAATCAAAGGCGAGATGATGATTTACCTTGGTAAGTGACTAATTGGCTCAAATTGTGCAGGCAATCAGCACCAATTAATCCCACAGATGTAAATAGAAGCCTGTGGGAGCTGTGCACTTCAGAAAATCATGCAATATATTTACGTGCTAAAATATGGGTTAATGCCACCCATAGCAGTCACATCTACACGAGACGCTGACTGTGCAGTCATTTAGTACTGCTATAAACAAGGAATAAATGATTGCACAGTAACTGGAGTTAGTGCACAGTAGCACCGCTGAATGGCTTTTTCGTGACACGAATTGTGCAGTAGCCTAAGACTACTGTGCAGTAGCATTACATCATGCTTTCTAGCACATGATACTACTGCGCAGTAGGCATGGACTACTGCGCAGTCAGTGTCTCGTCTAGACACAGACAGTATGTAGTATTCAGTAGTCCTGAATTTCCAGTTGAATGTATGAGTTAGTACATTAGAGCTCATGCTGTAGAACATATATTATAGACAATTTGTGACTGAAAACTTAACATTGCTAATCAAAACATCATTTCTTTGTTTCTTGATTTCTTGTGATTTAGCAATGTTAGACTAAAATATTTTTTTAATTAATATGATATAACATATCTTTAACTATGCCCAATCCCATTAGCTTTTGAGGATCAAAGACACAATGGGTCATCAGCATGTGAAAGGACATCTCACAACTTCTCATGCACCAAAGTGGAATTTCTCTCCAATGCTTCTCAACAATCTAATCATGTCTTTGTGACTCGATTCTTCCTAGAGCCATTATCTGCCAAAGACTTTGCAGACACTATGTTCCTGTTATGGTTGCTGAAATATTTCTTGCAGTGCCTTTCTTGGTGACCAATTATAAAATTCAACTGGAAAAAAGGGTGAGGGACTCAGAAACTGAAACTTATGGTGAAGTTACATGTTACACTTAGACCATACTAATGGCACTTAAAACACAAGTGTCCACACATTAAAGGTCATTAATTCATGCTAAGCACTCTTGGAGCATCTCAAAGTTATGCCACTTCAGGCTGAGGGTTAACTCTGGTTACTTCTGGGCTGCGCTACCTAGCTCATGTTAGGGTAACTTCCATCTGTTCAACAGAGATAAAACAAGCCATTTGCAGCCTTCCAGCATTGCACTACTCCCAGCCCCCCTCAGTCCTAGCAGGGATAGAGACCAAGTGTCCTGGCTCCTATCCATGACCCTGCTCACCAACTGTCTACTGAGCAAATCAAAGCTGTTCAGGCAAGAAATGGCATTAACCCGTAATGTGCGACCGCTCACTTAGCAAATCACTGAAAACATCACATTAAAACAGTTAGATGTCCAAGTGATAGCAGAAAAGGCAAAGGTGCATTTGGTTGGAATAAGTTGTGCTGTACTGGATGTTGTTTGCTTAATGATGTTTTTAGGTCTGGCATTTCCACAAGTGAATAGATCATCACTATCAACAGCAGGAAAGACAGCTTTGCAAAAGAAAGAAAGAACTTACGGAAGCAGAAGCCACTAGTTTTTGGAGGGGAGGTGAAACAACATGAGAGATGTTCTAGAATAGCAATGAACAAATCACCTTTTTCAGTAATAATAAACATATATTGTTGCATCTAGCTTAACTTCACTGCTATTTGATATTGCCTACTGTGGTATAGTCTGCTAGGAACCACATGACAACAGTTGATTGCTGGGAACATGCTCTTATATTTTACCTTCCCTCTTCCCTGACATGTGCCGTTCACTAGACAGGCTGGAAAGGAAGCAGTTGCAGCTTTCTGCACTGCCTGAGATCTTAGCTCAGGGGTGGGCAAAATGCGGCCCGCGGGCCAGATGCGGCCCACCAAGCCATTCTATCCAGCCTGCGGGGCCCCTAAAAATGTAGAATATTAATATTTATCTGCCTCTTGCTGCCTGTCATGTGGTCCTCGATAGCTTGCCAAAACTCAGTAAGTGGCCCTCTGCTCCAAATAATTCCCCACCCCGTCTTAGATCTACATTTGCCTTCAAAGATATTTTCCTTAAATGTAAAGTCAACTAAATTAGGGCGCAAAATTAGATATGGTCAGGGAACCTATTGAAAAAAGTTCCAGAATGTATATTCATTTTGGACGTTTTTTCTATTGAATAAAGGGAGAATTCTAATATTAAGTAATATGTACTTTATTGAAAAATTCAGTGTTTCAAAGACATAGTATATTTGGTATAGAATTTCAGGTTCCGTAACACCATAGCACAATATTCTTGTGATATAATCTTAGGAAAAAAACAGATTTCAGGAATAAGGGAGTGTTATGGGAACAAAGAACAAATTTGATTAGAGGTGTTTATTTGTAGCGTGGTAAAATTGCCTAAAACCTGAGGAATTGCATTCATTAACAACACCTAATGTCAAATTCATATGGAGTGAGATTGAACAAAATCTTAAAACTTAAAGGGACATTGAATGGACAGTCTATGCTAAAAATAAAGAAAAATGCCATCATTTGTGTTGCAAATTGATGGACAGGAGTAAGTGAACAATGAAAAAAGAGTGTTCACCGTATCCTGCTGTATTTGCTCAGAATTGTTCAAACAATTGTACAACCTCTTCTTGCAATCACAATCAGTTATGACTGTTCTGGTGTTTGAAATCTTTCAGGCATCCAAGGAGGGAGCAGAACCATCATCACACAGTGATGAGCCACAGCAAATATTCAAACAGGTTATTTCCCATGACCTGAAACTTGTTTGTGCAAAATTGTCAGTGAAAGAGGAGTAACAAGCGCGTAGTTAATTGGTACGCAGACAGCTTTTGTACTATCTGGTTTTAATGAGCTAGTAAAATTATGATGGGTGTCCTTTTAAAAATGAGAACTAGAATCCATTCTTAATTTTTTAAGTAAATTGGAGAAATGTCTGATGTAAGGACATTTTGCCACTTTGCAATGAGAGGTGGCCTGTCTGTCTCCAATCCTGTCAAAACTGGCACACCCAATTAACTTCAGAACGCAGAGCGGTTTTATTGAATTTAAGAGAGCTCCTCACTGTACATAAAATTTGATCCCTTTTTTACAGGATTGGAGGCCTGGTATTTTTTCTTGTGAGGGTAAATCTTGTTCACAAAATGGCTCAGATGCAGCTTAACAGACTCAGCGAAGTACAGCATTCCCTGTCCGTTGCTTTCCCTTCCTATTTCTTTTCTTTACTGCTCAAGTTTGATTTCCTTTTAAAAATAGCTCAAGATGATGCCAATGCTAATTTTATGCTGGGCACAAAAAAAGTTGTTATCTTGGCAAAGCTGGATTTAGCTTTTGTTGAACAATTCTTCGCACAGCCCTCATGAGAAGGGCATCCAGCATCTCTTCTCAGCTGCCTTTTTTAAAAGTGAAAGCTTAATTCTTTCGGCTTAACTAAATCTATCTTTAATGAGATTAATTGTTTAGGGCGCTAAATTCTCTCTCAAATATCTTGATGCTTTCCCAGGGCAGATACTTGAGAGAGGTTTTGTTCTTCCACAAGCACCAGATGACAGCAATGCTCTGATCACTGAGAAGCCCCTGAGATGTCCCACATTAGGGAATTTTAACTTGGAAAATACGTCGTTTTAAAAATTCTTAGGGATAAAAAGGGAAGCTGCCATTGGCTCAAAGGCTTCCCAGTTCTGGTCTTACAGGGCATCCAAAGGACACTCTACCTACATCTGGGTGAGGGGCCACCTTGCGATTTGGCTCAATATAAATCCATCTACCCCCTCTGAAAACTGTGCCTCCTTGGCTTTTCTATGTGTTGGGAAAATGATAGAAAAGTCAGATGTGGTAGAAAATGGCAAACAAATGGGATCTTCAAAGAAAACAAAAACTTGCATTTCAGCAAAGCATGCTTGACCCCAAATAGGAATACACCTATTTGAAGTAGTACTATAACTAGGGTAGGACAACTAGGGCAAATGCCCTGGGTGCTGATTTGGAAGAGGGGGTGAAAAACGAGGGTGCCACTGGCATCAGTGTGATTGCAATCACAGCGGCATTGGCAACACGAAGTTGCTGCTGCCTCTGTGGCTTGGAGGCCTAGCCCCATTGCTATGCTACTCATTTGAAGCCCATGAGACTTAAATATTTGATGAACCTGAAGCACGTGCTTCAGTGCGTTGCTGGATCTGGACCTCCAAAAAGAAAAGGAGGTAGAGAGAAATAAATAAATAATGGGAATAAAAAAGAAAGACAGTGAGGCCTGTAAGAACGTGACTTGAACAAGAGCTGGGTAGATCTCTATGGACGTAGGTGAGGTATGTGTCTACCCCCTTTGCTGTGATCCTAAGCCAGGTGTAGAGACAAGACCTGCCCACTTGCTCTTCCTTCATTCACATCACCTGCTGAAAAACATCCTTGTTTCTTTTCAGCACCTGCCCAGGGCCCTTCTCAGGATCTCTGTCTCATGGATGTGGGGAACCTCTAACAGCGCTCACACAATGTTTTTTCAGCATGTGGAGTGGGATGGAGTAGGTAGGCTTTGTTTCCAGCAGCTGTCTTGGGGTTTCCACAGGGTCTGTATAGACATCCCCTTGGAGACCCCTTCCAGTGGGCATCATTTTATCTTAAGAGGTTGCCTCCAAATAACCCTATACTATGCTTCTTGGTCATCATTAAATCACAAGTTTGCATTTATGCCCTGGGGCTTGTTTAACTCAAGTTTCTCTGTATTGCTTAGTACCGTTCTGTTCCTTTAAAAATGACTTGTTGAGGTAGGTAAAGGAGAATAAAGTCTTTTGCAAGTAGTGATACTCTTTACTAGTTATTCCTTCCTAGGTAGATAACCTGTTGCTGAGACGTTCACACAAAAATTACTGCAACTATGCAGCAAAATGGTGATCAAACTCTGCTAAAATACACTGGGAACCAGATCTGGATGCAGATCTAAACTATGAAACTGGATCTAAACTATGAAACTGCATTCTTTCTTTATAGTGGGATGAAAGAAAAATCGCAGATCCCCAACTTTTGGCATATTTGGTATTTTGATCTGAGCATTTCAACCCCTCTCTAAAGACTTTTTACACATTTGACCCTATGTTCACCCAAAATCTGTCCTGGTGAGGTCAATGGGCCAGTGACAGTCTTCACCTGCAGAATATTTGGCCCATTGACAAATAGACATTTTAATTGCCCAAGGATAATTTCTCGTTTAATGGGTAGCTACTGTTTTTTAAGTGAGAAAATCCACTCCTTATGAAAGATGGGTCATAAACTCAATCTACTGGTCTGCTATGGTGCCACCAAATGGTGCATCCTTTTCTTTTGGTCTGAGGTTCCTCTGGCATTGGAAAACTCTATTTTCTACATGCATTTCTATTAAATCTCCCACAAGCACTGTTATGTAGCATTTCTCAGTTGACTTTTAAAATGACAAAAACTGGGTTTTTCATCAGTCAATCTGAGAGGACTTTAAAAAGAAGGTCAATATCTCTCCTATTTTACAGATGGAGAAGACTTAGGCAAAGAGCAGTGAAACAATCTGCCCTACCCAGCTGGATAATGGCAGAGCTAGGTCTGGAACCCAGTTTTCCCAAGCCTCAGTCCAGTATTGCCTCGCTGCCTACCTCTCCAAAGAACATACTGCTATGCAGGTTACCATCCAAGAGCCAGACAGATTTTCCAGTGCTTTAGTATATACCAGCAAGGGCATCTTATGATACACAACAGGGCACATCTACACAAGATGCTATGTGATTGTACCAATGAGCTATGGCAACATCATCACTACAATGACACGGAGTCAGCAAGCACAAACCGTGATGCCGCTGCTAGTGTGCAGTAGCTTGTTGCTACTGTGCAGTAATGTCATAAATGACCTGTGTAGCCCTGGGACTGTGCAGAACCTGCAGTTACTGCTCAGTCATTTACTATTTACTAAAGTAAGTACAAAATAACCGTGCAGTAACAACTGTGCATTTGGGCGCATGTATAGACGCGCACACAGTGTTGTACATTAGCTATTACTGACACATGTTGCAAATAATGGGGACATCTTTATAAATTACCTATACGCAGCACTTTGGGGTATATGGTGTGTATCCTGGAGCATTGATCATTTAATAGAATATTACTGAGATGCCGTTTTTCCTTCTGTAGTTAAAGGCATCCATGTCTGCACTATAAACCACTGTTTCCAGAGGTGTGCAAGCCAGCTGTAAAAATGAGCTTAGGACAGACACTTGGATGTTTAAAAGAAGTGGAAGCTTTGACAGATGACTTGGGAAAAGGATAAGAATATTACTTGGGCATGCAGGGATGAAATCAGGAAAGCCAAAGTGCAACTGGAGTTGCAGCTAGCAAGGGACATGAAGGGTAACAAGAAGGGTTTCTACAGTATGTCAGCAACAAAAGGGAGGTCAGGGAACGTGTAGGTCTCTTATTGAATGGGGGAGGGCAACCTAGTGACAGATGATGAGGAAAAGGCTGACATACTCAATGCCTTTTTTACCTCAGTCTTCACAGGCAAGTTCACACCTGGCAGCACAGTTTGGGGAGAAGGTGAGCAATCAACAGGCGTGAAAGAACAGGTTAGGGACTATTTAGAAAAGCTGGACATGTACAGGTCGATGGGGCTGGATGTAATGCATCTGAGGGTGCTGGGGGAGTTGGCTGATGTGATTGCAGAGCTGCTGGCCATTATCTTTGAAAATGTGTAGCGATGAGGTCCCAGATGATTGGAAAAGGGCAAATATAGTACCTATCTTCAAGAAATGGAAGACAGAGGATCCAGGGAACTACAGACCAGTCAGTCTCACCTTAGTCCCAGGAAAAATCATGGAGCAGGTCCTCAAGGAATCCACTTCTAAGCACTTGGAGGAGAAGAATGTGATTAGGAGCAGTCTGCATGGACTCACCAAGGGCAAGTCATACCTGACCAACCTGACTGCCTTCTGTGATGAGATTAGTGGCTCTGTGGATGTGGGGAGAGCAGTGGATATGGCACACCTTGACTTTAGCAAGGCTTTTGATATCGTCTCCCACAACATTCTTGCAAGCAAGCTAAGGACATATAGGTTGGAGGAATAGACTGTAAGGTGGACAGAAAACTGACTGGATCATTGGGCTCAAATAGATCAAATATCTATTATCTCAAGGAGATAAATTGGAGGATTGGGCCAAAAGAAATCTCATGAGATTCAACAACGATAAGTGCAAAGTCCTTCACTGAGGACAGGAGAATCCTGTGCACTGCTATGGGGTTGGGACCAACTGGCTAAGCAGCAGCTCTGCAGAAAAGGACCTGGGGGTTACAGTGGACAGTAAGGTGGATCTGAGTCAACGGTGTGCCCTTGTTGCCAAGAAGGCTAACAGCATACTTGGCTGCATTAGTAGGATCATTTCCAGCAGATCAAGGGAAGTAATTATCCCCCTCTATTCAGCACTGGTGAGGCCATATCTTGAGTACTGTGTTCAGTTTTAGGCCCCCCACTACAGAAAGGATGTGGACAAGTTGGAGAGAGTCCAGTGGAGGGCAATGAAAATGGTCTTGGGGGCTGGGGCACATGACTTCTGAGGAGAGATGGAGGGAACTGGGTTTATTTAGTCTGCAAAAGAGAAGACTGAGGGGGGATTTAACAGCATCCTTCAACTACCTGAAGGGGGGGTCAAAAGAGGACGGAGCTGGACTGTTCTCAGTGGTGGCAGATGACAGGACAAGGAGCAATGGTCTTCAGTTGAAGCAAGGGAAGTTTAAGTTGGATATTAGGAAAAACTTTCTGACTCAGAGAGTGGTGAAGCACTGGACCAGGTTACCCACAGAGGTGGTGGAGTCTCCATCCTTGGAGGTTTTTGAGGCCTGGCTCAACAAAGCCTTGGCTGGGATGATCTAGTTGGGGTTGGTCCTGCTTTGAGCAGGGATTGGAAAAATGTGACCTCCTGAGGTCCCTTCTAATCCTCCTTTTCTATGATTCTATAAAGAAAATGTATGGGCTGGAGAAGAACTAAAGACTTACTATATTAGAGATTTTAAAAAATGTTTTTTATAGAAAGGATGGAAGTTCCGGTTTGCCTTACATTTTTCTGTGCTTTTTTAACATGCACTCCTTTTTCTTTTGGAGAGAACTTTGAAGCCTCTTGGAACAGATATGGGCAAGGTTCTTTGGACCAAATTCTGCCCTCACAGCCATCTGCGCAGCCCCATTTTGTTTCAGTGGGGCAGCGCATAGGAGAATTTAGTTGCAAGCATTTTTAAAACTGAACTGAAGAGTTGCTATGGGATGGGGAGAATGACAGGCATTAAAAGTACAAAAGAAGCTGAGATGCCAAGGGAACACAGCCCCAGGGACAGACCAGGAGGAATTTCTACTTCATCAGTAAGAAGGCAGGGAGAACATGTGAATGCTGTAGAAAGAGAATATTGTTATGCCCCTTTATAAATCCATAATGGATCCACACCTTGGACACTGTGCCCAGATCTTCAAAAAGGATATAGAAAACAGTAGAGAAGATGCAGAGAAGAGCAACAAGGATGATCAGTGGTATGAAGTTGATTCTATGAGGAGAGACTAAAGAGGCTTGGCCTAATCAATTGAGAAAAGAGAAGCTTCAGGAGGAACGTGATAAGGGTTTACAAAATACTAAAGGGTAAAGTGAGAGCAAATAGGGTTTTTTTTAATCTCTCTCACAAGACAAGAACGAGAGGTCACACAATGAAACTACTAGGTAGCACATTTAAAACTATCCAAAGGAAATTCTTTTTCATGCAGCATGTAATTAAAGGGTGCGATTTGTTGCCACCATGTGCTGTGGAAGCTGACAACTTAGCTGGATCCAAAAAAGGATTTGACAAATTCTTGGAGGAGAGGGCCACCAGTAACTATTGATCATGGGCATTAGGGAGACAGCCTCTGAATCAGAACTTCCTAGATCTTAAATGCTGGAGATGGCAAGTGAGAGAGGAACAGAGGATATAAACCCTGGTCAGAGGCAGTTCACTCTCCCTTTCAGCATCTGCCCTCTGCCCCTGTGACACAGGACACTGGGCAAGATGGACTTATGGTCTGCCCCAGTCAATGGCACTTCTTCTGCTCGATGTTCTTATGTAGGCCAGCCAGGAGATCTGACTACCATGAAGGGGACAACAAAGACAACACTGATTCTTGATTACTGAACACCCTGCTGCTCTTTGGTCTCAGCAGTGGATCTCTACAGTGGAACGGAAAACTATCAGAATCTGGTCTGTTGGCAGAACAAGTTGCTTATATTGGGAGTTTAGATTTGGGTCTCAAGCCTTAGCGTCTTATTGTGGGAAAGCGAAGGAGCACTAGAAGAATGGCATGCTTAGCCCCTCCTGGTGGGGACACCTTTCCAGTGCTTTACCAGAGCTCTCATCTGACCGACTGATGTTTCAAAACCCGGGGTCTCTGGAGGGAGGTGCAAGCAGCCCTGTTTGCAGTAGTGATGTTCAGCTTGTATATAGGCCCTGTTGCAGGAGACAGAGGATATATCAAAGAATACACTTAAAAAAACCCTGAAGGCCCAACTGCATGAGGTGCTGCCAGCCTCCTGAAAAACACCAAGCTTGCTGAGCTTTAGGTAACCTCAGTGAGAGACAGACACTCAGCACCTACGTCACTTTATGATTTTGTTGCTCATGGTGGGGATTTACTGCATACAAGTGCTACTACACATACACTCTGTCTTCTCAGTGTGGCACATGCCTTCCAGCAACCCATTAGCACCCGTCTTCACGGAGAGAGCAGTTCTCACTCTGCTTGGCAAGAGAGTAGGAGGCTCAATATGGAGTAGGAACATCAGAGCGTGCTCCTGCTGCCCAGGAAAGCGAGGCCACACAGAGCCCCCGAGGGGTGAAGGAGGCTGTGTTTCTTAGCTCTCCAACATCCCTTTGTCCATGGGGGTGTTTGGGATTGGGATGAGCAGGGAGTGTAGTACGAGATGCATCTATTCCCCCAACTTCTGCTTAGCAGTTCTGCTCAAACCCTTTTATTAAGGTGGTGTGGATCAAGATGTGTACACTAGATTGTCCTTAATCCTGTTATATGAAGACACTGCAGGATTTAGGTCATATTTCACAGGACATGCTTCACATTCTCAGTGAATTTCCTTTCAATTACTCGGTCTTCATCAGAGCATTAATTTTCTTTTTATACATTTCATTTGAGGATACCTGTAGGAAGAATATATGGCACCGTCTCTTTGTGGTGTCTTGACTTTCTCCAGCATTGCAGCGCTTTTCTCATCTCACTGTTTAGTCCTAGTAACTTTGCTTAGTCCTAGTAACCCTTAGTCCTAGTAACCCTTAGTCTCTTAACCTTGCATAGTCCTAGTAACCCTTAGTCCTAGTAACCCTTAGTCCTAGTAACCCTTAGTCTCTTAAACTTGCTTAGTCCTAGTAACCCTGGCACAGCAAATGGAGCGATGGGCACCGAGCCTGTTACTTCATTTGGGATGGGTATTACCTAAAACAAGCAAAGAGAAAACCCATCACCCCAGAATGGTACCACACTGAATCATTTAGAATGATTAGGACATTAATCAAACAAGTTTTGTGTGGTACTTCCTGAAAGACAATGGGCCACACTCATCAACTTAGTTAAATGTGACATAACTGCTGAATTAAATGGAATTATGCCTCAGTCTCACTGGTTTAGCCACTGTAACTAAACTAAGAACATAGCCCTGAGAGTCTTTTGCAAAAAGAGCAGATCAAATGATATAACTATTTATTAGAATATATAGTCCTATATTTTCCCCACTGGAGAAAAACTGAAAAATAAGATGTGCATATAAACCCAAATAAAGGTTAATGTTGGTAGGTAAGTTCCTAAAGATAAACAGTTTGGAATAAAAAGCTAAGAACAATAACCCTGAAAATAGCATCTCTACAATTAGTGCAGTATTAATACACTTATGCATGCAAAGTGCCATGCATTTGTATCTATTTTGACCTTAGAAAAATATGTTACTCTAGTAAGTAATAATTTAGGAACAGTTAATTATGGACCTTGGAGGTCACACCCTACTTCTAACAAAAAAGAAAAGAGATTTAAATTATCCAGTATAGGAAAGTGCAATGGCTTATTACAAAATGAGGGGGAAAAAATGTCTTCATCACAACCTCTTGAACTGCAGCATGCAATAATGGCTATATCTATATCTATATATATGCATATATATTGTTTGACAAACATATCAACAGTGTAAGAAGTTTATTTTTCATGATTTCACTTCTCGCTATATGATAAGCATGCAATGCCAGGTGTATCCCTAGTTGTAACTCCACTGACTTGGTTCGAGTTAAACCAGCGATGCCCTGAGCCCACATGTTTTGAGAGAATGAAATCAAATGTAGTAGGAAAAGAGACAGAGTTTTTGCTGGCTTATAGGTATAGCTTAAAAGACGGTGATCCCTTAAAAATAAAAAGTATTACATTCCATGTCCAGAGAGACTCTTGGTAATTGGAAGAACAAGGAGGAGATGAGGATCCATAATGCAACACATCAGAGAGGATCTCATTGCTTTGACTGGGCTATATCTTGTCCTCATATGTATACGTGAAGCTCTGGCTGAGTCGAATGGGAGCCGCATGCAGGCAGATGAAGGCAGAAGTTGGCTGACCATATTTATATGATTAAAACAAACCAAGACATGTAAGTAAAAAAAATAATTGCAAATGATTTCAACCTAAACTGAATTCTGCAATAGAAAATCTCTCCTAGATTGATGCTTAAATATTTCATGAGTCCCCAGATACCAGGTTCTGTTCAGGAAAGAAAGTCACAATGGCCTTTCCAGCTGTTCTGGAAAACTACTGATAAGCAAGAGTAATAAAATGGCATTCATAAGAGCCTTTATGGGGTTTTTTCTGCTACACTTGCAGAACCCATGAGTGATTTGGTTTAGACAGGAAGCATCTTGCCTTGTGTAGGGGGTAGGAGTAAATGAAGTCATAAGGTCCCTTCCAGCCCTGTTTTTCTACAATGCTAAGACCATAGGGTCTTTTCATTTTTTAGCTCATCATTCTCCCTTACGGGGTAGCAGTACAAATTCTTAAGGAGACAGTTCTGCATGAAAACAAGAATGCATTAAAAGCCAAAAATGGATTTTAGTTACACCAGAGTCACTAAGCTTAAGTGCCTGGGAGACAAATTCCCAGTTTTCTTTTCCTTTCCATATGATACCTAGAAATGTTATGACAAAGGAAAACATTACTCACTGCAATACAATCAATACCTATGTGAATAGGAAGGAATCGTTAAGACATCACTCTTGGTGGCAAAGATGAACATTAGCAGCTTTCAAAGGGAACAACACACAGTTTTCTGGGGGAGGGAACATCTAGAAATGTTCCCATGCTTCATAATTGCACCTCAAGGGTTCAAATTTATATGGATCACTGAAGAGAAATGTAAGAGGAGGCTGCCGTTCATCGGTACATTTCCTGAAAGGGGTGGCAACTACACATCTTAAAGATTCAAACCAAAGTCAATAATGCCTTGCAATTACACATGGGTCCAAATCAGGACCCTAAATTGGAACATTTCCAGCCCTGAATACTAGTACAATTTTATTCAGATCTCAGTTTTTGCCCCTGTATAATTTGGGCCAACCAAAACCTGGATCTAGAAGTTTCTGAACTTTGGATCTCGATTCATACCTTGCAGTTTTGGTCCATCTCTATTTTTCCTATAAAGGCTCACCATTCCCAAAGTCCTGTTTCAAGCAAAAACTCTGATTGATTTCACAGGTGTTTCACCTACATATAAAATCCAAAGGTTGAGCCAACAGTTATCAAATGGTAGAGGTAACCATGGAAGAATAGAATGAGAAGGGGGAAATTGCATTGCCTAGCAAAGGAAATCATCAATGAACTCTACAACAAGGAAGCAGAAGGCTTTTACAGGGTAAGTGAAAAATCCCTGGCTCCCAACCACTACAAATCAGTGCAAGAGGGAAAAGAGACATAATGGAACCAAGAGTAAGCTGCAGAGAGTATTCTAGTAGAAAATGTGAGCACACACCCATTAGTAACAGTCTGTCAGATCAGAAGCTAAGATCTAGCATTAGTCAGCCACAAATACAAATATATGCAAGGATATCACGGTTCTGGACATAAACAAATCTAACATCTTTTAAAAGGAACCCCCAAGCTGTACAAAGTAGACATAACAAACATTTCCCACTATGATATCTGCATACAGTTCCCCCCACGGATACCATATATTCAGGAAGACGTTGTTCATTGATGTGAGGCTAGACTGTATTCAAGAGTTTATAAAGCAAGCCCTTTTAAAGAACTCTTTGAAATGGGAGATGTACGTGGCAAAATAGAGGGCAGAATGTAGCCCCAAGTGCTTAACGTAAAAACTGGCTAGGTCTCTTTTCATTCCTTCTGTTGCGTTTCTAAGCTGTATAGTTTACAAAGCTGGGAATGTTATTTCATAATACTTTACAGCATAGTTCTAGTATCATGCAGTAACTGCAGATTTACTGCATACTTCTATTAAATTTCAACAGCCATAACAAAGCTTTATGGTGCAGACAGTAACACCCAAATATTTAGCAATGGTAAACATTCCCCCCCAAGGACCGATCTGGCTCCTTATAGTTTGGGGCATGTTCAACTCCACACAAACTTTAAAATATTCTTTTTCGCAGGTGGCAAAATGTAGATTCTACTGACCTTTTTTGGATAAAAGAGGTGCAAACCCCACATTTGGTAGTTTATTATACGTACCAGCAAATAGGTACCTCTGCACCTTGAACCAAATAGGTAACGCATATACTGTGTGTGTTCCAGAACTGGTTCATCTATAGCACAGTCACATTGCTATGTTGGTAATATGTAATTCCGTCATTATTTTAAAACACCTGCTCAGTTGATATTCAGTATTCACTGTTAACACTGAGAACTTCAGAATCTAGAGTATAACTCTGCACTACCTGCAGTTACTATTGCAGTAATAATGGCCTGGGTTAATTTAACAAGATATATTAATTCAAGGGGAATTCCAGAATTCACAGATGTCAAAATATATTTATGGTAATCATCAGTTATAGGGTTCACAATCACCATATTGGGAAAAAAGTCCAATTCAGTTTTAAAGAAACCAAGTTTTGTGTTTCCAATTGGCCTGCAATCATTTCCTTTCCCATATATCCAGTATCTGTGTCACATAGCAGCATAGATTTACCATCTTAACTAATGATAACATTTTAATTGTGGTACAGAGATATACATAGTATGTTTGTGTTGGGAAGTACTTTGGCTTGGACTGGTTTAAATATCTACTTCCCAAATGCATAGGTTTAACTTCAACCACCTTGTTCAGGAAAAGAAATCTGGAAAAAAAATATCATGGAATTTTTTTTTTTTTACTTTCCCTTTTTTTCTTTTCTCATTGGAAATGCTTGTTGCTTTTTTTCTAAG
Source organism: Gavialis gangeticus (assembly GCF_001723915.1). Lineage (NCBI taxonomy): Eukaryota > Metazoa > Chordata > Crocodylia > Gavialidae > Gavialis > Gavialis gangeticus. The sequence continues at coordinate 39,744,802 of NW_017729028.1, forward strand.
CAACGTTATCAAACTCTTGGAGCTTACATTATTTTATTCTTGGTAGCTCTTTCCCCTCACCCCCAACTTTCAGTCCTACATGGGCCAGCTTAATCAATTTGAACTAGAGTTGGAGATTCAAGAATGCTTAATAGCCAATAAATTCTTGCTTAGCAGAGGTTGAGGATTCAAAGAAAACTTTTAAAATTATTTCCACTTTTGTTATTTTTGTTAGAAAAAAAGAGTTTGCACCTTGACATGTCATGAACACCCCTCCATGATCTTCCTTTTTCTTGTTACACCTGGCCAGCGCAAGCAGCTGAGATCTTTGCTCTATTTTCCCTGCATCTCTGTGCAACACTTTTTTAAAAAGATAATATATTATTTTTTCTAAGCCTTTCAGACTGCGGTTACATGATCAGGATTCTCCTGAATTTCTATGCATTCGATTTCTTCCCGCTCCTTCCTTTTAGCCCGTTTCTTTTTCTTGTGGTGCTTTTTGGAGGGTGGGAAAAAGGTTAGAAAGACGGGGAGAATAACAAAACAGTGCAGAAGTGTGCAACTGCCAGTGAGCAGCAAGCATTTGAACAGTGTGAAGGTCAAGTTTGAAGGCACAAAGAGAAGGGGGACCAACCCAATAAGAAAAGAAGTAATATTTTGCAAAATGGCTGTCCCATGCTCTTGGAGGGAGTCTTTTATACACTGAGTTCGGGTGTGCTCGGTTGCTAATACAAATGTATAAAGCAGGGGTGCACAGTGATCTATGGCGAAATTCAAAGTGTAGATAAGGCACAGTATAGAAATGCAATCCATGTCTACATTCCATAAAGTCATCAAACCTAGGACACCCAGCTCTATTGAGGTGACACTGAGAATTAACCAGAAGTTTCCCAGAGGATGAATAACCAGGAAAAAGGTCAGTATTAACATCAGCAGGATGCCAAAGCCAGAAATCAGGACGGGCATAGTTACTGATAAACCATAGTGGTCCATGAAAACAAAAGTAGGATTGAACACAATGAACTTGATGCTCTGGATTAGAGAGAGCGGTCTTAACTTCTCCAACAATTCCACCACCTCTCTTTGTGTGTTTTCACTAGTCCTAGCCACCAGGTACATGCGAGAAGCAATGATATTGTTCTCATCTCCAGTCTTGGAGAAAATTATGTCATTTTTGAAGTGCTGGAATTCTGGTTTTTTTAAAAAGGAACTCTGGAGGATGCTGATAAAGTCACTTTTGTTAGTGGCACTGATGTTACTAACTCGCAGGTATTGATAGTACTGTTCCATCCAGGACACTGTATTGAACCCATGGCTCAGTGTTTTTAAGTCTTCTTGTACAGTGCCATTCCAGTATTCAAGAGGCTCATAGATGTAGAATCCTATCACTGGGCTGTAGTTGCTAAAATACTTTTGCTGGATGAGGGCATAAGAGACGCTTGGAGAATCACTGGCAAGGAGGTTGATAATATTGGCCCCATCACTGATCTGCAAGCACCCCATAAAGGAGAAAGAGGCATAAATGAGGTACAGTATCACTACAAATGGCTTGACGTAGATGTTAGTAATCCACTCATTGTAATGTTCTCGTAGGAAGTGCTGGATGAAGTGATGCTGGTACGGGTTGGTTTCATGATGAGAGGTATGTTGATGGCCATCGCTCATCATGGTTTGGAACCACACGGGTTTCCGGTCCAGGTATTCTGCTGAAGGGATTTTACAGCAGAAGATGCTGTGGTAGCGGTTCTGCTCCAGCTGTCCAGCAAAAACTAGGCAGGAGCCAAAGAAGGAGAAAATATAGAAGTAGTTCAATAGGATGGAGACACACATGTTCTGGCAGAAAATTTTCACAGCCTCGATATTGGTGAAGGGGCTGGCACCCATTCCAAAGGCTATAAAGTACAAGGAGCTTGTCATTGTATAGGAGACCATGACATCTGAGTAGGCATCTGCTACCCTATCCTTAAATGGCAGATTCTCTCTGGTTCTGCGCCATCCTGAAAGTAGCTCAAACACGCCTTTGGTTCCATGACCTAAAATAACAACAAAAAACAGGTATAAACAGGGGGTCCTACTTTTCATGCTGCAATATTAATTTTAACTTTTGTCTCCTACTTTTTACTGAACATCTTTTGTTTTATTGGGGTTTTATGTTTTAATAGTTAATTGAATGCAATGTTTTCAGATTTGTGTATCTGAGCAAGCTGCCTGATACTCAGAATTGGTGTGTAAACAGATCCATTGGCCTTTGCAGAGACCACAACTGACTAGAAAGGGTGCTGAATTTGGTCAAAATGAGCTATTCAAATATGGGTTTAGGGGTCTAACTTGTAAGTGCATGAGTTTGAACTGACTTTGAGATTCCTAACTGCCATATCCAACTATTACCTTGAGGAAAAATGTTGCCACCCTTACTAACGCAGGAATAAAATATTCCTCAATAGGTGTAAACAAATGGGGATGCTTGAAGGATAAGGAAGTACACAGTGGGCATGTTACATGTGATATTAGTGTGACGCAATAAACCCCAGCACAGTGTGTACCAGAGTTTATTGCTTCCCAGGTACAGTGTTTACACGTATGCCCGGGGACACAGTACATTGAGCCGGGTTGGAGCAGTCCTCGTTTGACCCCAGTACTCTTTCCTGCCATGGCAGGGGGGCGGACTAGATGATCTGCTCAGGTCCCTTCTGACCCTAGAAACTATGAAACTGAAACTGGCAGGGGGCCCTGGGGTCAGCCTGCCAGCCATGGGCTGCTCCATCCCTGCTCAACATGCTGTGGAGGGGCTGGATGGGGCACAAGCATTCTCCAGTGTGGGGCTAGCTGATAGGCAGCTCCCACGCTGAAGCACCCTTGTGCCCCAGCCAGCCCCATCAGCATCTACACTTGCATGGCAGCACACTAAATAATGGATAGTTCTTCTGTTTACAGGTACTAACCTATGATGGCACTTATTAGTTTACTGCGGCCTAATAAGGCTGCACATGTATGCACTGAGACTTTACTGCAGAGCAGAGCTAATTAAGCAGCTCCACCATAAACACCACAGTGTGAGTTAGGATGGGACAATCTGGCCCTTAGTGCTACATGAGGAGAAGAAATATTAACGTTGCCGAGAATATGCAAGTTCACAAATTCATTTGTGTAACGGTTTCAGAGTCTCGTGTGAAAGAGGGCCTTTTAGAGTATAATGCTTGAGCCTTTATGCTACATGGAAGTTGACATAATGATAAAAAGTACGTTTGCTAGACCATTCATCCATATTAGTTGCCATGAAAACTTACATTTTCTCCTTGGCTACCACTTCATCTCAATCTCTTAGGCTAGGTACAGACATTAAGAAGCCCAAGGCAGAATCAACCCAATCTACATGGGTTTCTTGAAGCTGTGTAGATTGGATCGGAAGCAAATGAACTCGTGTTCACCCTTCGGTGTTGGGAGGCAGGTTGCCTGCACTGGCTGAAGCCAGATGGTGAAGGACGCTCTCACACGCCAGCCGGCATGCCAGAACCTGCCGAAGCATGCCATATGCAGCCAAGGGACTACGCCATTCCTGATTGGCTGTGACACACATGCCTCCCCCTGCTGCCCTGTCATATACCAGGAAGTAGTCAGCTGCAGTCAGCCAGCAGATGGAGGCATGCTCACCCTACCACTCCTGGTGGCATGGGCATCCCTGGGCTTTGTCCGGTTGGGCAATACAGGGTCCACCCCAAACAGGACAGAGGTGGGGGGGAGTGGGATGCATGAGCTACCGGGTGGATGTGATGCCAGCACAAACACACACAAAATATGAAATATAAAATATATAAACTATATAAACTATTCAGTTTGACCCTGAGAGTGGTGGTGGATGGGTCATTTTCAACCTGGAGGGATGTGGGCAGTGGGGTCCCCCAGGGCTCGGTCCTCGGTCCTGCACTGTTCAACATCTACATCAGCGACTTGGACAAGGGGGTAAAAAGCACCCTGTTCAAATTGGCTGATGACACTAAGATGTGGGGGGATGTGGGCACACTAGAAGGAAGGAATAGGCTACAATCGGACCTAGACAGGTTACAGGGGTGGGCGGACGAGAATAGGATGGGATTCAACACTGACAAGTGTGAGGTGCTGCACCTGGGGAGGAACAACCGGCACCATACCTACAGGCTGGGGAACTCCCTTCTCGTCAGGGCAGAGGCAGAAAAGGATCTTGGAGTCATCATTGACTCCAAGATGAACATGGGCCAGCAGTGTGGGGATGCAGTCAGGAGGGTCAACCGTACCTTGTCGTGCATCCATAGCAATGCTGGTGGTGAATAAAAACCTTACAGACACAAGCTAAATGTACCAGTCCAAGACTGTGGCAAAAATTTCCCACCTGCTCTGAGGACCAACCTCAGCATCTTCCACAAGAGAGGCAAGGTGCACTTCTTCAACTTGCCTCCTTTCACAATAACAGGTACACAGCTAACAGCAAAACTGAGCCCAAAGCCTTTCCACAACACAACACTTCACTTTATGCACAACTCTTTCTCCAGGGAGTGGAAGAAAGAAAGAACAAATCACATATGACAGACTTCAGTCATGTCGCTTAATGCATTATTGAAATGCACTTAGATGCTTCAGTTATGAGGGCAGTATAAGAACCCATAATAAAAGGAATAGAATAGGATCTGGGCTGAATTGTCTCCCTGGCCCCGGCACACTTTACACTTAAGACATGATCAACCAGTTAATCACATCTGAGGTTGTTACCCAGCCACACATTAAAGCAAATAATGGTGTGATAAAACAAAGAGTAAGGCATGACATTATTACACAAGACATGTGTAATAACTTTTTGGTTGGTTCCCATCACACCATTAATTGAACTCGTGCTTGGCTGGGGCCTCCAGCTGTGAGGGTGCAGCTGGGAACCCTGTCAGCTGATCCTGACTCCCAGACCTAGGGGCACACCATGTGGTCCTGTGGTTGGGAGCTGAGATCAGCTGACAGGGTTCCCAGCCATGGAAGCATATGGTGAGCCCTATGGCTGGGAGCCTGGATTAGCTGACAGCTCCCAGCCCTGTCATGATGGCAGTCCTAGCTGTGGGAGCTTGCTTCTTGCTGGTGTCTGGGGAACACGGGATTATGATCATGAATGGTGCCTCTTGCACCAGCAAGAAGGCATGATGGGACTTGATGCTAGAGCCCACCATCACACCTTGTGTCATGCAGGTGTGCTATGGCCAGAAGAGCAATTGTGGGGATCTCACATCCGAACCCATCCCACCTTTACTTGCAGGTCTGCCAGGGACCCTTGAGCCCACAGAAAGCCTGAAACTGTGACTCATGTTGTGAGCTCATGCACGTGATCACACAACATCATAATGCTATTGTGCATCACTAGTCAAAGAAAATTTTCATTTTGGGTGAAAAACCAGTTTTTAGTTAGGAAAAAAGTTTTGATTTAAAAAAAGTTTAGCCAGCTCAGGTGGCTATCAGCAATTAAATCTGTGGCTCTCAACTTTCTCCTTACCCTGATTCTTTTTTTTGCGCACAAATATTTTGAACCATGCTTACAACAAGCTGTATAGGAATGTGTAAGCTTGATATGATTTCCCCAGAAGGTCAATGCCTACTTTGAGATGGCATGTTGTAAACCAGGGTGGCCAACCCACATCATAGGTGGCACAGGTGGCATGCAGGAGCATGTGTGTGGCGCACAGCAGATGGTAGATGAGAGGTGGCAGAGTGGCAGATAGGTCAGACAGCAGAAAGAAGAGCAACAGATAAGGCAGGAAGCATAGGGCAGGAAGCAGAAAGCTAAGCAGCAGACTGGGTAAAGGAAAGGGATTGAAGTAGTACTCGGGCGGGGTGTGGAACTAATTGGTGGTATGCTTGCCAAAAAGGTTGGCCCCCACTGTTCAAAACTATGTCAGCTTTTATATCTGAGTTCTCAAGGCCCTGATTTAAGGTCCACTGACGTCAATTTAAAACCTTCCATTGATACATTAGGCTTTGAATCAATCTCAAAAAGGAGGCTGTACCTTGGAAGTAGACACACCTTTAGATAAAAAGAAAAGTGGCAACTGGAGACATGTAGAATTAGATTGTTAAGACTTCCATATCTCCATCTCCATCTAGATTTTCACTGTGTATAGTGAAGGAATTATATACAGAAAGACAGGAAATCTAAGGTATCAGGTATAGGATGACAGCAGACCTGCAAATAACAAGGTGCGTAATACTGGGCATGTCTCCACAGGCAGTTAATGCAAAGCTCCTGTGAGCGCCGTTTGAATGGGTGCCCGGGACTGCAGCATGATGAGCCAGGCTGGAGCAGCCCTAGCTGGCAGAGAGTCCTAGGGGTTCAGCCTGCCAGCATGGGCCTGCACCCTCCCCACTCATCATGCTGCAGAGGAGCTGGTGGGGGCATGAGCTTGCTCCAATGCAGAGCTACCCAGCTGGCAGCCCCCACACTGAAGCACCCTTGTGCCCCACCTAGCCAGGGTAGCATCTACATGTGCACTGCTGCACATGAAAAAAACGCTGCAGCAGGGTAGGACTTGTATTTGCAAGTCCTACCCTGCTGCAGAGTTAATTAATTTACTCCAGCCTAATAGGTACACGTGTAGATGTGCAGCGTTTACTGCGGAGTTAATTAGTCTACGCTACAGCAAACGTCTCATGTAGACATGCCCACTGTGTGCAAAATGTCCATTGAGTTTGTCTTTTGGTTGAAATGGTTCTTATCCATAGCTATTTGTGCTGCCAAAAGACTCTTGGGGAAGTGAGAATTATAACATAACTGTCAAGTTTGATGTACACGACCTGTTTTATTGGTGTACACAGTAATTTGGTACCCCCAGAGGTACGTAAATCTTGAGTGTTGTAGAAGTATTCTGGCTACCAAATCTTCATGGTGCAAATATGGCTCTGCTGTGATCTTGAGTCTCAAGTCACCTTGGGTGCCTTGATGACTTCAAGGTGAGCCAGGTCAAAGTGCAAGGAAGAAGCGGGCTTTTGCCACGAACTTGTCCCGCAGTCTGATCCGAACATGGCTGCTGACCATGTTAGTAGCCCCCTCTGCATTCAGCCAACATAGGCACCCAGACTGCAATGGCTTTCTGCATAGCACTGGTACTGGGGATTAGAAAAGCCTTCTTCTCCCTCATCTCTCCCTCGCATAGTAGGTCATAAATTGGCCCTTTGTGCAGTGTGCTTTATTGCTGAGAACTTTTTGCACTGAACACACACCCTATTTTTCTGGTTTTGAAGTATCAAAATGTCACGTCCTTCCCTGGGCTTACTCTGCTGCCTCCTGATTGATCAAGGATCCAGTTCAGCTTGAAAAATTACCCTCTCCCCTGCTCTAGACTTCCCTGTGGGCTAAAAGCCAAATCCTGCTCTTACTAGTGTACATCTACCACCCCCTTCCAGGAACAGAGCAGCAGGGTTTGTGAGTGCAGACAGAATCAAGTCCCCTCTGTATTTATTTCCCTTCTTCTGCCGAGCCAGCAGCTTCCCTTTCTCTGTCTCTTCCCTCTTGTTCTTGGCTGTTTGCAAAGGAATGTTTTCCAGCACGTCTCTGTCTATCTGAAGCATCCCTTGTGTATTTCTGTCTCACTATCTGTGCTACTTATTTTTTATTTTTATTTGATGAATGAATGCTAGCCTTTTTTCCCCCCAAGCACTTTTTAGTGACTATAGTTTCACTGGTTCCTTGCTACTCTCGAAGGTGCCACTGAAAACTTAGCTCTGCCTACCTGCTTCAGCTCCTTAAACTCCAAACTGGGAACTGCAGAAATGAGACCATTTCAGCGGTACCACAACTGTCTTCGGAGATTGTGGGCATAGTGGTGGGAGGATCCCCCAGAACATCTTTCCCACAGTATTGGCATGTTTGAAGCATGTTTTACCCCAAATCTTTCGACCAGGGAACCAGAGCATTGAGAGACAGAAAGAGAGATAGGAGTTTCTGCTCCAGTAATGTAGGTTTTTTCAGCAGACAGCCCACACTCATAGGCTAAGAAATACATTAGTTATCTTGCAAGAAGGTCTTGCTCCCTATCCTGTTGATCATAAAGTTCAGGGTCTCGCTGAGACATTCAAGGTAGTTCAGTTGTCCAGTATCCCTTTAGTCCTTTTAGTTCAATGACCCTTTGTTCCCAAACTGTTTTATTACTTTTGTTTCCTGAATAGTCATTATTTTCACTACTGCTCTTACTGCTGCCGGCTACTTTATGTAATTGATTTCTTACTATTGGGCATTTTCCTAAAACCTTATGTGATAAGCACACCCATACCTGCATGCCTTTCTTTATCACCGCCCCTTCTTATCACACATCCTTCCTATCTGTCCGTTGTTCTCCCCAGTATCATTAACAATGCTGATGCTTTGATGAAATGTGTAGTTGCTTGCTCAGCTTTAACCAGATAACAGCCTTGCAACACCTCACAAGAGCGGACGCTGGCTTTTTATAGTGACACATGTGGAGTGGAAGCAAATTAACGGGGCTTAGTTTTTAGCAGCAGTTTCAAGAGCAGCGTGGAGCCGTTGAAGACAAACCCTTTGCAACACACAACTTGTTATATTCGGATTCTTATCCTCCATCACAATCTCTGGGTACATTTTAGAAATACTTTGAGTAACTAACTGGTGTCCACCAGTAACCTAGTATCCCCTCCATTGCCCTCTCCAGGTGGAGCATTGCATAAGCAATTGTAGGTTTCTAATGGAAATGTCCCTGCCTGGATATCCAGAGGTCAAAATAAGCCATGGGAAAAAAAAAAACAGGGTAGTGCACACTTGGGCAGCATGCACTGCTGAAAAGTGGAGCTGGGCCACCCAGAGCCATGCTGCGACTGCCAGCCAGACTCTGGCAGGACCACTGTGGTTGCAGCCCCGGGAGGCCCCCAGAACCCCAGGTAAGGCTACTGGGGTCAGCACAGTGCTGGCCCCAGCTTCCCTTACCGCCCCTAATTTGCAGCATGTCAAAGCACGGTCGTTCCCCAGGGACAAGTAGTTGTGGCATAAGGTGCACTGCTGCTAGTTGTCCCCGGGGAACCAAACATCCACATGTCTGGATGCACCCAGAGATTTCAAATAGGAATCCAAAGAGTCTGACCTGTTGTGGTCTTTCTGAGTTCTTTGCAACAAAAGACTTGGTCTATTCTTTTTCGGCAGTCAAAATACACTTGAAGTTCATTTTTGAAATGGGGTGCTGCTAAATTTAGAAATGTGATGGAAAGAGTGCTTCCAGTCTTTTAAAAATATTGATAGCCATGGCTCAGAGAGGTCTGGCTCACAATCTGATGGCTTCTCAGTTCTTCAGCCTCCTGTTCTGAACTGGAGAACAAAGTCAAAATTGCCCAAAATCCCTCCATCCTGTCCTTGTCTGTCCCTCCCAGCCAAAAAAAGAGAAATCTGTCTATGCTTGAATTTCTGGCTATTTTTAACTTCCCCTGATTGTAAATTTTAGTGTAGACAGTAGTTGTAAGTTTATGAGGAGGTGTGTTCAATTTTTATGCATTTTTTATTTCACATGCTTGACTGAAGGATTTTACGAAATGGGGGGGGGGTGCGAATTCCTAAAGAAATGTGAGGAAGCTTGGTTCACAATAAAAATATCTTACACACGTAACATAAGCCATCCTTCCCCTTCTTCTTGCCCAGTCCCCACCCCACGTAGAATATCAAGATCTCATCTGTGGATGCAGTTCTTCTGCCAGGCCCTGAGAAACATGACTAAGAAGCAATGTTCAAGTCCTGAAACACACATTTATGCATTAACGGTTGGATTAATTCATAGTTTCATAGTTTCATAGTTTCTAGGGTCGGAAGGGACCTGAGCAGATCATCTAGTCCGACCCCCTGCCATGGCAGGAAAGAGCACTGGGGTCAAATGACCCCAGTAAGGTGGTCATCCAACCTCCTCTTAAAACCCCCCAGGGTGGGAGCCTGCACCACCTCA
>NW_017729028.1:39754809-39757234 GCF_001723915.1 Gavialis gangeticus
CCTACCCTGCTGTCCCTTGATCATACGAGTGGCCCTCCTCTGGACCCTCTCGATGCTGTCCACATCCTTCTTAAAGTGCGGTGCCCAGAACTGGACGCAGTACTCCAGCTGCGGCCTGACCAGTGCCGCATAGAGGGGGAGGATCACAATTCATGTGTATTAATCATCCAATGCTATAATGTAACTAAAATGAATGTATAGACACACTGCCTTCTGGCAATAAGAATACAGAGGGTAAGAAGATAAATGACAGCGCTCCATTCACCTGAAATGCATCAGCGGTCCCATGTAGCTCATGGCAGAAATGGTACCCTTTGAAATAGTCACAGCAAACAACTGAAGCACCTCGGAGGTGTCCTCCACAGTTGTTTACTGTGGCTACATACACCCTCCAGTTGCTTCACAAACCCACATCCTCACATGGGGACCAAGGAATCTAACTGCATGAAGAACCCAGGTTTTACTGTGCCTCAAATATGTAAGAATTTGTTGAACTTTGCAGATGTGTTTGAAAATGAGCAATGATGAGTACTATTATTATTATTATTATATAAAACTTGCCGTTCCAGATATCCTCTTTTGAAGAGGTGTAGAATTGTGCCCTTTGGAGAGTCTGGTACAGCACATGGTGACAGGTGGACTAATCGCACTATGTAGCAGCAGTGGATTACCAGTGCAATCCAGGAATTAGCCTTACACTCTACCCACGAGACAAACCTGATCACACTCCCCATAGGCAGTTCAGGTGGTTGAAAAGGCTTATCTGTGGGCTTTCTAGTTTTAAGCAAACCAGTGTTTTCCCATTTAATCTGCAAAGAAACATAATGCCAAAGCAGCATTTGAACAGGATATTGACTGTTATGCCTAAGCCTAATGTTAGTAATGTGCCGCATATGCAGTCTCCCAGGTGCTGCTTTCTCACTGCTGAACTGGAGCAGCAGCTCTGCTTTACAAGCTGGCTAAACAAAGCTCTACTTCTCATCAGGGCATAAAGCACAGCCAGGAGGGAAATATGCAGGTGGGATCCAAGCATGGAGTAGACTGAAATCCTTTTACTTTGGAGTTAAAACTGTTGCTTTATAATGACTCAGAATGTGCCTTTGTGTGAAGCTGAGATGAAATGGTCCTTTTTTCCATCAACAGCATAAAGCAGCCCCCCAGAATCTTACCCAAACTATTTTCCGTACATCATTAATGCAGCCCCAGGTTTTTCCAGTCATTCTTTATTTCTTCCCCCTAAAAAAACAGGTTCATTCTGCTCCCACTATTAAAAATGTAACCATCTTTTATTTTACATGATTGATTGAAGGATTTTGTGAAAATGGGGGTGGGGGGTTCTGAATTCATAAAGAAAAGCGAGAAGGCTTGGTTCTCAATAAAAATATCTTACACATGTAACATAAGCCACCATTCCCCTTCTTCCTGCCCAGTCCCTACCTCACATAGAATATCGAGAGCTCATCTGTGGATGCACTTCTTCTTCTAGGCCTTGACCCAGATGTAGCTTGACCAAAAAAGATAATCATACACTTATAAGTGACAGTTTGTTTGACCTGAATGCCTTCCTGATAGAACTGAACTGGTCAGCACCCTACCGACAACAGAGCCCTGCAACAGCAGGGAGATAAAGTAATGCCTTTTTCTGAGATCAGTTCTACTTTCCTCTCTAGACTTGGCCGTGAAGTAGGACTTCTGATTCTCTGGGGGCTTTTTCTGTTTTAATGTTTTTTAAATCAGACCCCAAATCAATTTTTTGTTCTAAATTTCCAGCAAACCAGAAGCTCCCTGCACACTCACAGCTGCTCAGTGAAATTGACATTTTGGTCAGTTTCACCATTAACAGCAGAGATGAAATTGACAGATATATTAATTTCACTGAATAGCCTCAGGGGTTCCCTGGGTCCTCATGCTATGGCAGGACTGCCAGGTCTGCCTACTTCTAACATGATTTGAACAGACTGAAAAAGTCTTGCTTCAGCTAGGCTAGCAGCAGCTGCAACTACTTTAGAAGTGAGAGTCAGACAAAGGAAAGCATAGGTTTGTTATTTAATGGAACAGCAAGTAACTGGAGTGAGAGAGAAGGTTGAAGTATTCAATACCTATTTTCCTTCAGTCTTCACAGAAAATAGGTTAATTGTGACCAGGTATTTTACGCAATCAATTTGAATGGCAGGATATAAATTCAGGCCAAAACAGAGAAAGACCATGTTGAAGGATGTTAAGATATGTTAGATATGTTCATATTGGCAAGGACTGAAAAACTGTAATAAATGAGTTAGCCAACTAACAAAAACAGGATGTGTTTCAATACTGACAAGTGCAGGGTGCTGCACTTGGGCAGTAGTAACCAGCAGCACACTTATAAGATGGGAAACTCCCTTCTTGAGAGCATGGAGGCAGAAAGGGATCTTGGAGTCATTATTGA
>NW_017729028.1:39757680-39780500 GCF_001723915.1 Gavialis gangeticus
GGACTTGAAGATCTACAAGGTCCCTTCTGACCCAACTTCTATGATTCTATGATTCAACACAATTGCTGAACCATAAGTGGTTATTTTGGGGAACTCAGGAAAGACGGTGTAGACCTCACTGGATGGATTAATACAACCATTGATCAGGCATATGCAATTCACACAAAGGCTTTTCTAGAGGCATTGACCCAAATAGGCCTTAAATTAGAAGATGCTGAGAACGTTACACCGTAGGCTGTATAGACTACTCACATGGCCAATGGATACCGACTGATCGATAGGACCAATACAAGACACTCAATTAAGCACAGAATGTATAAGGATTAAGATCATTGTGTAACCCTGTTTTATCATTTCGTGAGGACTAGCATGTGTCTGATATCACGTGAAGATGCTTCCGTACTGGGGGTCAAACTTATCATGCTCGATGAATGGTGTTGGACCAGTCCCTGGGCCTATAACTGGCCCTGAGTGCCAGGTCCAGTGTGTAGGGCTAGTTCAACTTGGGTGCTATGGGCAGTATGTGCCTTGGATCAGACCTGTATGCAGACAGCACTGTGCCTCTGGGACTGGCCCTCAGTGCAGGTGGTAGCATGCACTTGGGACCAGCCCAGAGTGTGGTGGCTGTGTGGCATTAGCAGCAGCATAAGCCCCAGACCAGACCCAAATGCAGCCAGCAGCACATGCCCCAGACTGTCCCCAGCTGCATCTAACAGTGTGCGCCTTGGACTGGCCCCATTTACCATCTCCAAAGCATACCAAACCAGCCCCACACCACCTCTGCAGCATGTGGGTGGTGTACAGGTCCAATCTGAGCACCACAGGCAGCACTTCAGGCTGGATGATCCAGGCTGCAGTCCATATCTTTGACCCGCTTTTTAGTATTTGGTGAGAAATAGGATGTGTATGCCATAAACAATAAATTGTTTTGATTAGTGCATAAAGGAGGGCCCAGGACTCCTTGGTATTTTGTACTATGTCTACGGGGCACATTCATGTGTGAATTAAGCCTGTACCTTACCATGAGTACCCTGGCTATCACCTTTGTTGGCCATGCATGTTAGTGATGAGCTGCTTTGTAGATAATAAACCCGGCCAAGTTTTTGTCACTTGATTCAGGCCTGTGGTCATCCCCTCTGCAATGAGGTTTTCAGATGATTCACATTGTCTGCAACACCACAGATGGCATCCTAAATCATTCCCTCAGACCAGCCAAACTGAGGAAACCCAGCAATGGGGCTTCCCTCCCTTCCTCTCCCCCCCACCCCATGACAGACAGGTGAAGTATCAGAAGACTGGAGGAGGGTAAATAGTACTTAATAATGAGGGTAATTATACTTAATAACCTATCCTAGAGGCTAATAAAATGATAGGAAAAGGTAACATGACCATAACAAGAATAATTCAGGTTATGTTAATCTAGAGAAGAAGGGGACAAGAGTAGATGTGAGCTATCTAGACTTCAGTAAGGCACTGACGCAATCCCACATAACATTCCCTTCAGCAAACTAAGGAAATCTGAACTACAGGAAATCACTGTAGGTGCAGAATTGGTTGAATAAACATACTCAATAAGTAGCTTTGAATAGCCTGCTGTTAAACTGAAAAGACATTTGAAGTAGGATCCCTCAGGGGCTTGTCATCAGCCCTGTTCTATTCAATATTTTCACTAATGTTAAGTGCAGAATTACTATACTTAGGAAGGAAAAGTCAAACACCAAATGTGGAGTAACTAGTTAAGTATCAGCACTACAGAACAGGGCGTGCAGATTACATTGAGGCACAAACTGAGCACGTGCTACAAGTGAGTTACCGTTGCAAAAAAGCAAGTATCAGTTTGGGGTATATTAATGTAAGTGTCCTATGTAAGACACTGGGAGTGCATCTAGACAAAACACTTACTGCGCAGTGACTCATTAGTACTTCACAGTGGCTCATTAGTATTTCACAGTAGCTCATTACTACCGTACAGTAGTGTTGCCAGGCATGAACCATGATGCAATGGTACTGCATAGTAGTAACGAGGTACTGTGCAGTACGTATCACCAGGCAACCGTGCCAGGGCAGTACTGCACATGTGCAATACCACCGGTTACTGTGCAGTACTTGGTTGTGCAAGTAAATGACTGCGCAGTAACAACTGTGCAATGGGCATCTCATGTAGACACACCCAGAATGTGAGTATTTCACTGCATGTGACTCAGGTGGGGCCTCAGCTGGAGAACTATATTCTGGTTTGGGTCCTATGCTTCAAGAAATATGTACACAAATTAGACAGAGGCACAAGAATGAGCAGTGAGAGAGTTGGATAGCATGACTGAAGATGAAATGTCGAAGGAATTGGCTTCATTTTCTCTAGAGAATAGAAGACTGAGGGGTGACATGGTAATGGTCTTCTCAGGTGTAAAAGGTTGTTAAGCAGAGGACGCTTGTTATCAATTGTGCTTTATATCCACTGAGTCTAGGCCAAGAAGCAATCAACTTACTCAGCATGAAGCATATGTTTTTGGTTAGGTATTAGAAGAAATTTATCTAACTAATAAAGATAGACAAGTGCTAGAAAAAGATTGCTAGATACCTATGGAGGCTATGGACTCTCTAGGGGTTTTGTAGCACAGGATAGACAAATGTCCATCAGCGATGTTCTTGGTTTTCTCAAACATGCCTCAGTGCAGGAGGACAGAAACTAGATTATCTCTTGAGATTTCTTCTAGCCCTACATTTCTATCTTGGTATCTTGACTGATGAGATAACTAGCTTGCACAGACATCCCCATCCTTGCTGCTATCTTGCCCCATTCTTGACCTTTCTCGCTTTTCTCTGTTTGTCTAGTGGTTGTCTCCTATCATAATTAGACAAGAGGCAGGGGCTGTCTTCATAGATTCATAGAGAGCATTATGGTTGGAAGGGACCTCAGCAGATCATCAAGTCCGAGCCCCTGCCCCAGGCAGAAAAGAGCGCTGGGGTCAGATGACACCAGATAGGTGCCTGTCCAGTCTCCTCTTAAAGACCCGCAAGTTAGGGGAGAGCACAACCCCCTTGGCAGCCCACCCAGATTCTGGCAACCCTTACCGTAAATAAGTTCTTTCTGATGCCTAACCTGAATCTCTCTCCATCAGTTTGTGGCCGTTGTTCCTAGTTACTCCAAGGGGTGCCCTAGTGAACAGAGCATCTCCTATCCCATGCTGTCCTCCCCTGATGAATTTGTAGATGGGCACAAGATCCCCTCTCAGCCCTCGCTTGTGGAGGCTGAAGAAATTCAGGTCTCCTTGTAGGGCCTTATCTGCAGGCTCCTAACCATATGAGTGGCCCTCCTCTGGACCCTTTCAGGATTATCCACATCCCTCTTAAATTGCAGCACCTAAAACTGGACGCTGTACTCCAGCTGCGGCCTGACCAGTGCTGCATAGAGGGGGAATATCACTTCCCTGGACCTGTTCGTCATGCACCTGCTAATGAGTGATAAAGTGCAGTTAGCTTTACTGATCACTATGTCACATTGACGACTCGTGTTCATCTTGGCGTCAACAATGACTCCGAGATCCCGTGCTTCATTTTACAGATCTGTACAGCATGTGATGCAATGAGGCCCTGACCCCTTTCTTGCTACCTCTAGATGTTATTCCAGTGTTAACAACAGCAACACTAAGAACATGATATCAAATCAGATTAAACAGTGCAAGAAAGAAAAAAAAGACAGGCATGCACTGGCTAGCTTTATTAAACCCTTTAGGAATTCACTGATGTGAGAGGAGAGGAGCATGATATTTGAGTAATCTCTTGGGTTAAATCCTAGTTCAGATTAGAAAAGATCTCTTGATATAGCTGTAGAGGCATCTATACCAGTTACCCTAGATTAAGATGATTTAACTCATACCATTTCCCTGAACAAAACAGTAACAGTGATTACACTGTGTCTTATACAGATTCAGAAGAACCCTTAAATCACCCTCCTAACCAATATTATTACAATACTATAGCAACAAAACTTTCTATTGTGTTATTTAACCTTAGAGTTTTGCTTCACTTTATAATTATCTCCACTTTCCTTCCCCATCTCAGTGACTCCAGCTGGAGGAGAAAGGAGGTGGGAACCAGGAATCATTTTCTATATTGCTCATCTCCTTAGTGCTCATTTTCTGGAAAGTGAACAATTCTGAGAGCCCAAGGTGTTACTTGATTGCTAACTGGCTAATAATTATTGTAAAATGTAGTATTTAAGATCATTTCCCAATATTTATGTATTAGCATATAAACAGCGTTTGAGTTCATGTTGCATATGTAATTCACATCATAGTAGGCAGACTCACAGTGTTTAACTGCTAATGATATTTTGTGTGTGTAATAACAACTCTCACCTCTCAAAATGTGCCTTGCAGATATAAACTCACTAACCCCCTTAAACACTCTTGCAAGGTACATACACGTATCTCCATTTTAACCATGGGGGTACAGATATACAGGTTAAATGACTTGCCTGACATATAACTTGAAAGACATGCTGATGGGACTGGATCACAAAAATCCAGTATCTACAAACTAAGTACCTTTCAGATGTTGGACTCATAGATGGGTTGATCAGGACCTTACTGTGACAGACACTATGCAGGCATATATCAAGGGGCAATTCCTGCCTGTAAGAGAGTAAATTCTAAATATTTAATAATAAACAGATAAATGCATGAGAAACATACTATGAAGTCTAGACAGAAATGTATAGTATGACTTCTTGTATGCCAAAGTCCATTCCCATCTGGTGCCCTTTTCCCAGCTATAGTCAATGTCTGATCTTTCAGAGGAAGGTGAAAAAACCAAACCCAAAAAACCAAAAACCCACAGTTGAATATATGTGGCCAATACAATGGGAAAGCTCCCTGTCTAACCCATGCAAACAAAGGCCAGATCCAAAATGACTACATAGGAGCCTCCACTTAGTCATCCCAATGCTGAAAATGTAGGTGTCTTCCCCCTCTAAGGAGTGTAAAGGTTCAAATTAACTGGTTTAAGTGTCCAGGATCCCTTTATAGTGAATGGGGGAGGCATAGGTGCCTCCCACAGTCCAGAATGCTGAGCAGAGAGCACGTCTACATGAGACGCTTAATGTGCAGTAGTCTAATAACACTCCACAGTAGCACGTCACAGCACAAAACATGCTAATACACTACTGAACAGTATTATTAGGCTACTGCACAGCAGAATCACTAAAAGGGCATTCGCCAGCACTACTGTGCAGTAACCCTAGTTACTACACATTTATTTAGTGTTTTGTTATACAAGTACTAAATTAAATGCGCAGTAACTACTGCACATTAATGAACATGTAGACATGCCCAGCAAGGCACTGGCAGCTAGCCCATAGAACAGGCTAGTCATAGGGGCACATACAAACTTCCCTTCCTCTTGGAGCACAGGCATCTTAAGGGGGGCCATATCATTGGGGGCCACATCATATCAGGATCCTGAGTACCTAGAGGTGGGCCATGCCTACGTTGATGAGGATATCAAGGCCCTGAACAGATTAAATGTTTCCCTGGTATGACCAGTTTTGTATACCAACCTGAACTGTGCTACAATCTTGAGTGTACACGCATGCAGCTATCCCTGGGTAATGGTGCACATTACTCTATTACTTGGCAGGAGAGCAAACAATAGCCTGTTTGCTTCTGTAAATAGTTAACCTGGGATAAACACCTGCACTGGTGTAACTTACAGGTAGGCTGGTATAACTGGGGTACATTACTCTTGATTTGTGCCATGGTCATTCTCCACTGCACTTGAGTTTGTTTCTCTAGTGTCAGGCTGCATGCCATCCACCACTTGCTTACACCAGTGAAAAAATGGATTACTCTATTGTAAACTTGGTTTGTCTCAGTGCTCCTTGGTGAGCCTGGGCCCCCCTTGCTAAATCTCACCCACCAGGGATGTGGGGCTGGGGTTATGAAGGCACCCTGACCCACCTTGAGGCCGCAGCTGGGGTACTGCATCCAGTTTTGGGCTCCACAATTCAAAAAGGATGTGGAGAAGCTTGAGAGAGCCCAGAGAAGAGCCACGCGCATGATCAGAGGTCAGGAAAACAGACCTTACGAAGACAGGCTGAGAGCCATGGGGCTCTTTAGCCTGGAAAAGTGCAGGCTCAGGGGTGATCTGATGGCCACCTATAAGTTTATCAGGGGTGACCACTAGGATCTAGGGGAATGTTTGTTCACCAGAGCGCCCCAAGGGATGACGAGGTCAAACGGTCATAAACTACTGCGAGACCATTTCAGGCTGGACATAAGGAAGAATTTCTTTACTGTCCGAGCCCCCAAGGTCTGGAACAGTCTGCCATCGGAGGTGGTTCAAGCATCTACTCTGAACACCTTCAAGAGCAAATTGGATGCTTATCTTGCTGGGATCCTGTGGCCCCAGCTGACTTCCTGCCCTTTGGGCGGGGGGCTGGACTCGATGATCTTCCGAGGTCCCTTCCAGCCCTAATGTCTATGAAATCTATGAAACCTTTCACCGGGGTGGTAACTGGCCTGGTATTTCCCGGGGGCTCCCGCACCACTGGGAGCCCCACCAGGCCACCCATCCCCAGCAGGGTGCAGTTTTAGGTCATGCCCAGGACCAAGAGCCTCCTAGTCATCCCCATGAGCTCTTGCCCTTACTTCCTGGCTTGTTTCTGCTGCAGCTCAGCTAGGCAATGCTTCTGCCTGCCCTGGAAGCAGCAAACTGCAGCCTTTTCATACCTGGTTCTGAAAATGGCTGCCGCTACCAGGCACCTGGTAGCTGCCTGACTGCCCTGCCACAGTAGCCAATGGTGGTGGCACTGCCCATCTCATGCATAATGACCTATTGGTTAGAGCACTTTCCCAAGAAGGGGAAACTTGGGTTTTACATTCTCCTTACCATGAGGGGACTGAAATGCAACTCCCCTACTTTCTAGAAGAGTGCCCTAATATTCAGGCTCCCCTTCCAATTGAAGCTAACCCCTGGGAATCCAAGAGTGCCAGAGCCATTAGACCAGGAGAGCAGGAAGCAAGAAGCTGCAGGATGCTGAGTTCTGGACCCTGATCTATATTCAACATTAGTCACTTAGTGTTTAAAATAATAACAGGCATCAGGGTGAAAACCCAGGTTCCTGTCCTGTCCCAAAGGAAAGCCCGCCTTAAAGGGCTGCAGAGACATGGTCCCCTTTAGTTGCTCTCCCACTGGTCCAGTGCTTTGATAGTAAAGACATCTCCTATGTAACCCGAAAGACATCTAGGCCTGTTGGTATTTAACTTTAATTGAGGCTGCCTCATATCTCCCTCTGCCACAGAGGGCAAGCTTTTTGTGTTCTCCCCAGCATCACATGATGTGCGCACATCCTTAGCTTAATAACTGATGCTACCATATTTACTTGCATACCACATACACCCTTTTCCCAAATACCAGCCCTCCAAAATTGGGGAGAGTGTCTTAGTTGGGGCAGCTGGTTTTCTTTGCCAGAACAGAAGCATTATGATGCTGTGTTACATAATGGCTGCTGGCCTCTCTCTCAGCAAGGCAGCAGGAGGGGCAGAGTCCATTGTTAAAGCTTTCACAGATGCTCTCAACTTGCTGGCTGAAAGAAAAGCTGAAAGCCATTTTGCAGCACAGTCTTTCCATGAAAGAGCCAGCTGTAAGCCACGAGTCCATAAAAAAATTTCCCCTACATTCTGCCTTCCAAAAACAAAGTGCATATCTTATTTGTGAGGAGTGTGGTATATGAGATAATATGGTGCTATCTCCATTTACTGAAAAAAGGCAAATTAAATACCTTGACTAAAGTAATACACGGAGGGAAAATGACTAATGATTGTACTAGGCAGAGTAATGAACCTGGTTTGCTTGCATCTAAATCCAGTGTCTTAATTTAACCCTGAGATCAGCCTTCCTTTCTAAGCAAGGGAGTATTAGAAATGCCTGTGCAGTGAAATGCCTTCTTTTCATGTAATTATATTAATTATAAGTGACCATCTGTAAAGACCAGGATGGCACTCTGCTGGAACATTTTCACTGAGGGACGCTTTGCTTTTTTCATTGGGGACGAGAAGTAGTCGCTAATTTCCAGGCTGAATATAAACAATAATTGGTTCAAGAAATAATGAAATGGATCCGTGTGTATTTCCTCCTCTTGATGTGTGCATGCTGTCTCCTCTCTAAGGTTTATACAGGCACATTGAATAAGAAGTTTACACCCTGTTGCGTCTCTCAAAATTGCTCTTTTAAAGCACAAATCTCGACCACAATAAACTGAGTAATTTACAAAGCTGGCTTCTACAATAGGCGTGTTAAATGAACTGCAATGCAACCTCATCCAGCAGAACAGCACATCTTCAGCATCGGGGACCTCAAGGGAAATCTCCAGATTTATCTCAGAGCATTGGCTGTGCTGCAGTTTAGTATATTGGGCAAACAAGCCTAGTGTGCTTGAAGCCATAAATGAACTCATTTAGACCTAAAAGGTTTGTCCATTGCCTTAACAAGAACTCTGCCAGCCTAGGGTCATTTTGCAGGCCTGAACAAATACACACACAGATGGCTTCCAACTCCTGTGCAGCATTGTGTTTCACTTTGCACGCAAATCCCGTTAACAGAAATCATGCCGTGCATTGTGGTTCTCTCTCTGGGGGCGGCATTCATTAGGTCTAGTGCTGCCATCTGTTTTTCTAGTGTTTGTATTTACTTCTATTTGGGTCTGCTTTTCCCTAGGTATTTTAAGTATTCCTGGGAGCCATCACTAGGCTCAAAAATCCTGCAAGAGCTGATCTCCTTGCTGCCTTGCTGGAGTTCCTACCTGATAGAAATGTTAGAAGTGATTCAAGGTTTCAGCCCTCAGGGCAAATTCAGAAGAGATTAAAAGGTGGTGTAAGGTGGACTCCTCCTGACACTTGCTGAAGGTGGGATTTTCAAAAGTCCTAGCATAGCTCTGCTCCCATAAACTCCTTGGAAATTTCATTATTACAGTCAAATCAAAACTGCACTTTTCAAGATCCCACTTTTAGTCTCAGTTAAGCTTCCTTAAACCATTCCTTACATGTGGGGAAGTTGAAGCAGGAGTGCTGCGTATGCTGCAGAACAAGAAAGAGATGCGAGAATGAGAGTGTGAAAAGTCCCCCGGCTGTCATGACTCCTTCCTCGGTACGTACATTATACCCACTCCGACTTCCCTGCACATTGCCAAGGCAGGTATGAAGCAGTGATTCCCTGCATTATTTTCCATCTTTCCATTTCCTACTCCCTTGATCTCATAACCTCCCCTATTTTTGCCAGTCCCCCATCACCCTACTTTTATCTCCAATTAAAACCAGCAAAAAACTCCCAATGACAGAACATCTGACTCTGAACTCTGCACAAGCCATTGCCTGTCTGTTCCAGCCCCCGCCTTCCACACACCGTCTTTCATCTCTTTGTGTTTTCCAGCTTGTAGATCCTCCAGGGCAAAGAACTTCTCTTTATGTCTGTGTTGGTACTGAGACTGGCATAATGGGACCTTGATCTTGATTTAAATTAAAAATAATTAGCAATAGCAACCATGGCTTTTACCCTATTTACATCTCTTATGTATCTACAGGTCCTTCCTGGAACCGTGCTGTGATCAGTACTGGATAGGACTGTTGGATTTGATGTTGGATTTGATTCAATGACCGAGTAGTTGAGATAGAACTAATGCGCCATCGACAAAGGTTAGGTCGGCTTTTTTTTTTGCTTTGAAGTCTCGTTTTGCAACGTCTCATATCTAGGACATTTTCTTTTCTTGTTTAATGGGTATTGAAATACCATAGTGAGTAGGCACAGCTCTAAGTGAAGGGGATATCTAAATAGCTTTGTTTAATAATTAAATTGTACTGCTTGTTGTGTGTGACTTACATTTGAACCAGAAAGACAGCTTGAAAGCTGGAGATAGGCTTTGAATCCCACTTAGTTTTATGCTGGGCTTTGCAATTAATTATTTTTATCTCTTTCTCATTTAAGTATTTTGATGAACTTTGTAAACAAAGATTTCACATATAGAAATTGTCAACAGATGAAGAGGACTTAAGCCATATATAGAGAAGAATGAGATGAATTTAGATCAAGTTATGAATTAATTAATTTTGCATTCATTTATGCTAAAGACTACTGAGTTGATTTGTAAAACTGATTAGAAGAATGGAGTTGCTATAAATGAGCGGAAAATATGATTAGAAAGGTAAGGAGGAAGATGTTAAGGAGCCAGCCATGCTATAGGGATGAAGACCATTCAAATCCAGTGTAGATTTATTTTCTCTGTGGAAAGTGCTGTGCTAAAATCTCTAAGCATTGACTGTAATTAAAACAATGAGTTTGGTTATGTACTGTTCTTTTGTACTTGAAAGAGGTGAGCAGAGTTTTGGAATTCAAAAAAAAGTAACAGAAGCATTTCAAAGATAAGAGGAGAGATTAAAAGGAGCAAGTAGTTAAAGCTGGGTTGAATGATGACAGAGATAGTTGTATATAAGAAAAAAATTAAAATAGTCTGTACAACTTTTGATATAAAGGGAAGGGGGGAATTGTTTAGCATTACCAAAGCGGAAAGGAAATAACCAGGAGTTAGTTATCTAGCACATGTTGTTACGGTAAAGTCTATTCCATGGAGATAACACGAGTCATTTGCAGTACTTTAGCATCCCAGCATGCACAGCTCCTGCCTAACCTCCCCTCCCCCCCCACTAGAGATAGAGGCAAGGTACCTGGCTCCTACCCTTTGGGGTGTGCAAAACGAGTTGTATTGGATTCAGATTTGAATTCGGCCGGAATCGGGGATAGTGATTCAATTTGTTGATTCGGATCACTGCCCTGATTTGATTTGGCCGAATCCAAATCTGAAGAGTTGATGCCAATTCAGAGAATCAGCAATTCAGCCACAGACACAGTTTAAAATTTTTTTTCTACATACCTTGTGGTACCAGGCATGGTTCACGAATGCTGCGATGATGGGGCAACTGGTGCGTCCTGTGTCTGGGGGTCACCTGGGGTCCCGCTGAGGCTGATTGCTGAGCTGGGGGCCGAGGGGGGGATCCCCTGTGCACTCTGTGGAGGACCCGGAAGTGGATCAGAAGTGCTTCTGGTCCATTTCTGGGTCCACCACCAAACGTGCTGGGGACCCCGCTGCGCTCCCGTGGGACACTCCATCTGCCCCACCATCTCAGTGTTGACGAGCTGCCTGGTACCTTGAAGTATGTAGAAAAAACATTTAAAGCCCTGTCTACGTTTGAATCATCGAATCTCTCTGAATTGATTTGAAGGGTTCCGATTAGATTCGGAGAGATTAAAGGATACTCTGATTCGATTTGGATTTGATGATTCGGCCACCAAATTG
This sequence comes from Gavialis gangeticus, assembly GCF_001723915.1. Taxonomy (NCBI): domain Eukaryota; kingdom Metazoa; phylum Chordata; order Crocodylia; family Gavialidae; genus Gavialis; species Gavialis gangeticus. The sequence goes on from NW_017729028.1 coordinate 39,769,025, forward strand.
AGCAAAACCTCCACCGAATCGCATCAGCGACCGAAGCTTCACACAGCCCTACTAGCCATGTTCTGCTCACCAGCCCTCCAGTGGCAAGACAGAGCAGTGCGGGCAAGAAGCCAGCCTTTACCCTTAGCAGCTGGCTCCGCACAGCATCCTCCGACTTTAACACCCCTTACCGTTCCACGGATCTAGCGTGGCCTAAATGTACCAGGTAACTTCACCCTGAGATAAAAACTACAGTGCCTTGTTTTCACTAAGTCATCCTGAGTGAGTTAGTTATCTTGATGTAAGAGGCCAACCTTTTTTGTTTTTTGCAGTAATGATATAGAAAGAACATAGATGCTTGCTAACAAGGTGATATTTTTAGCTACTGTTAGTGCCAGAATTGATGAAGTTTGTTTAGTAAAAGAAAAAAAGAGAGAGAGCAAACAGTGCAATGAAGAAAGCCTACATTTTATCTTTTTTTTGCTGGGTGTGAGTAAAATATAAGGGGCTGATTCAGCAAAATGGAGGGAAAAATAGGGGAAAGGAGCAAGGCAGAATGACCTGATTTTGTTGTTTGTGACAGGGTTTGAAAACAAGGTGAAAGACATGCTGCAGAGACCTCAACTTCAAGCTTCTGGATTCAAAGCTAAGCCTCTCTGTGCTAATGAGTGCTTGCTCAGGTATTGCAGTTGTACTGACTCTAATAGGGTTATCCGCATGAGTGAGTGCCCAGCAGGGTAAAAAGTGCACCACCAATTAAAATTTTATGGGTATGTCAACCTGAGGCTACAGCCGAGAGCCAAACCCTGCGCTCCACATGTGCTGCTTACTGCTAAATGCTGAGTGCCTGCTTTTTGCTGGGTGCTTTGGGGCACTCTCAGGATGTTCATATTGGGTGCGCTTTCAAGAGCAGCGCTAGATGCAGCTCTGATGGCAACCACGTGTCGTTCTCTCAGCTTGTGGTGCATTTGAGGCAGGGGGGAGTGGATGGGCTTGTTTCTCATCATTGAGTTTCTCATCTTTCTGCAGGTATCATAAGTACACCCTATAGGTACCTTGCTACAGTGCACCTTACAGTATGTGAGTTTGTTCTAGTACCCTGGTAAACTGGGTACCTGTTTTTGTAGGTTAAATGACTGATTATGTGTATGATGGGAGAGTCCCTGGATCCTAGCCACAATCAGGATCTCATCCTTCTAGCTGCTATACATGCAAGTAGAAAGAGACAATCCTTGGCTACAAGAGTTTACTTTTTAAGCAAACAGGACAGAAAAAGAGGCAAGACAACTGAGGAAGAAAGAAGACATAATTTATTCAGCAGAAGCAGGGAGAGACCTGAATTTGACCCCTCAATAGCTCCTACTTTAAGGTCATTATTTATAACTAAAATAATACTAATTTGTGTATTGTGTGCATGCCATACTAAAAAGTCTCATACTGAGGGGGCTCAAAAGGCTTGGGACACTGTTGTATTGTGTACGATAGCATGTGCGGAGAGAGGAGGACAGGAATGGACATGGGAGCCAGGGGAGTCAGGTGACAAGCACCCAAAGCATTACCCTGAAGTCTGGGAAGACTAGTTTGGGATTAGCCAAGCAGTGAGGTCCTGACACCCAAGGACCTCCTCCAGACCCTGTATCCTCCCAGTAGATCTGAAGCTAGTTGATGGGGTTGGGGAGTGGGACATGGAGTAGAAAGGTGTGCTTGAATGAGGCAGGATTCCTATGGAAGACGCTGTAATCCAGCAGATTAGCAGGCATATGCACAGGTGGGGCTATTGCAGAAGCAAAATAATCCTTCAATTTTTGCAGAGGCAAAAATAATTCTAGCATTTCCTTGCTTCCAGTTGTTTGATCTTGCAAACCTTATTGTTCTTTTCAGATGGATTTAGAGGATAGTTTTAACTTTTTTTGATTACACTCCTCAGTTGTGATGCAGTTCCACATCTTGTTTCCCTCACCCCAGCCAATCCTGATAACAAATACAAAAGCCTTATGTTCCTCCCAGGTGATTTTATGTTGTTTGCACCATTTTTTTGCCTTAAGCTCACTGCGCTTCTTAATGAATCTGCTCTCACAATCTCTGGAAGATTAGTATTGGTACTAATATGAGCGCCCCCATACTATGGCTGAAGAACTAAGGCATCGAGAGATTAAAGCTAACATGATCAAAGGCACCCACAAATTCTGAGTATCCAATTTGAGGCCCTCAGCCCCTGATTCTTCAGAGTACTCAGCATTTTTGGAGAACTTTTTGTGCAAAGTACAGGTTCAACCAACTTCAGCTGCAGCCAGAAGCACTCACACTTCCATCAGCCAGACCTCAGGAGACTTATTTTTGGCACCCAGGCAGGTAGTGGCCAAATGTGAACATTTTGGTTTATGTAACTTGCCCAACACCACAGCGGCTGGGACAGAATGTAATGCTCCAAGGTAGTAGTCAACTGCCTTAGCCACAAGATTGCCCCTTTTCTCCCTTCAAGCCCCTGTGTCATTCAATACACCTTCCAGTTTCTACAACAACAGCTTCTACTGGCAAACGACTCTCACATTACAATGCTCAGATTCATCCCCAGAGCACGTTCACAATGTCTGGTGCTGCACGGGACTAGATTGAGGAGTTCCTTCCCAGCGCACAACCCCACGATCATCTTCCTAGACTGAGGCTGCCTCTCCTGAAGCCTGATGAAATGTTTCCATAGCTCATAACTCACACAAGATGAACTAGCCTAGCTTTTTCTGCATGGGAAGCCTCCCATGGACAACAACCATGCCCAGTACTGGCAGAGAAACATGAGCTGTGTTGGCATGTGCCAACCAGTTAGCAGCATTTGGCAGCGCATTAATATGCATGAAACCTGACTATTAGCGGTGTGTCCCAACAGGCGATAATTAAGCTCTTGGCAATACACTATATAGCTCTCAAATACTATACGAAACAATAGTTTCTCCAAGGGGGTTTTCAGGAGCAAGGTGTCGGTCTCATTAGTTGCTCAAAATTCTTATATTTTATTTTGCATTTGCATTTTCCTCCTGAGACGTGGAACTCAGGAGAAACGGGTGAAGGGCTTGTGGCTGCAATGCTTCTTTAATTGCATAAAACAGAGATTCACAAGGACTGATCAACACACAAATGGAGCATGGAGGCTGTTATAAACTGGCGGCTTATTTCCTTTTTTTTAGGACATGGACAAAAAACAAATTATAATGAATTAGAAGTCAATAGGGACTTAACTGTGAAGCTTGCTCATGCACAATAGCTCTCTGGGTGCCTCATCTTATCCCCTTCTCAGCAAAGGCCAAACCTGAAGAACTTAGCCTTGTTTCCCTGAGAGCTACGGTCCCCCAGTTGAGCTTTCACTGGCCATGTCTACACGAGATGCTGACTGCACAGTAGCTCATACTACCGCACAGTAGTGCCGTGCGACACGAAATGTGATGTGATGCTACTGTGCAGTAGTAATGAGCTACTGCCCAGTCAGTCACCTAAAAGCCATTCAGTGACACTACTGCGCATTAACTCTGGTTTTCTAACTCTGGTTTTTTCTATGAAACTATGGTTTCTGCGCAAACTTTTAGTTCTTGTGTATGCAAGTACTAAATGACTGCACAGTAATGACTGCTCAGTCAGCGTCTCATGTAGATTCAGCCACTTAAGAGGAGGTAAGAGCAAGTACTTGGACAGCTACCATGGAGCTGCTGGCATATAGTAAAATTAACCCCTTCTTTAATTCAGCATTATGTGTTTACTTGTTCGTACCTTAGGAGTAGAGGGAGCCTTTTAGTCTTATGAGAATAGCTTGCTGTGTACAAGGCATCTTTATAGTAATAGCACTTTGAGGCAGAGAAGATTGTAGCAGCAGTGGTGCTGGGCTGCATGAGTGGTATGGGGTCAGTCTGTGCGCTAGATCCAGTGCAAGGAATTGATCCATGGGCCCAATTTGGCATGGATCATCGCATGCCTTCCAGACAAGACCTACTGCCCTGGCCCTGTGTGCCAGCTCAGTCTAGCAGATGGGACCATGTCTTCTGGCTACCAAACCTGGAAACTTGGTGGAAGAGGAACTGTGGCAGCATTAATTGCCACTGTTTTCCCACTGCCAAATTTCCAGACCTGGAAGAAGCCCCACAGGCAGGTGACATGGCTCTGCAGACCAGATCTGCCCCACGGGCCAGTGCCTGAGCTCAACTTTTGTACAGCTTTAACTATACCTACATCAAATGATACCATATTCTAGTGTTGATAGACTTTAGATCCAAATCCTCCAATGTATGTAGATGCACTGCTCCTGCCCTGTTGATCAATACATTTCTTTAACGGTAAGTACGAAGACACATGAGAGGGTGTTGTTGTTGCTGTTATTATTATTATTATTATTATAATAAAACAAGCTGAACAGCTGATCTTTGCTTTGCCTTGAGCTATTTGGATGTGGCATTTTGCTTCAAGCTCATTTCTTTCTTCCTTCTGAAGGAAGTAACAAGCACAAGTTTATCCCCTACAAAAATGGTCCTATGCTAAGAAAGGATGCCTACCTGGCTGGACTCATTTGAGTCCCGTTTCTTGTTTTGGGGTTTTGTTGTTCTCCCGCCCTGGCGGGGGGTTGGGCTAGAAGATCTACTAGGTCCCTTCCGACCCTAAATCTATGAAACTATGAATGAAGAAACTGTTAGAGCTAGGGAGGTTTTTTATTTTATTTTCTCTCTCTCTGCTTAATTGAGGTTACAATATACTTAATGGCTTAATGGTGGCTGTAGCAACGGGAGTAAGCCAACAACAGCTTGAGTTTTACACAGGAAGTCTAAAATATGTTAACTCTTGCTGGGACAGAGAAATTTTGGAGCATGTTAATAAAACATTAGCCAAGGAGAGCATTACTTCAGGCAGTATGCTCCCTCAGAAGAAATAAAATTGTTATCTGCACCAGAAGCAAGGTATTCATTATTATATATTAATCACATTAATTATATGGCATATTTCTCTTTATATTATATTTTATGACAGCAAATGTTTGTAGACGTCTGAAGAGCATGTGCATTGAACTGGATTCAGTCTAGAAAGTAAATTCCAATAAATATGCAATGAAGGATCACATGCAGAGATCACTAAAACTTAAATATAGGATAGATTGCAAACTCATGTGTTGCTTAAAGATTTTTAAATTGCCTGACTTGTAATAGTGCCCATGTATATTAGTTTAGGTTAGATAACTGAATCTAAGAATATTGCTCATTCTCCAAAGCATGAGACTAAATCACAGTTCCCTTTCACTTTTAAGGCGCTAAAAATGCTTGTCTTATATTGTCATGTGTTATCATTATGAGTTTGAGCCAGATATTTATATGGATTCAAGCTACATTTTCCAGAAGCAGGAGATTATTATTTAGATAACATTTTGGTTCCTAAGAATCCCACAACCCTTTACAGACTGATACTAATAAATGAAAAACTGTATTAAAAGAACATCAAGGCTAAAGTGAAGATTGCAAAAATTGGATATATTAAAATTCTGGTACTTTCAGGGACTAACTTGTATATGTTACAAATTGCATTAATATAACTTTTATATTAAATACCTTTTTAAATAAATGAAAATTTTAAATGTCTTTTTTTAAATAAATGAAAAGTTAAAAGGTAGTAGTCATGATAAATTATTCTCCAATGAGAAGTAATGTTATACTTAGATGACGTATTACTCTCTCTTCCAATTTTATCAGGAATTCTCCTACCATTTGCTCTTTTTCTTGAAGCCCAAGTACTGGAGTCATTTGACTGCATGGGAGTGGCTGTCATTTATAAAAACAGTAAGGTTTATAACCTAATCTGTCTCTAAGATGTTTCAGTGCCATTTATGCAGTGTTAAGCTGTCTAAAATGACTAAACGCAAGTCTAATCCAGCCTGCAATGGCAACCAGACATTAGGACATCTAGATTCCTTAGATGTCTCAATATTGGCCCTTTGAGCATTCACAGAAGCACTCCACTGGAGCATTTTACTGCATTTATGTTACTGTGGCTGTTGCAATCCTAATCTGTCTGGGAAGTGCCTAAATTCTGTGTAAGGATCCAACTTCACAGACAGAAAACCTAGAGGAAGAGAAGGCGGAGGTCTCTCCCACCTTTTCGCCCAATAATATAGTGTTTCAAGCATTTCCCAAGAAGCGGAAGACCCAAATTCTAGGCCTCATTCTGTGCTGATTATTAGGAAGTAGTTACTGAGTCAGCACATCATACAAGCATTAAGGTTGCAAACTGCCAAGATGATCATCATTAATTCCCTTCAGTCCATCTGGTCAAAAAGTCTCGTCTTCATTTGGCACTGGCAGAGTGATGATGACAGACTCCATTACTGCCATTTGGCCAAAACCACTTTGCTTTAGGCTGGACATCTCCAGGTCGTAGGTCTTTCTTTCTTGGGGCCTCATGTCTTCCCTAAGTAGAGCAGGAAAGAAAATGCTCCACCATTTTCACCCGTGAGCGCTCTCTCTCTGTCTCATTGATTATTTGCAGATATTCTACACAATGGAGCTGCTGCAACAGGAGACAGTGCTAGGGCTGCATCTCAAAGTGGCCCATAGCCTGGTTAAGGCACTCAGCTAAGAGGTGGGAGATTGTTGTTGAAATCTCGGTTCTAAATTGGGATTCAAATACAGATCTCTCCATCCTAGGAGGGTACTTGCACCACTAAGGGATTACTGGGTGAGTCTTCCTCACTACCTCTAGTTGTGGCTACTCCACCTTGTATAAAATACTTAAATAGTCATGGAGACAGAGAGGAATAAGGAGAAAACCCATCTGTAGCCCGGTGCTTGGCCATTGCGTTGGGAGGTGCGGTACGGGAGTACCTGTCCCTGTTTCTGTGACAGTTTAATTATTTAACGAGTGATTGTGAGAGCACAGACATTCTCTTTATAACCCCCTCCCCCTCCCCACAGCCTGCTGGTTCAAGTACTGTTCTGGGATGGGGGAGATGTAGATACAAAACCCAGAGGCAGACATGGAAATCGAATGGGATCGTTTTTTCTTGAGTGCTTTAAACACTGAACTAGTGAGTAAAATGGCAGGGACTCTTTGGCGATGAACACATCAAGTTGTTTGCATACCAAAGTATGCTGCCCTGGGGCACGTAGACTGCTCCAGGCATGGTACCTCTCCCAAGAGAGAAATCCTAGGAGCTAGCACTGCACTGAGATGGCTACATTCATTCTATCCAGGAAGCAGCACAGCAGAGTTCTGTGCTGCCGAGGTGGTTTCAAGATGCCCTTTCTTTTACAGGTCTTGGCATCTGGCTCTATTCCTACAAGTGCCTGAAAGCCAAACTCATTAGTTCAGGTGGGATGAAATGTTGTGTGTCAGATGTGATCAAATGCTTCCATTCTTCACTTTGGCAATGAAGAATGAAGTATGTGGTGGCTGAAGGGGTCCTTCTGTGCTCTTGCCAGTTCCTTTAACAGCGCTGCCTTGTGCACTTCTGCTGAAGCAGCCATGCCAGGGGCACTTTTCTGCTACGACTAATTTTTCCATAGCACAAAAAACCAAGGGGCACCTGCAAAAATGATCGAGCAGCAGGTTTAAAAGAAACAAAAGAAAGTACCTTATACACAGCGCAGAACTAACACGTGGAACTCAATGCCACAGGATGCTGTGGAAGCCAATAGCCTAACTATGTTCAAAAGTGCCCCCTGTTTGCTCTTAAACATGGCTCATACTTCTGCCCATCTTTTGGACAAGAGTCTGATAGTCAGAACAACTGCCCAAGAAGTGGGAGATCTGAATCTATGGCCCAGCACCAAACTGGATCACAGTAGGCACTCCTACATGAGACGCTTAACTGCACAGTAGCATAGTTTACTGCGCAGTAAGCACGTGTGTCTACATGTGCACATTTACTATGCAGTAAACCTCACTGATCATGAGTAAATCTGCTACCTGCAAATGCAAGTAGAAAATTTACTTTCAATTAGTAATGCTGCAGTAGCACTTGTGTAGACACCAGACTGGGAGCAAATCTGCTCCCAGTCAGCCATCTACTAGGGGGTGGGAGATTGTGCCCTGCCCCTGGATGCTGCCTGACTACATCCCTCTGCCCCAGCAGCACGGAGCTCCAAGCCCCCTGCTCCAAGATGGCAATCAGGGATTGGGGGCTGGGAGATCCTTATTTCCAAGTCTCTACTCTGCCATCATGACTGGGGAGCGGGGGACTGGGAGACCCTTATTGACAGAACTTCGGTACCTACTGAACGTTATGGCTCCTGGAGCAGCTCCAGGTTAGATTGCTCCTGTGAACACAGGCACCTACAGTCTACTTAAGACCCACTCAGGTATGTTTAAGACCGAAGTGGTTCTGACTTGTAGTCTCTTATATCATTGAGGCATTTTTGAAAACGTTAGCTTATAAGTTTTCCTGAGAGCCCTTGTCAGCATAAAAGCTCAGAAGACGGTAGGAATCCATAGGCCGAGCGAAACGAATACCTCCCAAATGTACCAATTTGTTAGTATTTATGTATCTTTCTAGCTGCCAAATCCCTTAGCCAGCTGTAATTCAGTGCAGGTTTGATGTCATGAAGAACGTTCACTTAGGGCTGTGATTAACAGGCCATATTGAAATGTCCAAAATGCTAACTCCACAGCACAAACTAATTAAACACCGCAGAATTTTACCTCATCCACTTTTTAATAGAAATGTATTAAAAATCTAGCCTAAGGGCTTAAAACACTAGTCACTGTGGACTTTAAAATCAGTATTAATTTTTAAGGGCCTTCTTTGTACTATTACTTATGTAGTTAGCGTTCTTTTTGTAAAGTCCTGGAGCCTGATTATGTATTACTTACTTTTAGTAGACACCTCTAATTAGGCCAATTTACCAGCCAGTGCAAGTGAAAGGAAGATAAGGCCCAGTTTGTGGATTCAGAGTGTGGCTGACTAAGAAATACCTGCCGTGGCATAGACAGATGTGGAATTGTGATCCCAGCAGGTAAAAGCCCTCAAAGATGAAGGATTTTCTCAGGTTAACCAAATATACAAAACCTTAATTATACATTTTGAAGGAGACTCTTTGGCATTGAATACCACACACATTTTTTGCCAAGGCATGCCAGTTACTGTTGGATGACAATTAATAATGTGACACCTTTCCAATCAGCATGCTGCATGTAAAGCAGAAGCACCGCATTGCCCTATGTGAGGTAAGAAAGCACAGCTCAGAAGATCAGCTACGCATTTGCCCCTGGCATCCATTCTCTATGAGAAAAGGACAGTAAAATTAAGAAGCACTGGAAAGAAATCACTTGATGGTCTCTGAAATCCTTTCTTTCATGCTTTTCTACCATTGGGTGAAATTCAGGTCAGCATAATTGCCCAGCACAGGAACTCTGTACAACTGATTTCCACTTTGGCTGTATTTCTGTCACAATCAGGACCTTTAATAGGGTTCCTGAATTGCTAGGATTCAAAGTTGTAAGAAAGAAAAGACCTACTTGATCCTTTCCCCATCCCCTACTATTTAGATTTATCTCCTGCAGAAATGCCCTAGTGCTGTTCCAGCCTACTTAAAAATGTCTGAAATAATGGAGCTTTCACCGCGTCTTGACACAGTCAGCATAAACTGAAACTTCTTTAATTTGATCCCGTCTAGTGTACACCTTGCTGATAGCATAAGAATCTAAGTAAAACAGAAGGTTTACGAGTAACTTTGGGCTAAGACTTACCACTTTTTCTATTAAAAACAATTCCTCTCTCACCTTGGCAACCGCATTCTTCAAGCACTTTTGAAATATATTTTACATTGTGTTTTCTATTTTATTTTTGTATCATATGTGTCCTAAATGTTTGCAGGAGGTGAGGCCAGACTCTTGGTCAGAACTGATACCTGTAGACAGACAACAAACGCGTAGACGTTAAGGCAAGAAAGGACCATTAGATCAGCTAGTCTGACCTGTATTACCATAGATTTTTGCCCAGTGGTCCCTGTATTGAATCCGTTAACTTGTGTTTAACTAAATGCTACCTTCCAGAAAAGCATCCAGTATTGATTTTAAAACAGCAAGAAGTAGGGAATCTACAATTCTCTAAGCACTTAGTTCCAAGGGTTAGCCTTCCTTGCTTAAAACTATATGCCTTATCTCCCATTAGAATTTATCTGGCTTTAATTTCTAGCCACTATTTCTTTTTTCTCCTACTTTACAGAGCTCTTTAGTAGGGCTGTGTGAAGCTTCAGTCGCTGATTTGATTTGGTGGAGCTTCAGCCCGATTTGATGGCCAAATCTCTGAATCTGAATCAAATCAGGAGCTCCTTCAATCTCTCTGAATCGAACTGGAACCTTCTGAATGTATCTGGAGAGATTCAGAAAGATTTGGTAATTCGGACATAGACACAGCTTTAAATGTTTTTACTACGTACCTCTAGGTAGCAAGTGGCTCGTGAATGCTGAGATGGTGGGGTGGATGGAGAATCCCACGGGAGCATGGGGGGCAGGAGGTTCCCAGCACACTTGGCAGGAGACCCAGGAGAGGACCAGAAGCACTTCTGGTCTACTTGCAGGTCTGCCAGGGAGCGTGCTGGGGGGGGGGGGGGGGGGGGGACGGACACACTATAGCCCCCTGGCTCAGTGACTGGTGTTTCCTGGGTCTGGGGGGGCCCCCAGGGCCCCGCATGGACAATTGCCAAGCTGGGGGACACAGGTCCCCCCCCCAGTGCACTTCCAGGTTCACCACCAAGCACGCTGGGTCCCCCCTGCACTCCTGTGGGACACTCCATCTGCCCCAGCATTGCAGCATTTATGAGCCATACCTTGTACCTTGAGGTATGTAGAAAAAACATTTAAAGGTGTGTCTGTGGCCAAATTGCTGATCCTCCAAATCAGCATCAAATCTTGAGATTAGGGTTCAGCTGAATCAAATTGGGACAGTGATCTGAATCAACAAATTGAATCACTGTCCCTGATTTGGGCCAAATCTGAATCAAATAGGGCCCATTTTGCACACCCCTACTCTTTAGCAATTGATATTATTCCTCTACAACTGGAGCTGGCTGAATCTTGTTTTATAGGCAATTTCAACCTCGGTTTTCAGTTTGAAAATTGACTTTCAGTCCAACTGAAAATGAAAACATATGTGGTTGAAATTTCCTATGAAACGGTAACTCTAGGTTTGGAAATTTTAGGTTTGGAAAAATTTTATTTAAAAATTTTGAAATTTCATTTTGATAAATTAATTAAGAAAGGTTGAGATGCAAGGATTCCTTAGGGTGATAGCTTTTATTGGACCAACTGCATAGTTGGGAATAGAATTTACCAATGTTGATGTTTTATTTTGATATAATAGGATTTTATACTATCTTTATATTATTTTCATGATATTTCATAACATTTGGTACTATTACTGACTTCATGGGATGATATAATAATTGAATTCTTTTATTTTACAGCAATAACAAATTCAGGAAGGGACCTCAAAAGATCATCTAGTTCATTCCCTTCCTCTCAGGTACATTTGACT
>NW_017729028.1:39785500-39846367 GCF_001723915.1 Gavialis gangeticus
CTGACTTCATTGGATGATATAATAATTGAATTCTTTTATTTTACAGCAATAACAAATTCAGGAAGGGACCTCAAAAGATCATCTAGTTCATTCCCTTCCTCTCAGGTACATTTGACTATACCAGACCATCCCTGATATAACCTCTTAAAAACTGCCAAGGAAACAATTTCTACTGTCTCCTTAGGTATCCTGTTTCTGTGTTTGAATGCTTATTAAGCTTTTATTTACCTCAATGCCCACCCTAAATCTCCATGCTGACAATTAAGCATATAACTTCTGTCCTCGGGGGATATGCAGAACACTTTATGGCCATCCTTTCCATGATAATCTCTTACATACTGGCAGACTGTTAGCAACCCCCCAAGTCTTTTATTTTTTTGAGTAAATACACCCAGTTGCTTCACCTTTTCTTCAGATGTTTTGGCTGCATCCAGATGAGTGCAGATGTGCAGTATGTGGCACCGGCAGGCCCGTCTGCGTCGCCACACACCACGCATACACATGCAGGTCTTCTCTGCACTGCTACCTTGCAGTACAGGGAGGCAAGAGGGGCTGACCCCAGAGAGATCCTCAGTTCAAAAAAACTCACATCCAAAAGAAGTGGGGCAGCGCCTGTAGTGGCAGCATGCACTGCCCAAAACTGGAGCCTCGTCAGCTGGAGCCATGCTCTCGCTGCCGGCCAGGCTTCCTGTTGCAGCTGCAGCCCTGGGAGGCCCCCAAGACCCAGGTAAGGCTGCTGGGCCCAGCCTCCCCTACCCCAGCTGGGGTAACCTGCCACGCGACAGAGTCCGTGTGGCACGGGCATTTCCCAGGGACAAGTAGCAGCAGCATAAGGTGTGCCACTGCTACTTGTCCCCAGGGAAGCAAACGTCTGTGTTCATCTGGGCACGTCTTATGTGTGATGCTTTCCTGTAGTTTATTTCCATGTTGCCTACACCTTCCCTGCGGTGACTGGACAGAGGACTCTGGCTGAAGTCTAAGTGAAGTGGGATACTAATTTTCCTTGTCTTCTTTTTCACATGTCTAATGCATCCCAAAATTAGCTTTGCCCCCTTTTTTTTTTGCAACAGCATCACACTCTTCATTTATTTTTGGTTTGTGATCTACTATAACCACCAAATGCTTTTGTGAAACTCTGCTGCCTAAGCTGCTATACTGTATTTGATACTTCCACATTTGATTTTTCCTTCCTTCAGGTAGTGTGTTGCACTAGTCCAAGAATGGTCACTAATATTCAATTCATCAAGATCAGCTTGAATTCTGATCCTGTCCTGCAAAATACCTGCAACCCCTCCCAGCTTTGAAGTTCATCACTATGGTGTCCTCTATTCCATGTGTCACTCACCAGTTTTTGGAAGAGTACTCTCTATGCTATCATCCTAGATTTTGATGAAAATATTGGACAGAACAAGGTCCAGGACAGACTTCTATATCAAATACCTTCCTATTTTGACAGTATATTTTTAACAGCTTAACGTCTTCCAGGAGGTTTTTCAACAAAGTTACGTACCCGCCTTACAGTATTTTATGCAACGTATTTCCTCAACTGCTTATAAGACTGTCATACAGGACAGTACAGTAGTCTTACTAAAGTCAAGATGTATCTTTTGTTACTGCTTACTTCTTATCTACTAGGTCAGGGATGGAAATCTGATTATTTTGATATGATTTTTCCTCAAATCCACAATAGCTGTTTCTTATCATCTGCGAGTTAACTTTTAATAATGTCTTTCAGAATCTTTCAGATATTAAAATGAGGTCTAGTGGACTACAATGCTACTAGTTCCCAATTAATAATCTCTCGGGAGCACTCAGCTGGGTGGCTGGGTGGGTGCAGCCTTCTGGCTTTCAATCCCTGCTCTCTGCGTTTTTTTGCTTTCCTATCCAATGACCGCTTTATGCAAAGTGCAGACAGTGACTGGTACCTTGGACTATCCCCACCCAGTGTGCACCCTGACCACTAAATTACAGAGCCCGGCTTCTTCTTCTTCTTTTATTTCTCTGTCTCTCTTTGTATCCCCATGAATTTTCTGCACTGTGGCCTGGGTTCAGTATGAGGAGGCAATACACCTGCTCTAGGCCATAGCCTACTGGTTAGGGCATTTTCTTGGGCTTCAATCCTTTGGGATGAAAAAAGCTAGAACCCAGGACTTTCATTTCCTCTGTGAGTGATTTAATCACTACTCTGTTATATAAAAGATGGGCATCATCTTTTATGCCTCAGGCCATGCTTTTATATGAAAAGGGATATATATGCTGTGCTTTGTCCTTAACTCACCCCAGCCAGCTGCTCCTCTAGGGGACTTAGGTGCACCTCTGCCTCCTTTTTCAATCCTGCTGGGGCTTAGGGAGGAGATAGGCACCTCACTCTGGGAAAATCCTTGCATGCTCAGATGGCAGAACCACAGTACAGATGCCTCTAAAGTTAGGTGACTGCTTAGCCGGTTTTTCTTAACATAGCTCTGGACTGAAACACCTAAGACCTTATCTAGATCTGACCCTAAGCTCTTAATGGTAATGGCAGAGACTCTCTTTTAGCGTGTGCCCACACACTGCCTGGCATTACAGAATGCCGATCCCTACAGTCTCCAGCTGCTACGCAATGTAAGTCATGATCAGGCGGCACAGGGATTAGGATCCATAATGCACATAGCTGAAAACTGTTGCAGACAGAAGACTTCTAGGCTGGAGAGGCTCCTGGTGGAAGAGGAGAGATTCACAACATACAGGTGAGATATATATGATAAGTTTTAGGCTAGCGGCAACTTCCGTGTGTTGGTTTCGCAGCTAGAGCAAGTATTCATTCTTACCAGCTCCACAATTGTTCCTTATGATCATTGCAAGAAATTGTTCAGCCCAGCGAGCAGACAAGGACAGAGGAGGTGAAGTGGGTAGTTGGCAAAGTCATGCAGGTGGTTGACAGTTTCGTTCTCCTTGCTGGTGGCAAAGAGATGCTGACACCCCTCACTGCTGCTATCAGTCAGAGGTGCTCACTTTCAGTAGCTGGCAATCAGGACCCCTATTTATTCCAGCACAGCAGACTTCCACCAGAGCCCAGGCACCACTCTAATGCCAAATTTTATCAATGAAAGCCTCGCTTTTTGTCTGGCACATTCAGTTGTTCTTTATGAGTCCCTGTTGCTTATTGATCACCCAGCTGTTCTCTCCTACAGCAGGCGCTTTCAGATTGATTCTCTCGTTGTTTGCTGTGATATTTTCCCAGTATCGGGCCTGTTGAAATACTCATTCCACATACGCAGCTCCCATTGAGATCAATTGGAGTTGTCAGGACAGATCGATTGTCGGATTGGAACCATTGACTTTCAACTAACTGGTGAGCAATTTCTTGGGACTCCATGTTTATCTTTTCTTTACTACATTTACTCTTTAAGTAGATATCGGATGTCTTTCTAAACGATGAGATGTTAGTTCAGCAACAAGTGGCTGGAATTGATGAGGAAATTACTGGGTGGAATGCTGTAGCCTGTGCTAGTCAAGAGATCAGAAAGAAGTGATTAAGGCATTTTCTTCTCTTTTTTCTCTCTCTCTTTTTTGGGGGGTCTTCTCAGACTTGAGTTATCCTCCCAAACAGCTAGTTATGGGTATGTTAACTTCCCCTGCCAATGGATCACATCACACACACTCACCCATGTGTGTCATAGGTCCTTGAGCATACTTTACTCCTTGTGCCAATCACTTCTTTATTCATTCTCATTATATTCTCACATTCTTCTTTTCAGCCCTCTTTTTACATTTTGTTGAAAGCAAAGAGAAAATTACTAAGGGGACCTGATCGCCTGATCCAGAGGCCACTTAAGTCAAAGGGTGGAAGTTTTTCCATTGACTTTAAGCAGCTTTGGACCATGGCATGAAGCCCAGATCCTCAAAAGTATTTAGATGTCTAAATCCTCTCTTGATTTCTAAGAGCTTTCCAATACAAAATACATGTAATTGTGCCACAGCTATTACTGTTTGTACTTGTTCCTTATTGCAGAATGGTTCCAGCTGTTCCCTAGGATCCTGCCTACCTCTAATACCTTTACAAAACTTATTTCCTTTGACTCCTCTAACTTACAGCTACATTATTTCAATTATGCTTTCTATTTAAGTTTCTACAAAGCTTTTACTAACACCAGATCCTCAGCTGGGTTAGATTTGCATAATTGCAGTGAAGTTAATGGAGTTTTACCTATTAACAACAGCTAAGGAACTGGTCCATGGATCATAGTTTTTGCTACACAGATAGGCAAGGGGGCTACCTGACCCCTCCGGATTTATTTTCCCTGCTGTACCAGTGGGAGGGCGGCACACTCCAGGCAAACCTCCACTAATTAGACTCTAAACCTAGAAAAATATAACAAATGTATAACTGTTCCATACATAGAATCTAATTATTGGGGGGTCATCTTATATTTGAGTAAATAAAGTATATTTTCATCAAAATTGATTTACGTTGAGCAAACTTGATTTCTGTTTAAATTGTGCCTCAGAAACTGCCATCTACCTTTTTACTCCCTTCGTAATTGTATATTTGTGAACTTGCCTGCTGGTTCTCCGTCTCGGCCAACTTATCTTGTTTAGGAGTTGAAAACCTTTGGGCGATACAGTGCTAATTATCTTCTCCTTCAGCTTCTAAACTCAGTCCTCCGTGAATGATCACTTGCTCCCGGTTTAGTCTGGACTGCCAGGCTCCTGATTATTTTTTCCCTATTAGTCAACAGCGGCTCCAAAATCATCTCCATTCATCTGCTTGTTCAGTGTATTGGAACAAGTCATTAGCATAGCTCCATCCAGTCATTTTCGTTGCTAGGTCAAGTTTGCTTTGTTTTTTCTTATGATGATGATACGACTAATTGAAAACTCTTCTGAGGAGGAAGTCTTATGGCTTTCTTGTCTCTGATTTCCTTATCAGTATAAAGTGAAAAGCACCTCTTTGCTGACTCAGAGGTCTAGAGAGGAGGCCTCCTTTTATTTATTTTGTATCTTGCTTAATGGGGAAATTGTCAAGTTTTAAGACGGCTTCTTGGTAGAAGTCGGCATTCTAGGGAACTTTTTTTGGTGAAGAAACTAGATATTTGGTGGCAGGAAGAGCTTTCAGGCTGTTGTGTTGATGCATCTTCTGCTCATTTATGCACCGAGATATCACGGCATAAGAGACAGATAATCCAGCTCCCTATATTTCTCTCAGGCAGGTATCCTAGTCTGTGGATAAAGCAGTGGGATGAAATTTGGGCCATCCAGGGGCAGTTCGTAGCTGTGACAAATGCCCCTTATGACCTTAGTTACATCATCTAATCTCTGCAATGTAGCTGAGTGAAGCATCAGAAAGCATGGTGTTGTGGGTGCCAGGGGGTACTATTTTGAAATCTTGCTAATCTTGTCACACAAATGGTAAATACTCTGTCCTTGAGTGGCTCTGCAGGACAGTGGGGAAAGCACTGGGTTTGAAGAGCGAGGGTTGGTGTGGCTCTGGGGGAAGGCATCTGGTGGGGAGAACTGGAGGAAGATTGTGTATTTTGGTGTCCGCTCCTTCTAGCAGGCACATGGCATAGACGCCACCACGGTAAAGAGCTTCAAAATGTTTTTGTCTCCAAATAAGAAACATTAAAAATTTCTTCATAAATGTTGTTGGTACTGTACAGGTACATGCATAGATTAACTGTCACTCTCTGCTCATTAATGCATGCAAAGTGGTAAACTGTTTTGATTAACCAAAATCATGTCCTAGATCCTTATGGCTGGTGTTGCCTATGTGGCCTTTGCAAACACAAGTGAGAATTGAGGGCAGCACAGAGGATAACGCATACATCATTATCTACTCTGTGAGATCTACAAGGCAGAGACTGCCTCATTTTCTGTGTGTCGTGATGCTATACAGCTCAGGGCAGCTTCCTTCTTTCGATCATAGCCAAAAAACCATTTGCTGTAGAGTCTAGCTGAGGGGACAGGCTGGACCTAGGCCATACCTTTATAAAATAAGCAGGCAGAGACCAGAGCACTTCAGGAATGAGCTGCATCAGGAGGGGAAGGTGCTCAGCCCGTGACCCAAGACTGAGGGCACTTTGCTTGGAAACAGAAGATATAGGTTCAGGCCCATGCTGAGGGGCCTAAAGCCCAAGTCTCTCACACCCTGGCAAATGCTCTAACCATTAACCTTTTGGCTAAAAGGTAAGATACTCCTTCTCCTCCATCTCTGTGACTTACATGGAGGTATCTGCTTTCCCTGGGGGAGTAGGCCCTAAACTCTGTGTAAGAGGCCTAAAATGCCATTTCACTCTTAACTCATTTTTGAATCCGAAAGCTTGCTTAAAAATTGTTTTCTGACTCTTCAAGTTGGTCTAATAAAAGACATCAGATTCACCCAAAGACCCTTGTCTGCCTGTTTCACTCTCAATGTCTTCATGTTACACGAGGAAGTGCTACTTACCCACCTAAAGGTGGACCAGATATGCCCTGGTCTCTGACCCACACAAGACAGTCGGTGTGTCATAAACCTCAGCAAATGCTATAAAGCAAATCTCCTTCTTACTTGCTGTTTTTATGACCCCACGAATCTTTCCCTCTTGGCTGCCCAGCATTACAGCTTTAAACACGAGGGACGGAAGATATTTTCAGTCAAGCCTAGCCCATAGCTCGGTGGTCAGGGCACTCTGTGGGGATGGTGAAGATGAGGGTTCAGGCCCATCAGGCTAAGGAAGTCCTTGCATGTCCTGGGTGAGTGCTCTAACCTCTAGGTGACTGGAGGAAGGTCAAAGGTCCACCTGAGCTTAGTGACCCATTGGCTTGAAGTGTGCAGCCACAGAAACTGGTTTGTCTTAATCACACACAAGAGAGGGAGTTGGCTAGTGTCACACTTAGCAACTTTTGACTCCCCAGCCTGGATGGATTTAACACTGAGTAGACTGGGGGCAGCTTTAGGCATGAGTCCAGACCAAAGGAAGATACCCTCGCTGCTCTGCCACCACAGAAAGAAGAAGAAAGGACATTCACTTTACATTGTTGCTGTCTGTTGGGTTGATAGGTGGATGAGATAAATATCTCACTACCTGGCAAGGGTCTCACTTCAACTAAGATGCCTCCAATTTGTGATAGGATGGTGACTGATATCTTAGTGAAGGCTATGTAACTCCTCATCGAGAGTGTGAGACAAAACTCTGGAGGCACACTAGGAGCACCGAAATAAACGGGCAGCTATGGATCTTCCCTCACGTTTGGTGGAACAGGAGGCAGCTAATTTGGACTTTGCAGTAAAATCGGATCTGGTCCAAAGATCATCAAGCTCAAATTAGGAGGAGCAGTCCTGCAGCCTCCATACTGGATTTCTGAAACAACTCCATCAGCAAATTGCAAGTCTGGAAGCAAAGATTTTTAATACAGCTATCAATTCATGGTTAGTACAGCATGACTGGAAAATAGCAAATGTAGTAGTTATATTTAAGAAAAGAGGTGGGGGGGGGAGAAGGGGATCGAGGCAGGTCCAGGCTCAGTCTGGTTCGATAGCATACAAGGCATTGGAGCAATCTTTGAAGGAAGGAATGATCATAGAGCAGTGGGGTTGGAAGGGACCTCATGAAGTCATCTAGTCCAACCCCCTGGTAAAGGCAGGATTGTCTCTGACTAAACCATCCCAGCCAAGTGTCTGTCTAACCTGTTCTTAAACATATCCAAGGATGCAAATTCCACAGCCTTTCTGGGTAGCTCGTTCCAATGTCTGACCACCCTCATAGTGAGAAAGTTCTTCCTAATCTCCAACCTAAATTTTCCCAGCTGCAAATTGAGACCTTTGCTCCTTGTCCTGTCCCCTACAGCCACAGAGAATAATCTATCTCAGTGCTGCTCAAAGTTTTGCCCCCACAGGCTAAATGAGTGGCATGGTACCAGTTCACAGGGCAGATTAATCCCTGTATGCCAGGAACAGGTCTGGGGCGAGAGACAGCAATGCCCCCCTCCCTGTCCCACACACTGGAGTTGGGCCTCAGGGGCTCCCACTGGGTCCCAGGGGTGTGGCATCGCCCCTTTCTACCAAACTGGGTCCCAGGACCCTGGTGTTACCCCTCCATCCTCCAAGTGCTGGGATTGTGCCCTAGGGCCCAGCACTGTCCCCATCCAGTGCCACTGCTACCCTACCAACAAATTTCCAGAGTCATGGTGAGCCATATGGGCTGGATGACATCACCACTATCGAAATCTGGCCCATGGGCCAGGAGTTGAGTATACTTAGTCTATCTCCAACCTCCATACAACCCGCCTTTAGGGATTTGAAGACTGCTAACAAATCCCCACTTCCCTCCCCTCAGTCCTCTTTTCTCCAAACTAAATAACCCTACTCTTTCAGCTTTTCCTCATAAGTTGCATCTCCCAGGACTATAATACTTTTTGCTCTCTGCCGGACTCTGCCTATTTCTTCCCATCTTTCTTGAAGTATGGGGCCCAAAACTGGACACAATACTCCAGGTGAGGCCTCACCACCATCAAAGAGGGGAAAAATAACATCCCTTGATTTGCAAATGATGCTTCTGTTAACACAGCCCAATAAGCTATTGGCCTTTTATTTTTTTGCAATAAGAACACACTGCTCATATTCAACTTAAAGTCCACTGGTGATGATCCCTTTTCTACAATACTGCAACCCAGCCAGTCATTTCCCAGTCTGTATTTGTGCATGCAATTGTTCTTCCTCAAGTACAGGACTTAGCACTTGTCCTTGTGAAATTTCATCTGACTGACTTTGGATCATTTCTCCAGTTTATCAGGGTCAGTCTGAATCCTAACCCTACCCTCCAGAGTGTCTACAATACTACCCAATTTGTTGTCTGCAAATTTGCTAAGTGTGCACTCAATCTCATTGGCCAAATCATGAACGAAGATTGTAAACAATACCAGACCCAGGACAGACCCCTGGAGAAGCCCACTCAATATTTCCCCAGCTAACACTGAGCCACTGATGACTCACTGTGTATGATGATCCAACAAGTTATGTATCCACCTTACAGTACTTTTATCTAGCCTGTAATTCTTTACCTTAATAATGAGAACATCATGGGACATGGCATCAAAAGTCCCAATAAAGGCAAGGCATATCACATTCCCGGCTCTCCCCCTATCCACAAAACTAGTAATTTTGTCATAGAAAGAAAGCAAGTTGGTCAGGCATGGTTTGCTCTTGAAGAATTCATGCTGGCTCTTTCTGATCACCTTGTTCTCCTCCAGGTGTTTAGAAATAGACTCCTTGATGACCTGCTCTATAATCTCTCAGGTTCTGAGGTTAGACTGACATTTTTTAATTTCCCAGATTCTTTTTCTTCCCTTTCTTAGAGATGGGTGCCATATTTGCTCTTTTCCAGGCAGCCAGGACCTCACCTAACCTCCATGAGTTCTTAAAGATGATGGCCAATGGCTCTGAAATTCCTTCAGCCAATTCATTTAGTATTCTGGGGTACTTCCCTCCAGCCTTGCCTGCCTGAAAACATGTAGCTTCTTTAAATAATCCCTAACCCATTCTCCCACTATTCTAGGCTGCTTGTATCTTGAGGAAGACAACAAAGGGGGGGAAATGCAACACAAATTTAGCAATGGTAGGTCATCTCAAATTACTGAGCTATCTTTCTTTAAGATGGCAGATTTCTAGATAAAGGAAATTCAGTAAATTTAATCTACCTAACTTTGGTAAAGCAGTTGAGATAATGTCATATGGGACGTTGTTAAATAAACTAGATATGTCAATGAGTAAAAGAACTATAAAATGAGATAACAATGAATAGTGTTGAAAGAGTAATTATCAGGTTATAATGAAGTTACTAGTGGAGTTCCTCAAGGATTGGTCCTTGGAACAATTTTAATTGATATGTTTAATGGGTTTTCCACAAAAAAGTGAAGCATGAAGTCAGTATGAAGTATGAAATCAGCTGATGGCAGTGTTGGGAAAGATCACCGATACTTTTGGAATATCATACAGAAATAACTGGATGACCTTAAAGACTGCAGTAATAGGAATGGACGCAGTCTTAACAGTATGAAATGTGAGGTCATGCTCTAATGGTAATTTTGGCTGTAAATGGGGAGCTCATCAGTTTTAAGCAACAGAGAAGACAGTGGACCTGGGTGTACTAATTGATCACAGGTTAACTATGAGCTTCCAAGGCATGGCAGCTGTGGAAAAAACTAATGCAATTCTAAGATTTTTCAGACCAGACCTATTTAACCGAGGTATGGAAGCATTAGTGCCACTATGCCAGTCCCTGGAGAGACCTCGTTAGTAATATTGCATACGATTCCAGTCAGCCAAGTTCGAGAAAGGCATTTAAATTGGAATAGGTGCAGGGAGGGCTGCTAGGAACATAGAGACTGTTACAGAGGAGCCCAAGGAGATGGCTGTACTTTCTTCCTGGCAAGTCTGGGAGCACCAGTGAGGATTCATACTGTTCCCACTCCCACAACTGCCTGTAGCCATACCTCTTAGCAGCTTTCCTAGAATCACCCCAAAGCAGCTACAGACATGGTCTAACTTTCCAGATATGGTCAAATGTGGAGTTGGGATGAGTTGGGAAGGCCATGATTTTCATCAGTGATCCTGGTTTTACCACTGTGATCATAAAAGAGCTCAGCCTATTTAATCTAATCTATGCTAAAGGATGATATTGCCAAAAGAACAGATGGCTATAAATTTACCATGAATAAATTTAGTAATTAGAAGATTTCCATCCATCCGGCTTCCAATCACAGGACAGAAAGGAGCTTGATACAAGACATGGTTTCCTACAATAGACACAAAGGGCACATCTACATATTGCCCCACATTGCTGTAGCAACACGCTACATCACTGTATGGCACGCTTCAGCGACGTAGCGATCACGTCAGTCTACATGTGATTCTGTAGCAGCATGCCCCCCCATTATAGTGAGCCGCTATGGCGACTTAGCGGTGAAATCTCACTGTGCAACATGCGCAGTGCACAGTACGGGTGGTTACTGTGCTGTGCTTTACTACTTCCAAAAGGAACTAGTAAAGTATGGCACCATAGCAACATTGCCATACAGTGATGTGTAGATACACCCAAAAGGTCCTTTTCAGTCCTATTTCTACATTCCTATAGTGCACAGTGTCAAAGCCACACTGGGTGTGTCTACACGTGCTATTAATGTGGAGCTTATTGCTGCTAGACATGCCCAGATTGCAGCACATTGAGCTGGGTTGGAGCAGCCCTGGCCAGCAAGGGGCCTGAGGGGTCATCCTGCCAGGCCAGGGCTGCTCCAACCCAGCTTAACATGCTCTGCAGTAAATGTCTCATGTAAATGCATCCTCTATCAGTACACAGCATGTTGGAATAAGAAATATAAGCAAAGCTGCTGTTTGGAAGTTAGCATCAGCCAACACCTGAATTCTACTGTGCAACTTTCTATTGGCCTTTACAACCTCTAGGATGTATTTTCTTTGTGTCATTACATTTTATGCTGATGTGACTAGCAGAAACATGGAATCACACCAATAAAGCTGGCATAATGTCTTAGTGCATTAGGTCCATCTTTTCTCAAAGCCAGCAAGGAATTGCTGTCCTTTTGGATTTTCTGGCTCTTACCTTGCAGCTTTCATAATTAAGCTGGTTGTAGCACAATCTCAAAATCTCCCGGGGTGATTTTTATCATAATCTTTGTATATGCATTATCATAAAAATGGCATCTCTCTTAACTGAAATGACTGGAAGCCAAGTTCTTTCAATCAATGTTCAGTGAGCATTTCCCTATGAGGTCAGCAAACACTGACGGCAACTTGCACAAATCAGGAATATCGGAAAGAATAAAAATAAATGGAAGTTTTATTCAGCAAAATTGAACTTAGGTTGATTCATAACCCATGAAAAAGATGTACTGCGGCTTTTTTCCCTCCAGATAAAAGGTGTGACAGAATGTCATTTTTCACATCTTCTGTTAGCATTTGCTTTCGTCTCATCCTGTAACGCAGCAAAAAGGCAGATTTGCAGGCTCTCTTGCCATTTGTGTACTTTAGCATGCAGGAGATCATCAACGATTTTTCAAAGAGGGTCTGTGTCACACCTGTGTTTTCCTATTGGACTTAATGCCAGCAAAAATACATCAAACACAATGACAGCAGCTTGTCTTGACAACTTGCCTGTTAGGTTTAAACCTCTCTTTCACTGAACTTATTCGTGGTAAAGCAGAGGGCCAAGTGGTAAATGGTGCAATGTAGTACCGTGTATCCTGGTGCTGAAAAGCAAAATACTCCTATACTAATTCTTCTGTTCTTTAATTAGGTTATATTATTAAATAATGTAAAATGGTGCTATAATATGCAAAAAGTTAAGTAAAATGAATACAGGAGGAGATTAGATTACCATAATGCACCACTGTTAACACAATAGAGGGTTAGCTCTGAAAAGGAACTTCCAATAATTATTTAAATATTTACATTAAAGCAGTGTCTAGAAATCTCTTGTATGATTAAACCCTAGCATGTTAGATGCTGTACAGATTATGAAGAACTTGAAAAGTCAGAAAAGGCTAGGAAATAGATAGCTTACCTTCTATGAAAATAGTCTAAACAAAAATTGAAAGGCAGGAATCCAACACATTTAGCTGCAGAATTAAAGTCATGGTATGAGTTGATAAGCAAAAAAAAAAATAAATAAAAAATTACAGGATGTCATGAGCTATGGAATCATCATTGAGAAAAGACTAAACATATTTCCCCAAAACTGACAACAGGTAGACAGGAAGGCCGGATCCAGACGTGCAGGCACGTGAGGTTTTTGGCACCACAAACTGTATGTTCAGCATGTTAAAAAGGTCCCTGTGCTACGAATTTGTAATGCGGGTGCAAATTTTGCTACTGGGAAATCCTGGCAGCAACAAAAAAAATGCTGCAAATAACATGGGAGCATGAGCACCAGACACGGAGGCTTGGTCCTCCCGGGAGACGCTCTGGCTGCTGGCCAGGGCATCTCCTCTCCTCTAGTCCCACCTCGGCTACTCCAGCATGCTGGGAGCCAGGAAGAGTGGGGAAATGACAGTTTCCCTGAAGCGCAACGTCTTGCCTTGCACCAAAGCCCTTGTTCAGGGGTATGCACAGTAGCAAGATGTATCAGCACAAGTTTATGTGGCTACTTTTTTTGCTGCTGTAAATGCATGCCCCTGTATGTCGGGAGGTACCTGACACTGAGGCAAGTATTGGGACTTCAAGAAAATATGTATAGATTTTTTAGGCCAATGAAGAAAAACAGGCTTCAGAATCTGGAACAGATGATCAAAAATTGATTCTTTTTGGAGAAATAATGGAACTAACTTTCTGAAATTTTTAAAAACACACGTTTTGGTTTCTTTGATCAAAAACTAAAATTTTCAGGTTTATCAAGCCAAATGCAAACATTTTAGTCCAAGCCTATGAAAGGGAGTGGGGAAATAGGAGTTAGCTAATTCTGTGCTTTCAGAAAAGCGAGACTTTTTGGTCTGGTTTTTGATGAATAATCATAAATTTTTGACAAGGCAGATGTTTCCAAGGAAAGTATTGTTTAGTTGAGTTTTTAACCAGAAGAGAAGATGAAAAACCCTGGATAAAACTCCATGAGAAGTAGTTGTGTGATGAGCTCTGGTTTTACACACAGCAATACTCCCTGAGATACTGGAGCCCGTGGATGGCAAAACAAGGGGATGGCATGATGCACTGCAAGCATTTTATGGGTAAGTTCAGGGCATGCCACCCTGGGGTGCCACCCTGGGGTGCCATGAAATGCTTTCATGGGGAGCCATGCTATGTTAGCAGTGTAACCCAGAGATTTCAAATATGAATCCAGAGCGTTAAAAACCTTCTGATGTCCTGTAGTCTTCCTTAGCATTTTGCAACAAAAGAATTGCTCTATTATTTTTCTGTGGTCGAAAAATGAGTGAAAACAAAGAGCTGCCATTTTCTGAGGAACGTCTTGAGTCTAATGAGGGGTGTCTTGAATCTAAAAAGGTTCAGAACCACTGCCTTAAATAATGTTCAAAGAATACATCATTTTAGGTGCTGTACAGGCTATATAGAACATAGCTCTTTTTCTATTTAATGATTTATGTTTTTAAGTTAAACTATAAAAGGATCTCTTGAAAAGTGATAAATGTGTGCAGTAAGACATTTCTTCATGTTGCAAATCTTCTACTACAGGGTTCCATAAAAAAGTTACAGTTCCATGTTTCAACAAAGAGCAAATTTTAAATGTTTGAAAGGGGGGGACAATATTGATTGGCTGAATGTAATGATAATTTGGGGAGGTAAATTCAGTCTGGAGCTACCAAATTAGAGTTTCTCACTTAGTGACAAAATATTAAACTAGTGGAGGAAAAAAAAGAAGGATTCACATTCCATTTTCAGTGGGGGGAAAAGCCCTGTCAGCCTAATTTTAAACCATGGAGGCAGCATCAAATAAATACTAACAGGGTGTGTCTACACATGCATTTCTGCCAGCTTACATTTATTGTGCAGTAAGTTACTCCGCAGTAAGCAGGAATAGGCTGATGTCTACACGTGCAGGCATTAAGGCGCATTAACACTGTGTGTGAACTCACTTGAAACTAAAGCTAGTCCCAAGGCGGTCCACGCACACAAAGTTATTGTGCAGTAAGGCATTTAAACATGTATTACTGTGGCAGTAACTAACTGGGCGTAAATTTGATACCTGCATGATGCAGGTATCAAATTTACATTGAAGTCCACATAAGTTGCCATACTTACTGTACAGTACAGACATGCATGTGTAGACACGTGCCCATACTGCATAGTAATTTTGGTTACTGTGCAGTAGATGTGCATGTGTAGGCATGCCCACATTGTTCTAATGTATCTAAATGCACCATTTTGTTAGATTTACCATTCCAGTTGCCAGTGAAGCATGCTTCATTGTCACAGAATGTACAGCAAATCATAACGCTTGAAGATAGGGCTGGTTTTTGCACTTAGACAGAATTAGACTGAGACTTAACAAGGGCACAATCAAGCCTGTGCCAAAGTGCTTTTCTGAGCTCACATCCTGATTATGTTACCAGAAATTCAGACTAATCTGCTAAAAAACAATGAAGTTACTTTGCATTTTACATGTATATGTGAGCAAAATGTGGCTTGTTGAATTCAGCTTCATTCCTGATGTAAATCTATTGTCATCATTGGGATAAAGTTGCTTCTTGGTCTTTGGAAGATTAAGATAGATTCACAATTTTGCTGGAAATATGGTTTTTCACTGTTCAGTAAAAATAAACAGTTTCACTTTTAATACCTGTTTATAGAATTCTTCATGCATTTCTTTGTTAGGGGGCAGAAGTAAAATGTGTATGGGATCCATCTTAGATGAGACCAAAAGTGATTTTCAAAGACACTTTTTGGAAGGCTACTGCAATAAAAATCAGTGAGCACCTTTGAGTTACATAAGTTGGTTTTCGGAAGAATTTCTCTTTTTGACTTTAAGGTATATTGAAATCAGTGTACTTGTAAAATGTTTATTGAGTTCTTAGCTCTTCTTTTCAGCCTCTTGGGATGTTTTTAGCTCATTAAGCTATGCCACCTGCCAGACACATCCACTATAATAGTACACTGACATAAATTTATGCATCTGTTTTTTCTCATAGGAGGTTTAAGAAAATCTTGAAATTTATAGCAAATGTTAAAGGTAGTTCTTCATTCTTCTCTTCTTGGCTCTTCCCGAGTCATTAAGATGTAGAAAGAAGACAAGCTTTCACCTGTTTGGACAGAGGGCAAATTTTGCTGGAAACGTAATTGAGACAGTACTGTTCCTAGTACGTGATTTTTTCTCTTCAGACAGAAAAAGTGGATTTTCTGTTTGACAGCTCAAAGAATTCAGCCTGGTACGAATGCTGCAAGTAAATAAGTTATCCTAGATATCTTAAATCGAACAAAAGGCCAGTAATGAAATTGTCATTGATGTTGCTCTCTGGTTTCATCATTCAAAAGTCTAGTATTGTTTAGAACTAGTATAAAAATTTCAGCTAAAAGTAAAGTTTCTTCAAATTTGTATGCAACATGGTATCCTGGAAAATGTCTCATGTTTGTTCCTTTTATCTGTTCAAGTGTACAAGTATACAGGGCAAAACTCATTACTGCTGTAAGTGCCCAGTAGACTTGTATCTACTTACTCCAGTTGAGAATCTGGTCCATAAACTCTCTTCTTTTGTCAAAAAAATGACCTGGAAAAAATGTAACTAAAGAGAAAAATCATCAGGTATCCCCCCAGTAGAGGTGAAAAGTCAATGCTCTGACAGAGTTTTAGAACTCATTATTACAAATGGCCTATTATAAAGCTTGGATGGGTTTTTAGCCAGGAAATTTAGTCTTGGATTTTCAAACTAAAATCCTGAATCAGCCATTAGAAACCTAAATAATTGCCTTTTTTGTAGATATGGAGCAACTATAGACCCAACTGATTTCTTGGGGACTGCTAGGCACTTATCCCCCCTCTGTTCTTACCCTGGGATCACTTAATCTACCTTACTCTTAAAGGTTTGAATTGTAAAAATGCACCTAATTTACTTTTAAGGGTGGCAGGAAGCAAAACAAAACACAAACATGTTTTTTTTCCAGGTCAGCCTTTAGGCTGCTGAAAGGGAGCCTGTGAACAACAGGAAAAAATAATTGGATACACATATATTCAACAGAAGCAAGAAACCTGAGAAGTGACAGGAAGGCTGAGAGATTATACTGGTGATTGTGGAAAGCAAGCAAAGAGACATCTTCTGGGTGATGTATCTGCCAGGAAAGGGAGACATCACTTTGAATTGTGCACACAAAGCACCAAGTGATAGGACAGAGAAGTAACCATCTCTCTATATATAGCTGGGGGGCGACCGTACACAAAATTTGCTCTAGACACAGGGATGGAACAAAATCTGGATTTCAAATGTCACTTACATAACTTTGAAAGATGTGGGTTCCTCAACACAATCCTATTCCAGCCCAGTTAGAAGACACAAACGCTAAGGTACCCGGACTCTTGATGACTCCTCATTTGATCCTGGAGGACTAGACTTGGCCAGCTGTGCTTTCTCAGAAGCAATCCAGAAGAGCCCTCTAGATGTTTTCTTCTACCTAAAATTACCTGCAGTTTATTTGGGAAACACATCTGCCTCTGATTCCTTAGCAGAACCCCACGCTTACAAATTATTTGGAGGAGGAGGGCAGCCCATCTTTACCTTTGCCTACTAGCCTAGTGTTTAGGTCTCTTCCCTAGAAAATGGGAGACCTAGGTTGTAGTCTTCTCAGCCTTAGGGTGTTTGATCCTGGATCTTCCACTTCCCAGGGGCCCTAACCACTGTGCTACATGCAAGAGAGGGCTTGGGGCCACGGTCCAGATTCCCTTGAGCGGAGCCACTGAGTATGAAGGGACGCTAGAGGCATTAGGGCCAGACAGACAGCATCCACAAGGGAATTTCATTCTGTAGTTCAATGAGGCAGGGACTTTCAGGAGAAAGAGGGATTGAGAGAAGTGTGGATTCATCTCCCCATGCTGCTTACACATTTATGGAAAATGAAGGAACGGCAGTGAAAGCAGGAACCATAACCCACAGCTCCTTCCCTCCCAAGAAAGTGCCCTCCTTGCTAGACTACGGGCTACTATCACACAAAAGCCACTGGTACCATTATGCATCTTTAGATTATGCATATTTTATGCATATCTAAAGGTACCTTTATGCATCTTTAGATTTTCTCCCGTAGCATTCAGATGGTTTTAGGAACCCAGGGGATTCCTATGGCCCGTGTTATGCAGAAGGTTCGCTTAGAGGATCAGAGTGGTCCCTGCTGGTCTTATAATCTGAATCCATGTATAATATCATCTGATAAGGCCCAGTGTTTCTGCCACTTGTCATTTGCATCAGGTGAAAAAAAGAATTTGGATTCTTTCCTTGATGCACCATCCAAAAGCAGAGCAGAAAGACACCACAAGGAGCCTGTCACCCCATGCTGGGCGGGTGGAAAACACAGTGTTGCACCTGAATAGTTCTGGACTCCAGCATTTACTGGGGCTGTTGAGCAGTTTAGTTTGCTCTGCCACCCCATAGGCGCTGCTCCCGATGTGCCCAACCTCATCTTTTAGTGCTGAGAAAATTGCACAGCTGTTCCAAGTGAAACGACAGATTCTTCTGAATAGTCAGAAACATATATTATTTTTATTGTGATCTTAAGCTTGTTTCTTTGTCCCATTTGACAAGGCAGCTATGTGCAAGGCTGATTAGGGAGTTTAAATTATCGATGGCTGGCTCCACTAAGTGTGTGAAGTTTTATGGCAATTAGAACGGAACTGCATTATTTTGCGACTGAATAGAGCTCACTCAGGGGACACCCGGCGTATTATTCCCAGTGGTGACTTTTACACTGAATTGAAGATGCCAGTGGAAGATGCCAGAGAGAAAACTGTTATAAGGGGGCAGCAGGAGGGAATGCAGCGACTGAACAAATAAGTGTGTGTGTGTGTGTGTGTGTGTGTGTGTGCGCGTGTACACGTGTGTGTGTGTGTGTGTGTTTCACCAGTAGGAATTCTCCAAAGTCACCAGCTGATTACCCACCAAATAGAAAGAGCCATACAATACCTTGTCAGCCGCCTGCCTTTTCTAGGTCACTTTCCTGTGTCTTGGTGCCAGGGTAAAATACCTCAGCTCTATCATTAACTTCACTAGAGCACTATTGATTTACATCAGGTGTGCCATTGGCCCCACATTTTCCTGCTACTTTAATAGGATGGATTGGGCCTGATATTTTTTCTGTCATTCATCATCATCAGCAGGCGTCTGACTCGGAAGGAGAGTCCAAACACAGGCAGCAGGATTTTGAATCTCAGATGTTATCATTTGTGGGAGGGAGAGGGGAAAATACGGAATGAAAAAAAACCCCCAAACATTTTTCCCCATTTTATTTTCTTTCTGTTATTGATCTAAACCTGCTTCATAATTTATGTAGCTCTCCAAAGAGCACAGATAAGAATCTGCACCCTGAGAACCACAGGCTATTACTGAACTGGACTCAAACTGGCATTTGTTTCAAAACAAAGTGACGGGTGGTGATTACAGCCCCTAGAGTTAGTCCCTTTATCCTGTTGTTGCCTTGTAATGTTATCAGATGGCATTTGTCCTCCCTTACACAGTGCTGGCAAGACCGAAGCTCCTGATACATTGTTCACTGCAAGCTATTCATCTCTTTCTGCATTTGGAAGATCCCCTCTCCCTTTATAAAATACATACCACCCACTATACTTCATATGGCATAAGAGTATTATCTCATGAGGGCTGCAGAAATCTCTTGCTGTAAATCACTGAAGTCAAAGATGAATAGTGACCTCACATTTGCCAGGCTAGATATCAGCATCCCGTAGGCTTTGATTCAGTAAAGCATATCTGTTCAGGAAAGTTTGAACTCCAGTTCCTTTGATTGCACTGTTTAACATCATTAAGCATGCATGCCAGTGTCTTTGTGGAATCAAGGCCTTATTTAGGGACAAATCCATCAGGTTTGTGATAAGAGCTATTCCAGCCACTGCAATGACCGAATCAGCCATTTGGACTGCAAGATCTTTGGGACAGTGTTTTGTTTTTCTTAAATTACATATAGATACAACATACAACATGCAGGGGCCTGATTCCTAATACTAGAAGTGGTTGGGGGCTACCACAATACACATAAAGAATTAGTTGCAAAACCATTCGTTCCTAGACTCATTTTGGAAATCCTAATCCATGCAGGTAAATCCAAAATCAGCACCCTCTAGATTTTAAGGCCAGAAAGGACCATTATGGTCATCTAGCCTCCTCCCTTGTATCATCCTGGTTATTTTGTATTGCAATTGTACTGATGTTTTCAGTCTTACTGTCTGTCCTCAAGTTCTGTGTCATATTCCCCTGTCCATAAAAACTCAAGGGAACTTCTCTTAGCTCTCTTGTTATTGGGCAGGCGAACTACGGATAACAGGAGAAGAGTAAATATGTCACAGCAAGCAAGATCTACCCCCCGTGGATCTTCACTGCAGCTCATCTGGTGGTTCATTTGCACAGGGTGAAGAAAATTACAAGCACCTTTTTCTGGCTGATTATATCTAGGCGTGACGTCACCAAGGAGAAATGCAGCCAAAGTATGTTTTTCTCTCTCTCTTTTTTTTTTTTTAAAGTAAAAATGGTTTGACAAGTATAAAAAAGACAAACTTCACACAGCTTGTTTTATGTCAAAAACTTTTTGCATAAAAATGGCGATGACTCAGCATATAAAGTACCACATCTGGGTATACAATGCAGCATAATTAGGACAATATTTTTTAGCTGGTTGTTATTTTTATGCTGTGGCTGAGTCTCCAAAGCTAGAGATTTATTCCCGATGATGAGCACCTGCCCTCTTTTCAGAATTAAATGTACCATACAGCTTAGCTCTCAGATGGCGTAGCAAGCGTTAAACAATTACGGGCTATTCTTAAGAGAGCCATTCCCCCATCTCTTCCTTCCTGAAATTTCAGATGTTTGTGTTTGAAGAGCTAGTTGATTTCATGAGCCTTCGCATCTAATGACACATCCTTTGTCCTTGCATAAAACATATGGGATGCATTACCCAAAAGGCCCTAAGAGACGTATGGTGACAATTACAGAGATACTTGTTCATAAATCCTTTAGGAGCTTCTGAAAATCTCCTCCTAAATGGAGCCAAGCCAGGGCCTTTGAGACATGTGAGTTGGCAGCTCCCAGGAAAAGACTGCAAACCTGTCCCAAGAGGCAGTCAAGCAGGTGGATTTAAATCTTGATGACTCCCAACTCACGCTGCTTTCTCCTGGTTGAAGAGGATTGGGAGTTTGTGTAACCACTGCCATATCTGCAGAAGCATGGACAGACTGCTGTATGTGCAATGCTGTTGGAAAGCAGTTGATCACTACACGACCGAAGTGGTGAACAGTGGGAGAAGTGATGAGCCACAGCAGGAAGAGCGGGGGTATGAATCTGGGACAGTAGGTACATGAGTTACTGGACCCACTACAGACAGAGGTCTCAAGAAGGATAATACAGCTTCCAGATTACAGTAACAGCTATAGTGGCTACTCCAAAATCTCGGGGATAGCATGCTCTTTCTCCCTACATTTCATGTCTGTTTGAGCTGTGCACAGATTTACAAGATCCAAGACAAAACACCTGACTGTAGCATCTGTACAACTACTTGGGTGCCAGACTAGTTACCTTTACAAGTTTATCAAGAATATACTAGTTTAAAATCTCCCCCCCTAAGTTTAACATGGATGCAAAATAGCATACAAATTAGGTGGTTGAGTAGGTTTTGCTTCACTAATATATAAATGCAAAGATCAGCAAGACGTTTCCTACCCATTGACCATGCATGTCACCAAAAAGCAAGGGGCTGTCTATTAAAATGATGTTTATGTAGAAGGCTGGGCCTTTCTGCAAATATGCATTTGCAGAAAGACAGAGCACAAAAGCAATTCAGTTTAACTGCTCATTGCTTGTTGTTATTGATGCAATATTAAGATTCCTTTATCTTATATAATTCAGAATACATAGCAATGCCTTTATGACTCATAAATCAGTTCCAGAGAAGTTGACCTTAAATTTGTTTCTGGTGATATTGGCATTTATGAGTATGCTGGAATAGCAGTAAATTAGAATGGAACATTTTAAAAAGAATTGGGTAAGCAGATAGACCATTTATACCAACCATTATTTGTAAAAATGTCATATTTAAAAAACCAAAATCTCAAGATATTAAAACATTATATGGATGAATGAATCCTTGGCTTTTGTCCCAATGTATGAGAGAAATAGCTCCTTCTGAGGAGCTGGAATGGCATCCGAAGGATAACATAACTGTTAGAAAATAGCATCTTCTTTCCTATACCATGCCTTTTACCACCATATCTGATCTGCTCACCGAGTTGTAGAAGTATGCACATATGGGCGACACTTTATAATTTGGTGACCAAAAGTGTAATAATACTGCAATTACATTGCAATTGTAAAGTGATTTTCATATAATTAAATTTTAGGTTTCAGGAGTTTTGTATTAGTTAAGTGTAGAAGAGAGCGTAATGTCAGTTATGGCAGTGCTAGTAAGTAATTATGAAAGAGGAATGAT
Organism: Gavialis gangeticus; assembly: GCF_001723915.1. Classification (NCBI taxonomy): domain Eukaryota; kingdom Metazoa; phylum Chordata; order Crocodylia; family Gavialidae; genus Gavialis; species Gavialis gangeticus. Next base: position 39,807,609 of record NW_017729028.1, read on the forward strand.
AATGATGATCAGTACCTGTGTATTTTGTTTCTTGGGAGCACAGATTTATAGTTTAGGAACAATTTTTAGAAATTAAGTATAACTAAGATGTGGAAGAACTGAACTTAATTGCAAAGAAGTTGATTCAGGATGCTCATCTTTTTCCTTTCTACTTCCTTCTCTCTACTAACCTTGTTCCAAATTCCTCTACCTTCAGTCCTTTTATTTTCAAGGACGCCCTTTCATCTCCATGTATTTCTCCTCCCCCTTTCTCCCCACCAGATGAATGCTCCATTTTAGTGCAAGCAGCTGTTACTGGCAGCACTGTTTAAAACTGCTTCTGCTTACTGCTGCTTGTTCTATTCCTGGTTCTCAGACCAAAGAACGCATAGCCGGTATTTTTCCAAGGTTTAACCTTCACACCAATTCACCCACATGTTTAAAGGAGAAAATCTTTTTTTAATTAATCTGTGTTTGGGTGGCAAGTTCAGAGCTTTTACTTATCAACACATAACTGAGCACTAAGGAAGTTGGACGAAGCCTTATCGAAAGCTACTTGAAACATTGTTGTAGTGTACATCAATACTGGATGGGCTGACAGCCATTGAGAGAAGAGATATGAAGTGTTCTTTACGATAGCTGCCAGAGTTCAGGAGCAGCTGTGTCAGCCTGCCTGGAAGGATTTTCTGGGGAAGCAATGTCATGTTTTCTGGTGTAAAAATGCTAGGGACATCTCCCTTCCAGCAGCCACTCTGTGCCACAGTGGGCCTGTCTACACATGCACTTGAATGTGCAGTAGCCTATTTTACTGCGCATTAAAGTGTCACAACAAAAACCATGCTAATGTGTTGATGCTGAGTGAAAATAAACTACTGCACATTAAACGTCACTAAAAAAGCATGCATTTTCAGTACTGTGCATTAGGGCAGCCAAATGCGCATTTATTTAACAGCTCACATTAGAGGTGCTAAATTTAATGCAGAGTAGCAAAAGCACATTAATGAATGTGTAGATGCACCCGGTGAGATGGACTTATGGTCTGACCCAGTAAATGGCAGTTCTTATGTTCTTAAAGGGTATAAAGTGATCTCTGAGGAGTCATTGTCATAGTGGATTTCTTAACCGAGCAACCCATCAGCTCAGTCTGAGCCTGCTCAGGGCTCCCAAAGCATATAGCTAAGAAGCTTAATCAGAAATTAAGTTACTCATGCCCATACTAGCAAGTAGATACGTCCCCCTTACCTCTGCTTTTAACCACTTTAATTCTACCAACAATACTCACATTTAACTTTAAATGACAGAATGCAGAATGACCAATCAGTTTCGAAATTACCATCACAATTGCACACGCAGGCATTTCGATTTATTCCAGTGCTGCTCTCTTCAGGACACTGCTCCTCCCATGTCCTGGATGACAGGTGCATCTACACAAGATGCTATGTCACTGTAGTGATGAGATACAGTAACATAGCTTGTTGCTATGGCGCCATAGCATGGGTAGGCATGAACCATGACATCACTGCTATTGCACAGTAGGGTCAGAAACAACCTGTGCAGCGTGGGGACTGTGTAGTACCCGTGGTTACTGTGCGGTCATTTAGTACTTGCTATGTTCTTGCTAAAGCAACTACTAAATGACTGTGCAGTAACAACTGTGCAGTCGGGCGCATGTGTAGACGCACCTGATTACACCATGACTTCATGTAGGTGAACCCTGGATGTTGATGTCTATAGTAACTGTCTACTGCAGGGGTGGGCAAAATGTGGCCTGTGGGTCGAATGAGGCCCACCAGACCATTCTACCTGGCCCGTGGGGCCTCTAAAAAATTTAGAAAATTAATATTTATCTGCCCCTGGCTGCCTGTCATGAGGCCCTTGATGGCTTGCCAAAACTCAGTACGCGGCCCTCCGCCAAAAATAATTGCCCACCCTGGCCTACTATGTGGGAGGTAGGTATGACTTATTAACCATTGCAGCTGTTCTTTGTTTAGTAAATCCCGTAACAACACTATTGGCACTGGAAATGGTAGTTTTGTTTCTTTTTCATGGAGAAATAGAGCTTTTCTCTTTTCTTCTGTGTCAGTTGGCATCTAGAATTTCACAAGTAAATCTCCAGCCTTCAAGTTCCTCAATGTAATCGTGGCTCAGTGAGGAGGATAATGATTTCTGATGGGTTTCAGTTGGTGTCATCAGGCTTGGGGGTGTTTGGGTGGCAAGTGGCTCCATTCACCTCATAAACTAGTACCTGAAGGGATGGACCGGAGAGGACAGTTTATATTTGTGCAGAAGTGGAATGATTTTCCCTGTGCTCCACAAGACAAGTCATGGCTGTGACCTGTGGAAGTATAATAGAGCCAGGCACCTTCATGGGAGTGACACACCTCTTTCTGTCCAAAAGTGGCACTAGCTGTCAGGCTATGGACATATACCATGAAGTAGCATGCCTCAGATTTTATATCAGATTTTATATCACAGCAGGCACGTCTACATGTCACCATATGGCGACATTGTTACTGCTATCACAGTGGGCATGTCCACCTGCTGCTGTGTGGCAACTTTTTTACTGCACTGTACTTCACTGTTTCCTTTTGGAAGTACTAAAACATGGTGCAGTAACTGCCCATACTGCGCTGTACAGGTGGTGCATGCTTAAATTTCCCTGCTACATCACCGTAGCAGTGCACGATAAGTGGAGAGCACACTGCTACGGCCATGTAGCTAGCCATCATGTGTAGACTGGCATGATTGCTACGTCGCTCTAAGGGGACATGTAGACATACCCAGTAAGTTTATTCAGTAAGGAGTGAACACACAGCCGACTCTCTCAAGCTAGCTGCTTGCACAAGGTGCTGTTACAGAGGTTGCTATGTGACAAGGGACAAAACAAATGGCTACCCTAGGGATGAAGGTGACCCAGGAAATGGGAAAACTGTCATTACCCCAATGTAACTGATAGTAGACTGTAGTTATTCTTCATTCTTTGACTTATAACAGCATAAAGCTGTATCATCTTCTGTTGGCTCTACTTGTACTCCAGGGCAGTGGTTCTCAACTGTTTTTCCACCAGGACCCATTTGTAAACATCGAGGACTAGTCCCAACCCAGTAAAGAGTTTAAGTAGAAAACAGGCCCCTGGCTCTATGGGTGCTCATCACTCCCAACCTGCTGCCCCTAGGCCCCAGCCCCCCAGTGTGTGGGGCAGGGGAAGCATGGGGCAGTGGAGGTGGGGGCCCAAGCAGCCCCTCGCAGGCAGGAAATCTGCCAGCTTCCAAAGGAAAAGTCATCATTTCCCACGGTTTTCTCTTTTAAAGCAGAATCCATTTTTAAAGTTTGTGACCCTTTCATATATTCCTGCAACCCACTCTTGGTTTGAGACCCACGGCCTGAGAAATGCTGCTCTAGGGGAACTGTGCCACGTATCTATACCCCCAAATGAAACAATAAAGCCCATCAGAACCAAATCCTCAGTTAGCCCATTACCACTGAGTCTGGTTGTGACCGTGATGAACAAAGGATTTTGTAGTGAATAAAAGACACTCACACAGAAAAACCTCTGAATAATACGTCTTAGGTAGCTGGTCCAACCTGGACTCCACACAGACTTGTAAGACCTTCCTCGCTTCCCAGACAGGCAGCTGCCCTTTCTGTGACATCCGCTTGCATTTTAGAATCAGTTCTTTGGTGCTGCAGTCTAGGAGGCCAGCCACTAGACCGGGACACATGGGAACTGAACTTGATCCCCTGCTCTGCTTTTTGACACTAAGTCCATGTCTCTGTTTTCCCTTTTCTCCCTGTGTTCTTCCTATCCACGGTAAATTCCTCAAGGCAAGGGAAGTCTCGGGCTCTGTGTTTATGCAGCACTGGATACCATGGGGCCTTAATTTCTAAATGCTCCTGTAATGCAGATAGGATGACTGAAAACAGCTCATCTGCTGCACTTAACCCAGGCCATATTCATCCCTGCTGCAGTTCCACTGACTTTAGTAGGCTTACACTGGGGGTGAATTTAACCCCTCAGGGTTTCCCTAGGGTTTAATGTAAAGATTTTATGGGGGAAGATGATCAAAACTATGAATAGAGAGGCCTCTCTGCTAAGAAGCCATCTGTCTATATAATCAACACAAAGCCATTGTCTCTTCTTCCGTAGAGAAATACAAACACCGCTTAATCGTATATTCAGAAGCCTATGGGTTAAGAATTGCATAGTCTTTTTGATCCACCTTTCTACTTCTGCCAAGACCATATAGTGCAGTGGCTCAAGATTTAGTCCTCACAGAGCAAAAATAGTATATCTAGCTTCATGACAATACGGGAACCTAGGGCCTCATCCAAAGCATGTAAAGTCAATGCAGTAAAGTCAGTCCAAGGCACTGAAGTCAATGAAAGGTCGACATAGTAATTTCCCTGCTTGTTAACAGAACACTGAAGTCCTGTAGGTGCAGAAGATCTGATAATATCTTATGGGCCAAGTTTTGCCCTTAGGGATGCATGTGTAGAGCCACTTAGTCAATGGGAAGGGTGGCTTTATTGCCAGTGGCAGGATTTGACCTAGCGAGAATAAGAGCTGATGTGTCTTCTAATAAAGGTCATCTTGCTAATGCAGCATTGTTCCCTGCCTGTACAGGAGATGATATCAGAAACCGCAGAAGTCAGAGTTATCAGGCACTGAGAGGTTGTGAGTTGTGTCCCCGCTGCTTCTGCTTCTCATTTCTTTTCCTGGGCAGCTGAAATCTTTCAATAGGTCACGCTCTTCCTTGAGCAGTGCTTCCCCAGATTTTTTTTTGGGCGGGGGGCAGGTGAAAAGGAAGAGGGAAGACACTGTAACACAGTCCTCGGACAACAAAAGTGTCCTGATTGGGTTCTCAGGGAGCAAGAATATGGGGGAGGAGGACTAGCGTGACTTTGCTCATGCCAAAGTGCCTGCTGTTGGGATTTGGTTGCTCTTCCTACATGAGCAGCTGATGCCTCAGTTGTCATTTAGAAGATTATTTGTGTTCGGCTGTTTAAAGAGCACAATTAGCAAATACAAAAAGGCAATGAAAGAGACTAAGGAGTATGATTTGACAGTGTCACCTCAGGCAGAGGTTATCTGAACACCGTGCATTTTTTTAAGAACCCACTTCACAGATGGATTTACACAGAAATGCCCTTTAATGAGAGCAGGCAAGGAGGAAACAGTCTGATCTGGATTCTTTCAGCAACCAGAGGGGACTGCTTCTAAGTGAAAAGTGAATGTTATAGCCACATAGTTTCTACTGATGCTCATGGGAGCCACGCAGCAAAGGTACCATCAAATACTTTGAAAACAGAGAAACATCTAAGCCTGGGCTGTCCAACTTCTGCGTGGCCACTGCATATGGCAGAAGTCACACACTGCACAGGCCATGGGCCCCCAGACCATGCCAGGCGGCCTCCCCTACCGTGGGGGAGCATGGGTTCCCTGGCTATACGGGCTCTCCTACCACATGGGCCCTCATGGGCTGCAGCATCCTGCCTCCAGGAGCATGGGCAGGAAGTGGAAACTGGAGGAGGGAGGGGAACCTGGAGATGCTGGCAGCAGCAAGGAATGATGGAAAAGTAGTGGACTGAGCAGGAGCCCATGGGCCATGAGCTGACCCATCATAGGCCACATGAAGCTTATAGGATGTGCAGAAAGAGGAGCAGGGGTGTGGATCTGGGATAGTATGTACATGAGTTACTGGGCCCACTACAGACAGAGGTCTCAAGAAGGATAATACAGCTTCCAGATTACAGTAACAGCTATAGTAGCTACTCCAAATAATCCGGGGTCCTTCTCCCTACATGTCATGTCTGTTTGAGCTGTGCACGGATTTACAAGGTCCAAGACAAAACACCTGACTGTGACATCTCTACAACCATGCACAGCTCACGTCTGTTTGAGCTGTGCACAGATCTAAGCCAGGGCTGTCCAGTGTCTCAGTGGCTGGGGGCCACACCCCCTGCAGGTTGCACTAGTAGGGGTCACGCGCCCAGTGAGCTGCACAGGTAGGGGTCACAGGCCCCTGGGTGTCTCCTCCCATTGCACTGCATGTGTTTCTTCCCCCATTATCATGTGCACCCCTACAGGGGCTCCCATCCCTGCAGCAACCCCATGAGGATGCTTTCCCTCACTGCTGTGCCATGTGCCACATGGGCCTGGCCTCACCCTGAGTGCCCCCCACTGTACCAGGCCATGCCACACTACCCTGGGGCAGGCACAGAAGGCAGGATCCAGAAGAGGGAGGAGGAGCCCAGCATCTCCAGCAGCCAGAGTGATAGAGGGAAGGCCCAGCCAGGCAGGAACCTGGGGCCACAACTTAGCTATTTCTGTGCCGCATCTGTGCCAGTTGAACAGCCCAGGTCTACACAATAAGAGCAAGATGGTGGAACAAGACAGACTACTGCCACCACGCTGAATATTGCTCTCCTTGCCTCCCTTTCCTTTGTGCTAATCCTTTGTGTTTTCATCCCTTTATAATCACACCTTAATAGCCTCTTATTATGGGCAAAGCTATATCTTTATAATTTGCCCCCCTGAATAAAAGGCTTGGTATATACTAGTAGGGGTTATTCCCATGTCATTCCACGTTGGTCAGGAAAGCTCCCTATCCTCCTCCTCTCAGGACAGATTCTGGCTTTTAAAATGTGGTGATGTCCCTTGAATCTTATTTAAACAGAACGGACTCCTTCCAGGGAATCAAATGAGTTTTTCCTGATCTTTGCATTTTAGGTTTCGAAAGGTATCTGTCACAGATTTTTGGTCTCTCTCTTCCCCCACTCCCCCCCACCCCATCCCTTTCCATCAGAAACAGAAAGAAGAAAACGATGTGGCAAAACAGGCAGAAGAGAAAAGAAAGCTGAAGGGAGTAGCGTGCTCAGCACCGTTAGTTGCTAACAGGAGCTGGTTGTCTAATACTCTTAAAACCCTTTGAAAATGCCACCCCAGGTTCCTGGAAGAGTCTTAGAAAGGTAAAGAAAGGCACCAGCTATGCATTTATACTGCAATCCAAAAGGCGAGATGTGGAGTTATCTTTAAACTCGCTAGCTTATATGTACAACAACATATCTTTCAACCACATGGGGTTCAAAACTTACCCTGTCCCTAGGCAGCTGTGCTGTGCAGTGCTCTAGGGACATAACTTAAGATTTTGGTGCCCTCGGTGACCGGGGGGTGTGCGGGGGGCGGGATAAGGGAAGCAAGCAGGGGCTATTGCTGCCTCATACAAAGCTCCCTGCATATAAGCTGCTGTGACAGTGGCAGTGGCACGGGCTCCCTGGGGCTGCCATGCTGTCGCACCCTTTGAATCTTATATTGGCATGCTGGCTGGGGCGCCCCTGTTAGAGCTGCAGTAACGGCTCTGGATTGCCATGCAGACATACCCTCGGCGCTGTGCGTTTACCAGCTAAGCCATGGGTCTGCTGTTTCCTGTGACACAGGTGGAGTTGTGCTCCTTCAAAGCCTGCTCAACTGTGGCTGTTTCATGGGCTCAAGGGAAAGGCAAAGCCATATGTGAGCTGCCGTGTTGTCATCTCTAGGCACATTATCAGATGCTACAAAACTGATGCATCAGCTCCGAGTTACAATGCTGAGGATCTGTATTTACTGCCCTAGCAAAGCAGCCTGTACTTTTATTTCGTGCCCATGATCCAGACTGTTGAATGGAGCAGGGCGGATCAGACAGGGAGCCTCTGGATTAGATTTCTGCATAGGGTTTTCTAATGCTACGTAGAGCAAGCTGATCTGACCTGGTATCTATCACTAGTGGGTATGGGTCATGTTATAGTTCAAATTCATGGGTTCTTTTAGACTTTAAAACTGGGGGTACCATTAGATCATTTAGTCTGACTGGCTGTATGTTTGAAATTATATGACACTTACTCCTCCCAGCCCTAACATCCTTGTTGCCCCTGAGTTGACCCTTCCCAAAACGGCTCCATCATTTTATATAAAAGTCGGGCTGAATCCACTACAGAAAAACATGGCTGGCACAGACAAATCAATTTACAGGGAAGAAAAAAATTCTCTTTCGTTCCCATGTTCTGTGAGTCTTCCACCCCCACAGCACCACCAAACCAAATGCTCCTGTCTCAAACATGCCATACACAAGCATACAAAAACAGCAGTAAATGGTGGCAAGTATTGCTTTATGCCATTTGTTGAGGATACCTGAGACGCCCTTGTCTTTTCACATATTCACGGAGTAAAGTCCAAGAGAAATGAATACTGTTTCTTAGGACAGAACTGTTAATGTATGCATTTCTCAGATGGCAGATTTGGGCTGATATAGTTAGGCCCTGAGATGCCATCACAGGGTCATAAAACATTAATAGTGCTATTACAATTCATAAGAAAAAAAGAGAAAACTTTCTGTGATCAGTGTCTTGCAATGGGTGATGTCAGAGGAGCACTGGAAATAGTAGTTGTTAAAAAGGCTTATTGTGATCATTGACATTTTGTTTCACTCTTACTTTTATGTAAGGGGGATTTCAAACCTGTTTTGTTTCAAACAAGAGGTCACCAAACTGTTAAAGGTGAGAGCCCACCATTTAAATAATTGGTAATGCTATGAAAAGCTTTACTTGAAAAGCTAGTGGTCTCCACTGAGCTCTCAGAGGCCAGGTGTCCCTACCTGATACTGCAGAGCACCTTGGGATGTGACATCGGCTGGTACCCTTAAACGCCCAAAGAATATATAGCGAGGGAGGATGAATTACTCCTACATCTGTGCTTCCAAGCCAAGTTTGAGGCTCCCTGGTGGAGTTGAATGGGTGAAGCTTGTTCTGTCTAAACTATTCAAGTTCCTTGGCTCCCCTCATCATTATGTGGGGCCTGAAGAGCTTCCAGCTGTGCAATCTGCAGTGTTTCCAACAGCTATCATGTACGGTTCCTATTTTCTTTCAGCCTCTTCTCGGGGGAAAATGTGGCTTAGTGGTTTATTTTTGTTCTCTTTCATTGTGGTATCTACTGCATGTACGAACAGAAGGCTTCAGTTTCCAGGGCCCTCAGTCCACTTTCAGAAGCTTTAAATTCACTTAAACAAAACTTCTGCGCTTGAGTGTCTTATAAGTTACTGCACAAGGACAAAAGGTTTCAGTGCTCTGCATTCCTTATGCGCAATCCTCCTCTGCATTCAAGATGTGCATCTCTGCATCTCTCTTGAGAGGAAATAAGTTAATAAGAAAAAAAAAATAAAGCTTAAAATCTGAAATTTTGCATGATACCTCAACAGGATTCCTAACACTCTCACACAATTATTTCTCATGATAATTAACCGTAAAGGACAATAGAAATGTCCACTTCAACCAATCACCCTTGCAGTTGACATGTCTGTCTTTTTGATGCCTGATGTAGCACTAATTAGGTTAATAGATCGTATAGCTTTTTTCCGCAAGCAGGGCAGCAGTGGCAATGTCATCTGTCTGTTACAATTCAGAAGCGTTTGCATATTCTCATCAAACCGTCTTCAAAATGAACTAAGACATTTAAGATCACTTTTAAAGACTGGCGTCTGAGGATGGGTAAGCCTCTAGGTTATGAAGATTTGTGTCAGACATGTTAATAATGTCAGATGCTCAGGAAATGTCTGACTCCTTGGGGTTTCAGAACAGAAATAACCATAGCATTGCTCTGGATTGTTGAAATGCTTCAGTGGTGACTATGTAAAGGAATAATTTTTCCCACCACTGAAATGCAGCTGCCTCTGGGTGAAAAATATTTAACACAACAACTTGGCAACTTTGCACTGCAGTTTTAGCCAAGCTGTGCCTATGAATACTGTGTGCAGCTAAAACTGAAGGCACAGTGAACGGCAGGCAGAAATGCAGTTACTCAAACTGGAATCTGGCCAGGACTCTGAGGACAGAAATATCTAATCTTGCAAAAAAAAGGCATGTTTAATGACCAAATGATGTAATAACTCTGGGTTTTCATTTCATTCAATTCCTGGCACCACCAGGGGCATAGTCCCTCCTTGCCTCTTGTATTGCAGGTTCAGATTCCCCTTGGAGGGAAGACTAATACGTTGTGAATCAAATATGACACTTCCTACACCAGCTTCAAAACCCAGCCAAGCATCGCTAGCAGCTGGCCCTGCCTGGCTTACAAAATCTACCAGGATTGCAGTACAGAGTGTCATGACTGCAGTAGAGTAATTTTGCTTGGAAACAGTGAGGCTTGTCTCAAATAGCTACCACCATGATACAGAGGTTCAGGGGAAGTCACTGAGTAACGCAGGTGGCCAATCCCACCAGCAACCATCAATGACAAGTTACAAAAAACTGCAACAGGGGCCACTCTGGCTTCAGTAGGTTATGTCAGGCCGTCTCCCCAGAATGTGGGAGCTGAACCATAGGGAAGAACCAGAATGAGAAAAAAGGGTTTGGAAATAGGAAAATCACACTGAATTATTTAAAGAAAGATGTACCAAGTGGTGATTAAGCAAAGGAAATTCCAGAATGCTATCTTTCCTATAAAGGGATGGTTTTATTGTTGTGGTGGTTTTGTACTTGGAATGGATTTTTATTTATATTCATGCTGCACAGCTTGATACTACATTTGAGTATAGGAAGGTACAGATTACTTTATTTGTATACGCCAGTGGGCCATCTAGTCCAGTAACCTGTTTTTGATGGTTTTGGAAGAAGCTCATAAAACCCCAGTGGCAACAGAGAGGAGCAAACAGATGTACAAGCACGCACACCATGATGTTTCTTCTTCGCTATTTGTGTGGCTGGATTGTGCTCTGCTCTGACAGCTTCTCCCCCCTTCTAATTAGTAGGCTTTTCTCTTCGTTTAATGTGTCCAATGTAAATGAGCAGATGATCAGTACAAATGTAAATGGTTGAGCCTTCTTTGAATCCTGGTAAATTTATGACCTCAATGGCATTGTGTGGCAGGAACTTCACAAGCTATTTCCTTTTACCATGAATACACTGTCTGCCTTACAATGTCATTGAAAGGCCTTGGTAGGATGCGCATGCATGGCCTTCTCTTCATAAGTAAGAGACCCAGAACAACATATATGCCTGAGAGGGTTTAGGAATAGTGAATCCAGCATTTCTGCAGAGGGATGGATTATGAGATGCTTAGGATCATAATCCAGGGTGCAGACACATGACACAATTACTATGGAATAATTTACTTCAGATTTTTGTGAGGTTAGTCATGGACCCCAGACTAGGTCTCCCAAACCAGCTGCCTATGCTATGTGCTGGCAGGAGGTGGCTCCTACATTGGGCAAACATCTACCCTGCAATGAAGCTGAGGGGAGCGGACCCCTGACCAATACATACACCAGTGTCATTTGTATCAGTGAATAGTTACTCCTCACCTTCCCAGGGGTAACTTTACCCTGGAGTAGAATTATTTTAAACTAACATATGTCTGTGCACAGTGTTTCTGCTCCACAACATGCAGGCAATTACTGGTTTGAAATAAACATGTCATAAGTTTGCACCCTCTAAGTGCAATCTCTGCTTTTGATGGAGCACGGGACTTCACTCTGCATTACAGAGTGATGCACAATCCCTCTGAAAGGTAGCAAAGAGTCAGACCCACTGACCCACCCTCTCTCACAGCAGCATGCAAAGGGATCATGTAAGACTTCCTGGTTCCCTTAGGTACCCAGGAGTGCAGGATGTGAACTTTTGAGCTCTCCTTGCTGGTTGCATCTTTGTACTGCTCCAAAAAACCAGAAGCCACATACCACCATCTAGCCCCAGATCTGGACAGAATTAAGAAGAAAGAACGAAATGGGATAAAAGGGCTTGGAAAGCAAGATCTTTGAGGGCAAGGTTAAGCAAACTGGGATATACACAGTCTACACATGGACTAATTCAACACTGTCTGCAGACACATAGAGATATTATAGAGAGGACAGGAATCAATTATTTTTCATAGTTAAAGTGGACAGATTCTGAAGTTATGGGCATAAAGTGCAGCACGGAAACTTTTACAACACACATTTGTAAGTGAAAGGACATTTAAGCCCTATAACAAGCTGTCAAGCAAATTGTGCATTCGCCCGCAGTGGAGCTATTCAAAGCTGGATTTGACATCCCCCTATTACCAATGATGTACATAGAGCTAAATCATTTCTGCCATGATGCAGCCCAAATAAGCCAATGTTAACTGCGATGTGCATTGATACATATTAGATCCAAGGAATGACAATCTCTCTAAATTGAACCAGCACAGAATGGAGAATCTTAAATAACACAGGCATACCAAAGAGCATTGTCAGCTAGGAAGGAAGAGCAAGGATAAAAGGTCTTCATATCTCAGAGTAACCTCAACACATAAGTGTGACAGGTACCTTGTATCAAAGAATGTATAATGTTTATAACAGAATCTGTGTATTAATGGCTTTCGACAAATATATAAAAATATTCCTTTTTGGGCTCTGATCTTTAACTGCACAAAGGTTCATTTTTCTCTTACTAGAATTACTGGACCGTATAGTCAAAGGACCCCTAAAACTGAACCTACCAAGTGTGAGGCAGGTCCGGCTTGTATTTGCCTATGGATATTTACAGACACAAAGGATACAAGGAAGGTTGTTTTAATGCAGAGACCAAAGTCCCAAGAGACTTAGGTTCCCTTTCTGGGTTTGCCACAAATCTCTGTATGGCCTTCAGCAAATTGGAAGCGGATGATTGATCTCCTATTGAATCAATGGAAAGAGTGGTTTAGTATGTAATTGGCAAGCCACACACATCAGTAATAAGTAACATCTTCTGTACAGCGTCCTTCATCATGAAGGATCCCAAAGCACTTTGCATAGTGATATACACTTTACATGGAGATCATGTCATCCATCACTGAAGTGCAGTTGCTTCACACTCAGTGAGAAGTGGGTGCCTTGCTGGTTTTTGTTTCCTTCAGAAGTAGCCCCTCAATTCCACTTGCCAGGGGGAAGTAACTGAGCTAAGTGCTCAAGGTCTCTGAACTGGACAAAATGAGAGGAAAAGGCTGTGGATATAGATCTAAAATGGTCTGAAATGAAGTTGGCTCTACAGGTTTGAGCAAGCTTTCGGGTTTAGAAACCCTTCGTTAGGCTGAGGAAGTGTCTGCAGTTGGCATGTGCTCTTCCTGGATGGAAGGACTAGTAAAGAAGCCAGAGGCTGGGCTGGACTGCATGCAAGACAGACAGTCAGTGAAGATGTAAACTGAGGAGTCAGTGGGTGAGAGACAGGCTGAGTTGGGGGGAGAAGGGGGGTGAATGTAGCAATTAAATAGTGGAGAGGTACCTGGGGAGTCAGATGTCAGGCAGGTTATAATGTGTCATAAATCCAATGTCTATATTTAGTCCATGATCTTTATTAACCAGGAGGCTGATGAAGTGAAGTTCATAGGCTTGTCCCTGAGAAGTGTTTTGTAAGTTCCCTTTGAGGATTAGAACTGAGGGATTGGAGAGAGAGTGGTTTCCTTGTGAGAAATGTGCCCCCACCCATAATTGGGTATTCTTGTCTTTGATACATTTCCGGTGTGCATTCAATCTGGTGAGCGGTTGTTGTTTGGTTTCTCCTATGTATTTTCTATCAGAGCATTTGGTGCATTGGATGAGATGTATTACATTTCTGGAGGTGCAGCTGTAAGATCCAGGAATGCATTGCATGTAATATATCTCATCCAATATATGTGCCCCAGAGGATATTTGAAATGCTAACAGCTGCTGGGAATCCCATCCACTACTTGTCCTCCTGTCTCACTTCTACTGTGGAAGCTTAGACAACACAAGCAAAACCAGGACATTTTTAGGGATAGAAACCCAGGGGCAGACATAGCCTTTGTTGTACATATCTCTAGATCTTCTTTCTCTGAATCAGGCCTACAATGTAATGGCATTGCTTGGTGTATTGCTCTAAGGCTCTTGTGCTTCTTTTTTCCTGTGTTGTCATTACTGATTATGTTTTTCTTTTCCAGAGGCAGTCACTATGATCAGACCCTATTGTGATAGATGTCAGAAGGAGAAATAACCTTTCCCCTGGAGAACCTATACCTTATAGGGACAAGACACATGAAAGGTGGGAGAAGAAACTTTCTTTCCATCTAGTTTTTTTTAAACCAGACAATTTGAAAACAATTTTGCTTCTTAATGCAATTAGTATAATTGTACTATAAGTAGAGCAAAGCTAGGAGATATGAATTTTTATTCCTATATTTGCCACTGATGTATATAACCAGAAGGTTCACTACATGAATGAAAATAATTACTATGCAAATCAATGTAGTTGACACACCTGCATTTTTAAAACACAGGACCAAAGCCTTAGCTTATGCAAAATGGGGTGGCTCTGCTGGTATCAATCTGGTTCATGTTCATTAAGAATAACATCAAGGAGGTAACAATGACTAAATCATCTAGTTAACCTTCTGGTTGAGCTAGTTAGTAATGATTAAAGATAGAAAAGCATAATTTTGGTATGCACATAACATAACTTGAAATTGTGTTGCAAGTTTAAATTCTAAAAAGAAAATGTGAACATAAGAGCTATATACGTTTCTAAGGCAGACTTCAGGTACCCAGTGTTTTGACCTCAAACAACCATTAGTCAGGGGGTGATGATGTAGTCAAAAAAGACCACCCCCTCATGGCAAGCCATACTCCAGATTTGCAGAAAGTCAATACAATCTGAGAAAATCAAGGCCCCTAAATGTTGGAGTTGCTCTTAAGGTGCCTCCTAAAGTGCTCTCAAGAGCCGATGTAATTTCCAGAAGACTCTTGCAAAACTGGTCACTGACTGCTCCAGAAGTCAACTCATGGTGTACCCAAGCAGAACGCTCTCAAGTTTTTGCTTAATGAAGTTGTGCGTATATCACTTAATAAAACAGGAAACAATTCCCCACTCCCCACTGAGCACTCATCCTTGAAGTCTGCACAATGTTTCAGCATGATTTTTTGTTATAGGGGAAACTGGTAATGAGTAATGACCCATTTACCCATTGCTCACTCCTTGTCTTGCACCATTATTTTGAGATGATCCAACACGTCCTTTCAGCAGGACTTTGAGATTCAACCGGGGAGATGTTCTTGGGCTGGGGAAGTAGCATTTCATAATCTCATGAAATCCCACTCAAGTTTAGCTTAGTTATAAGCAGTGAAAAAAAATCACCCCTTAGTTTCTCTGAGTTGCCTTCCTTCAGAAAATTGTGAAAGCTATCCAGAACAATAACCAAAAATGGACAGTCTAAAGAGCCTGGTCCATATCACCTCCAAAGAAATAGCACTAGGAGGACTTTGGATTGTCTAGAATCACTGTATCGGCAGGGAGTAGGCTGGGAAAGAGGGAGACAGGCCCATTGGACTTCTTCCACCAACAAATGTCCCTTAAACATTTTAACTCCAATTTTAACTGCTGCTGGATTTTAACTCCAACACCTTGCTCCTTTCCAAAAAGCAAAACCTCCTGACTACCACAGGATAAAGATGACATCAAGTCAGGCTGAGTTACTTCCCTTTCTTCACATTCAACATACGGCCTCAATGAGCTAACCCCACTTTCATCTAGCAGGTGATGTTGTTAGCCTCCCCAGCACAGGTGGGATCAATCTCTTCTTCAAGGTTGGGGTTCAAACCCTGCCTGAAGGTGCAGGATGAGGAGTACAACTGTACAGAACAGACTTGGTTTTACTTTTTCCTTCAAAATTCTCCTAGGAAACTGCATTTTGAAATCTATGTTAAAGAAAACATTATTTAAGTAGCAAAGCAAAAGTACTCAACAATTACAAATATCAGAATTAATTTTGCCAGGTAATCCTTCCTTTATCCCACAGATGCATATGCAGTCTTTAAGTACATGCTCTCATTTTCTTTTAGCAACAGGTCACGGACTTGTTCCCTGAGTAGACTGGACAAGTAAAGTGCCTGTAAATAAGGCATTTCCTAATTTTCAAATGCTTCGTTTTATAACCTCAGCAATGTTCTCTGAAGAGAGTTGATTATTTTCTGCATATAATTAGTATCTGTATGTATGATGAATTGTATCCAAAGGACCCAGCCTTGGACAAGGCCACATTTTGCTGGGCACTGTGCAATATAATATAATACAATCCCTCTCCTGTTGAGTGTGGAGCAAGAGAAATCGTTCTTATAGACATCTCAATTTGTATGTCACACCCTAAAATATGAGGCAGTCTGCAACTGGAGGGTTAGGTGTCTAGGATCCCCGTACATTCAGTGAAAGAAACTGGCTGCCTCCCAAGAATAATCCCGAGTGCCCAGGGGCTCAGCAGGGGGACATTGAGAAGGAGATGCCAGGCACAAAGAAGGGTCTGGGCTCCTGCTTCTCCTCAAACCTTAGGGTCAAGGTGGTGCACTTCCTACCAGCATCATATTGGGAACCTGAATGCCAAAAAGGGAAGGTGCTTAGCCAGAGGTGGATCCAGAGGGGGTGCAGTTGCACCTTGCTTTAATTCCTGCTCCACCCAAGGTTTAAAAGCAACTGCCTGGCAGCATCAGCAGCATTTCTCATCAGGTCCCGCTGACAGAGTCAGTTGACTTCATGGTACATTACAGTACCCGATTCCTTCTAAACTCTTCATTCAACAGATGCTAACGACCCTCTCTCCCTGTTTAATGGTCAGGTCTTCCACTAATAAAGCTCTCTTCTTTTGCTATTTTGCTGTCTGCTAGCAGCTCCTGGTAAGGATGCTCCTATTTCACAACCCTGAAGACTGTTTTTAACTCTAACTAGAACTGTGAACTCAGGTGCACATTAACTCAGATGTGAAAATAACTTTCAGTGAAGCATTGGATGCACTGTCAAGGCACTCAAGAAGGCTAGATTTATTTGGGGAATCTGAAAAAGAGGTGTACGTTTAAATCTAATGACTTCAGGATGAACACAACATCTTTTGATTTTTTTTTTACTTAGTCTGTTTTGTTTTTTATACACAATAGATGTTACATCAAATTAATGCACACTCCAATAGCGCTGTATTTGTTTTTGCTTTGATCTTAAGTAGAATAGCATAGCCCTACACCCCTAGCACTTTAGTTAAGTTTCTAGTTTCTTTTTCCCTATGTTATATGGGGTGATGCATATGTGATCTCCTTTTCAAAATCCTGGATCCACCCATATGCTTACCTGGCCAGGTCACCCAGCTTGCACCACAGCAGTATAAGTCAGTGCAAAGCAGTGTGCCCTGGTTGGCTCTAACTAGTGAACATGGGGAGGGTGGGGGTGGTGCTTATCTTTTCAACTGTAACTTAAGATGACTGGACTTGGCCAGGAAGTGACAGATCTGGCTTTTTGACCCTTCCCAGCTCCCTGGGGCTTAAATCTGCATTAACTACTTCTAGGAGTGTGTCTAGGGTAGGCTGGATGGGAACCACCCTCTACCCTTCCCATAGATTTTGGTCCACTGGGCAGCTAAGAGTAGAAGATATTTGAGGCCAGGGAGAGGAAAAGCAAGCAGGATCCTGACTTCACATCAGTGAGGAGGATTTCAATCCCTGTTATGCTCGTCATATCTCGGCTATGCTGGGTTATTTCTGTGTTCTCACCACACCAATGTAAAATTCATGAACAGTCCTGGGACCACAGTTCAGGCTCCCTAGTCAGGTGCTTTAACCATTTACAGCATTTCCCACATTAGAGGCTGCGTCCCCAGATGGGTCAAAGATGGTTTGTGACCTCCCTGGAAATTCAGGGATAGCTTTCAAGGTTGTATCAGAAATGGAGTACGTGCCCAAAAGTGGAGTCACTTGCCTGAAAAGATGGGGAACCCCCACAAACACACTGGCTGTGTTCAAGCTGCTATGGTTGCTGCACTCTGCACTGCTGTTGTCAGCCAGGCGTCAGGCCTGTTCTGCAGGCGCCTAATGGACTGGAGAGTTGCGTGGAGTTAAGCACCCGGTGACTCTCAGTTTGATCACAAGGGCAGGAGGTAGACATCTAGATTCTAGATCACACGCATGCACACTTAAGTTGATACATCTAGGAAAGTTTTCTGGCCAAAATGGAGGCTCCAACTGAGCCTAGGCATCTCATTGGTTTCATGGCTACAGAAGCAATTTTAATTTAGATCACTATTTTGTGACTTAGGTGCCTAAATACTGCCTATGTCCTGTTTATATACCTGCAAGAAAAATGACAGCCAAAGGGACTGGTCTTTAGCTGACCTTTTTCAGTGGGCTTTGGGCTAGACCTGATCTGTATAGATTTCTGTAGAGGATGGAGAGAAACGGGGGAGGCAAGAGTATTGGTAGGAGTTAGTAGTAAGAAAATAAATACCTTGAAAAGGTGAAAACACAGGTAGAGCTGATGGTGCAGTACAGGCCAACACCTCCAAGGAGCCACAAGATGAGACACAGTCACATCTAAAACCGTATACAGGATTGTGCTGTCAGACTAGAGGATGGCAACCTGGAATTACTGGGCTCCATGCAAAACTCTGCCCTGGCCTCCATCTGGCCCAATTCGTTGAGGGGCTGGGCATCTGTTGGGAAACAGTTTGCATCCTCAGCCAATTCTGTCATTCAGCATTGTGGAGGGGACTTGATACTGCAGGATCAGGCCTGGAGTGACCTGGAGCAAGTCATGTTTCCATTCTTTCAGCTCATCCTATTGTAAAGCTGATGCACAAATATTTAACTGCAGTCCTCAGGGGCATTGTGAGTATCCATCTAATAATATATTCAGAACAATTTCAGATTCTTGCTTGAAACGCACATAAATAAGGTTATCCCCTCACCCCCAACCTCAAAGCCAGCTCCATATTATGTTATGAAGCAATTCCTAGCAAAGATTTCATTTCAGAGAGAGATACCAGAGATGGTAAAAGTTATACCAGCTGAAAGAGACTGCAGATACGCATAGAATTACATGTTCCCCCAAAGCCAGAAAAATACTGAAATTTTATCTTGCAAGCTGCACGGGCAACACCAATCCTCACCATTGTCTCCCTTTAGTGGCTGGACCATGTAAAGAGGTTCATGAGTCCTCTAGTGCCTTCGAGCAAATGTGCTCAGCATCCATAGCTGCAGCAGTAGAGCTTCATACTCAGTGCTGTAGCAAAGTCAGGGGGGCGATGAGGGTGGCCACCCTGGGCGCCAAAGCAAAGGGGCGCCAACAGGCGCTGCCCAGCTAGGGCAGGGTGCAGGATGGAGCTGCGAGCGGCTCATCTGGGGGGTGCAGGGATGGGGGGCAGGGCATGCATTCCTGGTCAAGCATGTGCCCCCTGGATCTGCGTGCAGGGCGAGGGTGGGCTGCCGCTGCAGGCTTTGCCCTGGGTGCCAGACTTTCTTGCCATGGTACTGTTTGTACTTATATATCAGTCAAGAAGTTCTTGCAGCAGGTCAGGTTCCTACAGAGGCCACCATTTGTGTTACAACCCCTTGGGGCAGTTCTCTGCTGACTGCTAAGTCAAAGACCATGAACACAGGACCAAGGAGCATTGCAGCCGCTTGCAAGGGAGAATGAGCAGAATGGCAATAAATGGGAGGAAGTGACTTTCTTTCCTTATTTCAGATTTGCACCAAAAACAATAGGTGTAGCTGGCATAATGCCCAAGCAGGGCAGGGAACAACATTCCTCCCATTGCCATTTGCCTCTTGATGTTGAAGGCAGTTATCCCTCGGTATCAGATGGTGTAACCTGGCAGCCATCCCAATCCTCCACCCCACCCTAAGAAGCCTCTAAGTTTTCCCCACCCCAGAGTCCATCTTGTCCCCACTCCCCACCTACGTACTTCAGGCAATCTCAGACTGGCCATCTCACAGCTCTGTGTTGGCTCCCACCTGACCTTATCACTCCTTGTTCGAAACCCTCTCTTCCCCTGCATGGGTGACCCTTCCATACAGCCACAGGTCTGCCCCCTGTGCCTGTACCCACCATTTCAGCACCCGCCAGCCTGCCTGACCTCCTGCTTAAGCCCATTGTCTCCCCTTATTTGTCACGCTCTCTCCTGCCCAGCTTCCCACTTCAAGAACATGACTCGGGAAGAGCCTTGCCCATATATTGCATGGATATACCCACATCGCAGAGAAGCTGAATAATAAGAAAGTCGCTTTTCCTCCAGAATGATTCTCCTCTGTGACATGCCCATGCATATACTTTGATCCAGAGGAGCGCTAGCCCAGACAGAACCATACCAACAAACTAACTAGAAAAGAATAGAGCAGCCCATTTGGCCTGCAGATTAAATCAAATCCTCAGAATCAAAAAGGCAGCGGGGAATCTTCAGGGTAATGTGAAACCTAGGATGGGCGGCAAACACTGATGTTCAGCTGGATTATGTAGGGAAGCAACCAACAGCTAGCAACGAGGTGTCAGTCTCCCTTTCTGGACACAGTTCTATCATCTTCATCATACCTCCCTATCCAGAAAAGATTCAATGAAAGGGTTAAATAAACTAAACACTTTATGTGATTTCACAAATCAGAGCAGTGCTAAGCCAATTTGTCCCCCAAACTGGGCGCTAATATTAGTTCTTTAGCTGGAACCTCTCCTGACATAGCCCAGCTCAAAGCAGATTCTCCAAGTGATCTCTGCATTTCGCAGACAGGGGGATTATGCACTACAAACACTGACAGGTCCCTTTGCTTACAGTCATGCAAACACCAAGACGATAATCTCTTCCCAGAGATAAAGTCCATCAATCTTATTCCTGACCCAAAACTGTTCCCCCATGCTCCATACACAGAGAAATGAAGGAGACACTCTCAACAGAAGGATGCTTTATAGCTTTCCTTTCTTTTCCCATTTTCACTCTGCCATGTCCTATCCTTCCCACTGTCCCTCTGTTAACATCAGGGGAACACATTTCCAGACACTCAGTGCTGCTCTTTGCTTAGTTAACTAGTTTTCAGTAACAGATTCAGCTTCATTTTGTAACATGGATCAATACAAGTGCCTTTCTCTTCCTGGCCATGTTCTATTGTTGTCATTCACTCAATTTATGGTTGTTTTGTTGTGTTTTGGATGGGTTTTTTTTTCCTGTCTTTGCCCCTTCCCTTTCCTTTTTTTCTGGCAAGGGAGAGATCAATTTAACAAGACGAAAAGACTTGGACTTTCATTGAAGGTAAAATATGCACTTTATAACCCAGGATGCAATTTACCACCCTGTTATTAAGCTGTGTTAATCCTATTATTATGAAGATAAATAATTACCCATAGCGAAGAAAGGGATTCCCAGCAGAGTAGAGTTATATTTTCCATCAGTAATGAAAAATATCCCTGCCGCAGTGACACTGGAGATACAGATAGTAAGCACTCCCAGGAGCCCAAGGAAAGGCTTGCTGCGTAGGCAGTCCTTCATGGAGCTGGAGAGGGTAGCAGTCACAAGAATCAACATCAGGCTCACCAAAACCTTGCCCCTAGCCAGGATGCTGGTCTTGTGGAAGTCCTTCCACAGGCTAAAGGACACCAGTGAGAAGAGCTGCAGGTCTGGGTGATCCAGCTGCATTTTGCGCATTAGTTTACAGAATTCACTCTCCCATTTTTCACCAATGAGGTCTTGGGTAACAGAGCCGTAGGTTTGGAGGTAGTAGGTGATTTGGATGGCTCTGGCTGATTTTACTCTCTGGTCCTTGCTGTTTGGCACCTCCATGACCCCTCCAAGCTGGTGTCCAATAAAACTGCTCCTTCCATCCTTAGGGAGGGGGGAAATAGAAAGAGAGGCGTTATTCAGAGCAAGGCGTGTCAAAGGTATATCTTGTTTTCTCTGCTTTTAATACACATACACACTTGAAGGCCTGATCCAAAGCTCACTGAAGTCAAGGAGTTTTGCCGTGCACCTCGTGGACTTTGGATGGGGCCATCTTCCTCTGGTAGAAACTTTCTCAGAGTGGTTGTTAGCCATATAATGCCAATTTATGGTTCTGTGCTGCAGTTAAAGGCTTGCCAGAATATTCATTACAGACCCAGATGTTCAAGGACTTAAACAGAGCATGCAAACTCCTCACCCCTGGGAGCTGGTAATTTTTCCACATTTAAACAATAATTAACAACAACAAACATCCACTCCCCGAAGTATGAACAACGTGATCCAATTCTGGAAGATCTGTGATTTCCTAATCC
Organism: Gavialis gangeticus; assembly: GCF_001723915.1. Taxonomy (NCBI): domain Eukaryota; kingdom Metazoa; phylum Chordata; order Crocodylia; family Gavialidae; genus Gavialis; species Gavialis gangeticus. The sequence goes on from NW_017729028.1 coordinate 39,829,611, forward strand.
TTTGAAATTGTTTTAAGAAACACACCATTTCACAGCAGATTACCTCTCCATTCTGATCTCAGTGACAAAGGGGTAATTCTGGACTGACTCCTTTGATTTTGGCACAATGACTCCGGATTTGTGTGGCTGTACCTGAAATGAGAGTCTATGCACTGCTCAGTGGAGCTACTGCAGCTTCATATAAGCAGGGTGACTACGTCCTGGCTTGGCCTGGACAGTCCCAGCTGGTCAGTCAAATATCCTGGGCCAAAGTCCAGTGGGAAGGTGAAATGGCACAGTATGTCAGGCAGGCAGACACCACTGCCATTGTGCGGGAGCAAGGAGGGCGGACGGCTGGTCGCCCTAAGTTTCCATATCCGAGGTCCCTACATTTCTTTCTCACACAATCAAGCAGACTCTAAAACTCGGGATTAATGACTAAACTTACTGCATCCCTTAGATGCTCCCAGCTTCAGCATCAGAGCCCCTAAAAATGAGGCACTTCACCCTGGGAGAGCAATCCAAAAGCATAGGTTCAGGTAACAGGGCTTCCCATATAGGCAATGCGAAAAATCAGGCGTTTCCAAAGGGCAATTCTGAGAGCTGAGGCACTGAGTAGGGAGCTACCGAGAGTAAGTCAGCGGGGGGCAGTTGAACTTTCATCCCTCTTAGAAGATGGCTCAGGGGAGTGCCCTTTTTCCTGTGTCAAAGACTCAAGCCCTCTCTCACTTGCTCTATCTCTGTGACTCCATGACTCTCATGCTGTTGGCTGCACAGGACTCCCGCTTCAGCAAGAAGATGTAGGTTGAATCTTCTCAGGCCAAAGACGAATTGAACTGAGGACTCCCTCTGTCCTTTAGCCATGACCCCACTGATTCTCAACCGGGGTGCCTTGAGAGCCTTTCAAGGGTGCTGCATACAATGTTAGCAGTATGCACCCATGGGTCACAGGGTAAACCCAGAGCTTTCAAACAGAAATCCATCGTTGCAGTTCTTGGCAACAGAGAAACTGCTCTATTCATTTTTATTGTAGGCAAAAATAGTGAAAGCTAAGAGCTGGCATTTTCCAAGGGAAGCTTTGAGTCTGTCCAGGGGTGCCTCAAGCCTAAGAAAGTTAAGAGCCATTGCACTAGGCTGTTACCCAAAAGGTTGGTCCTGCTACCTCCTCCCCTTCCCCTTTCCAGTGTTTTTGCCTGAAAGTAGCTGTATCTGATGCACTTTGTACTGAACTCAATACTCTTGGTGTGTCTTAGACATGCCTGGATCACACCAAGCCAGTTGCATCCCTCCACAGAGTTAGGTGGAGTGTAGGCAACACCCCACCTGCTTCCTGGATCAGAGTAAAGCTTAGGTAGCCTAGCTAGTTCAACAGAAAGCTTCTTGGCATGCTTAGACACCTAAGTTTAGACGGCTGTGTTTCTTTACAATTCAAAACATAGGAAGTGAGTGAGTGTAGATGCCTACAGGCCCTTGTGGGTGTTGGGCAGACATAATTTGGATTGGTTTTTATGCTTTAGGCACTTAATTCCAGTTAAATCTCATCTGGGAACCTACTTTCCTTACCAGGACCTGGTTCTTCAGCTGCACTAGATACCGAATAATGATTTTTATGACAAAGACACTTTCATAAACTTAAGTGAAAGTTTTCCTTTTGTGTGCATGTTGTACTTTAAACTACCATAAAAATACAAAGCAATATATAAGTAAAGCAAGTCAGTTTTATAGCAATTAGAGCCACAAGATACATTGCGATCATCTGGCTGCTTCCATGGATGAATTAAGCAACAGCTTGGATTGAGGAAACCCCCCAATGACCCATGCATGCTGTAGAAATCTTCACCAAATGACCAGGCACATTATAAGGGAGTTTTAGCCGCTAAAGCCACCGAGCCAAGCCATCGCCAAAAGCAATCGGGTTACATATAGGAATCACTGAGTGAATTTCTATTGCCTGTGTAATGCAGGAGGTAAGACTAGATGAGCATAATGGATTTGCCTGTCCTTAAAAAAAGAAGAAACAAGATACCAGAGTTTATGAACCCACACATTTTCTAGCCTGACTGCTCCTATATCCAGTAGGTACTATAAGGGATTTAGAAATAAGGCTGAAACTTGGTCAGATACTCACCTTACTGTCCCTCTGGTATGAGGGGACAGCATCCTTCAACAGAGAACTTTCTAATAGTGAATGGTCACGTAGCAGGGATGCAACCACTTTGAGTATTAATCTGACATAACCTAATGAATGGGGTCAAGGGTTAACACAATTTTCATATCCCCAGTTGATATAATGGCCTCTGGCAATGTATCTTGGCACAAGATGACATAAAAGCTGATTGGTAACCCCATGCCAGTTCCTCAAATCACTCAGATACTTCATTAAGAGTGCCCAAGCAGTGTATTGTAGGCACAAAAAAGTATTGACCCTGTGTACACTTATTTTTCTGATCAGCCTTTTCATACTCTATTAGCTATATGTTTTTTTGGAAGGAAGATCACACCCAATGCTCAGACAAGCACAGAGGGCTGAACTTCCCAATCATTATTTAAGGATTTAGCAATGCAAGTCCTGTTAACATCAGATGGGACTGTGCTGTTAAAATACCTGGGGAACCACTTTGAAACTTTTGTGACCAATGTTATATTTGCCCAATAAATAGGCAGTGTTGACATTCAAATGTTTCCTCTCACTGCGGGATACTCCAGCAGTTCAGCCTAAGACAGCTCATGCCTATGACAATGTATTGTAATTCAGATTCCATTGATTTACCATAAAGCACGCGCTGCAAAGCTACTGGAAACTTTCTGACGGCCATCTGCCTCTTTTAGTGAAAGGTGCACAGAACGATGGCGATATTTTAAAGGAAGCAACAGAGCAGGCACAAATAAATCGTGAGATACAGTATCTTCCACAAAACAGAAGAGCTATTTGTTATACAGACATACAGTAGGGCATCCTCGCCCATATGTCAGTAAAATATAGAGAAGGTTTTCATATTGAATCAGAGAAATCATAGATGCTGAGCAACTTTAAGGTTATCTTGTTCATTCCTTTCCTGCCAATGCAAAATTGTTTCCTACATATTCTATTTTTTCATCCTTGCTGTATTTCAATGACAGTAATTACATCACTGTGCACCTTACTGGGTGCTGTTCTGATTCTGGCACTGCCTGCATGTTGCCAGTGAGATAGGGGTGCCAGTGTGCTAAGCTCTATGTGAACCAAGGGTAAGAGCACAAGCCTCCCATCTCAACAGGCAAGATGGGCAGCAGATTTGAAGGAAGTAAATTTAATCCTCATTTTACAGATGGGGACTGGCACAGAGAGACGACTTGCCCAAAGTTATAGAGGAAGTCTGTAGCAAAGACAGATACTATACTGGAATCCTCTGGGTCTCCACTTTAAAAGACCAGCCCTTCAAAGATCACTTAAATTCTTGTCATATGCATCTGTATTATGCTACTCTATATTTCCTACCATTTCCTTTAGATTTCAGAGTACAGGCAGTCCTCGGACTTATAACACAATTGGTTTCTGAAAACCATGTTTTAAGTCAAAACATTGTAACTCAGAACTGATTTTCTCATAAGAAACAAAGTTAGAAATGGGGGGATTGGTTCCTGACCCAAGGCCTGATACCCTATTTTCACCAAAAATACCCCAGAATTTTGTACTTGATCAATTATAGATGAGTAATATAGCTACATCAATGTATTTATATTGTAAATAGCAATCATATTGATTTGGAAGGACGTCTTTGAGGTGACTTTGCTGGACTTTTTGAAGGGCTCCTGGCTGGAGTCTTCTCAGGAGTCCTGGCTGCAGGTTTTTCTGGAGTCTTGTCTGCTTTCTTAAAGAAAGTGTCCAAGGAAGTTTGGACAGACGTTCTCCAGGGAGATGAGCGACACAGCAAACTCGTTCGCTGGTGTGGCGTCGCATCGGATCAAGCGTTGTAAAGTCGAAACTGATGTCAGAAAGCTGAAACAGGGCGTCAGTTTATAAACGTTGTAAGTGCAAAACGTAACTTGAAACGTTGTAAGTCGAGGACTGCCTGTACAACTCCCCCACTTGTATTATCCTACATGTTTCCTAGTTCACTGTTACTTCATACATAGTTCACTGCTACTTCCTGCCCCTATTTCACAAGACATTCAAAAAATATGAAATGCGAATACTTGGTAGTGTATACCACTCTTTATCCAGGAATCTCAAAGAGCTTTAATATGGACAAATAAATACATTCCACCCTACTTCAGTGATAGCAAGAGAGACAGCGAGACTGCAGCATCCCAAGCTCACTGGCAGAGTTTCAAAGCTCCATTGTTGTGCCTTTCTTTTCTAACCTCTGTTTTAGGTTCCTTAGATTGTGTCCTCCCTAGCAGGGGCTTAACTAGGACCAGGGCCCACCCAGTCAGTCCCCCAGCCAATGCAACACAAATGATTCACTGAGACATTAAACCAGGTCTTTGGTCACTGTCTGTCCACTGTAAGTTTCCCCCTGCCCCACTCCAATCTCCATTCCTAGCTCCTCAGTGTCTTCAGCAGCTCTGTTCGGTGTCATCTGTGAATTCACCTAAGACCATATTGTTTTTTCTGTTGAATTATGGGAAGTCATGAAACCCAAGCAGAGGTACAGAACCTGTTTTGCTGCAATTGTCCTCCTTTCCCTTAGCTCCTCTGAAACCTCTTGCTGGCATCAGACTGTTACGGTGAGAAGGGAGACACGCTGGAACAGTGAAACGGGCATTCTCTGGCATTCTCCCCCACCACCTCTGCAGCTTTGGTATTTCGGCAGCTAAACTTATGTCGACCCTGTCCTGGAGGTGTTTGGGAGTCAAAACACCCTGTCTCTTCTCAGTAGTGCATCACAAATGCCTGCAGGAAGAACTCAAAGGAAACATCACAACTGCAAATTTACAGCGTTTCACTCCCCCTCATCTGTGGGCAGCCTCTCCCTTGGCCCTTAATTTGCTTTTTATGCCTCCATTTTTGTCAAATGGCTGAATCTCTGCCTAAGCTTCATGTGGCCTGTGATTACGTAAGGACCACTGTGGTAGTTGACACACTGGACCCTGAGCCAGGGATCTCCTGAGCTCATGAGCTGCTACTGCTTTACCCACAGCAATCCAGCTAGACTGGATCTTGGATATAGCAGGGGGACCTGGCACTAGTGGTGTAATGTGGGCTAGGCAAATGGGGCATGTACATGAGTGTTGCCTAAGGGGAGAGGTGCCAGAAAGGTGGGGGAGCACCACGCTTCCCTCTCTGCTCACACTTCCTGGCTGCACACTGCAGCGGTGCAGGCAGGGTGTGCCATGGAGTGCAAGGAGTTCTGGGAATCATAATTTTCCAGAGAGGTCATGGAGTTTACTGCTGCTCAGGAGATAATTAGCCCCTTTTTTGTCAACAAAATCAGCTATTTTTTTGCACTCTAGACATGGGCTTTGGTAGTCAGATAATGGGACAAAAGTCCCCCCAGCAGCAGGGCACTTCACCGTCCTTCTAGAGAACTACAATTCCCAGAATGCCACTCACTCCAGGACACACAGTGCCCATGCTGGCTGCTGGTAGCGGCTCTGTGTGCTGCCTCACGGGGGAAGGTGAGAGAGGTCCACCCCAGGTGCATGCTTCGCAGGCTACGCCTCTGTGTTTCACCTCCTCACCTGGACCAAGACTAGGATCAAGACTTTGTGCTTTTTTTTCAAGGTGCTGCTGCATAATTCAAGACACAAGAGGACAGTCAGTCCTAACTGCTGCTGGGCATTGGCAGCTAGCTCTTCCACCAGTGCAAGTCCTTCAGGGACAGTAGGATCATGCTTTGCTGCTACGGGGAGCCTTTAGCAGGTTTGTTTTGCTTTCCACCTTTCAGATGCCACTGACCTCCTCTGGCTTGCCTCTCAAGGCAATGCCAGAAGATCCCATTCATTTTGAAATGATATAAAATCAATGTTGGCTCCTACCTTTTTATCACCCTTGCAGTTGAAGCCAAGAGGTTGCAAGCGAAATGAATTGCATTTCAGTTTCCTGACGGAAAGTGCAAGGCCCCCTTTGCCCCTCCTCCACAGAATACTGAATCCAAACTCATTTTGTGGACCTTTGTAAGCACTTCAACTTTTTATTTTTATTTTTTTGGTGAAACTATTACCTCTTATCAACAGGAATGATGGATAATTATCAAGCTGCACCTATGAAACATCAAGATAAAGCACACAAGGCTGGTTTTAAGTCCATTTGGTCTTAACATAACAACTTTTTAAAAATCCAGTGGAGGACAGCTAGGGTTGTCTGTTAAATGTATTATGTGATGAACATTATAATTAGATCAATGCAGTCATGTATCACCAGGCCAAAGATATCCCTGCTCAGCCAAATTAAGCTAATGTTAAATATTAGACAGATGTCCACCAAGAGAGACAATATAAAATTACAGTGAAATCATAGTTTACCCAAGTTTTACCTGCTTTTAGTTTACCCATTTTTTTATTGTCAAATCTAGGGATAAAAACAGCTGAATCTTCATCTGTCCCTTGAAACAGATTTTGCTTTGGGCTTAAATAATTTGGCTTTTTTCTCTCCCTATAAACTAAACATCTACCTTTTGGGGGTTTTTTCCTAGCTGAGCAGATCTCCAAAGTCTTGTGGCTTCCCTCATCACTAGACAGAACATCAGCAAAGGCCTCCAAAGAGCCTATCTACATGGCAAAGTCAACCATGATTTCATAAACAACTCAAAGCCTGATCATTTTAAAGTGTTACACGTGACACTGGTTTATGTGCACACAACAGCTTTCCTGGCCTCCAAATCATGATGATGCATCCACATACCAGCCGCATACTCTAACTGTACTGATGTATTCTGGGAGGTGTGATGGTATCCCATGTTGCTTCAGCAATAGATAGAGCACCCTGAGGATGTAAACACAGAACATATGGTAAGCTGTTCTGAATTATCGTGCCATGCAGAGGATTCGGTGGAAAGAGGGCCAAGTAAACCAGGTAACTGCGGGGTCCACTGCACACGTCAAAAAGAAATGTGCTGAATTGGTTACAAGAAGGCAGCCATTAAATAACACCCTAGGCCACGGGTTGGCAATCTATGGCCAGTGGGCTGCATCCAGCACGTGGAGCCACTGGATCCAGCCCACGGAGCTAGGGCTTCAGCAGAGGGGGCTTTGCCCACACTGAGCCACATCATACCTGCTCTGCAGCTGGAAGACCAGGCAGCAGGGAGCTTTTCTGTGCTTCACTGCAGCTGGGCAGTGGGAAGAAGCAACAGCAGGGAGAAGCAGCAATGGCAGCAGAGGCTAGGCCCTAGCACTGGTCCACGTCAGACCCCAGCCAGACCATTGTGTCTCTGCACTGGAAAAGGTTGATAACTGCTGTCCTAGGCCTCTGGCATGATTAAACAGCTATGAGTATTAGCCAAATTAGTAGCTAATCTGTTTGCAGATAGGAAAAATATCTCCAAGCAGTCACATCACTAATTCTAAACTCAGTTAAAAATTGTAGTGTGGGCACCCTGGAAAGAACCTTTTTGGTTATGTCCAAGCACCTTTGGTTGAGCCCTATTTTGTAGATGTGGGTTTGAGTACTCTGGTAACATTAGAGATGCTAGAAATGGTCACAAGCCACAAAATTTATATCTAGATGCAAGTTTTCCCCACATTTAGGGATTTAAGCCTCTTAGTTTCATTCTTTATGGAGACAGCTCCTAACTTGGATATCCAGACCCAAGTTACCTCAGAGTCAATGTGTTCAGACCTGGAGCTTTGGATAATCAAACTTTTTTTAATGGAAAAAAATACCCCAGATATACATTTTGTGACCAAATGCATACACAATGCTCCTATTTTCAACCAGCTCTCCTTGTCTAAGAGACAAAGCTGGAATTATAAAGCTGGATAATAGATCTAGCCATTGAAATAAATGGTAATTGGGCTCTTCTTCTGTCAGCTTTGAGCCAACCCAGAAACTGTATTTTGTCCAGACAGGGATAATTTGTTTAAAAAAATAAAATGAAGGTATAAAATAGGATTATAGGGAACTACAGACCAGTCAGCCTCACCTCAGTCCCTGGAAAAATCATGGAGCAGCTCCTCAAAGAATCCATTTCTAAGCACTTGGAGGAGAAGAAGGTGATTAGGAGCAGTCAGCATGGACTCACCAAGGGCAAGTCATGCCTGACCAACCTGATTGCCTTCTGTGATGAGACAACTGGCTCTGTGGATGCAGGGAAAGTAGTGAACATAAAATACCTTGACTTTAGCAAGGCTTTTGATAACACCTCCCACAGCATTCTTGCAAGCAAGCTGAGGAAATACAGGTTGAATGCATGCATTGTAAGGTGACTAGAAAGCTGGCTGGACTGTGAGGCTCAATAGGTAGTAATTAATGGCTCAATGTGTAGCTAGCAGCTGGTATCAAGTGGCGTGCCCCAGGGGTTGGTCCCGGGGCTGGTTTTGTTCAATGTCTTTATTAATGAAGATGGGATGGATTGTACCCTCACCAATTTGTGGATGACACCAAGCTGGGGGGAGTGGTAGATACACTGGAGGGTAGGGCTAGGATTCAGAGTGACCCAGACAAATTGGAGGATTGGGCCAAAAGAAATCTCATGAGGTTCAGCAAGGTCAGGTACAAAGTCCTGCACTTAGGATAGAGTAATCCCAGGCACTGGTACAAGCTGGGGGCCGACTGGCTGGGCAGCAGCTCTGTAGAAAAGAACCTAGGGGGCAGTTAGCTGAATATAAGCCAGCAGGGTGCCCTTGTTGCCAAGAAGGCTAATGGCATACTGGGCTGCATTGGTAGGAGTGTAGCCAGTAGGTCAAGAGAAGTGATTATTCCCCACTATTCAGCACCGGTGAGGTCACATCTGGAGTACTATGTTCAGTTTAGGGTCCTCCACTACAGAAAGGATGCGGATAAATTGCAGAGAATCTAGTGGCAAGCAATGAAAATGGTTCAGGGGCTGGGGCACATGACTTCTAAGGAGAGACTGAGGGAATGGGGTTTATTTAGTTTGCAGAAGAGAAGACTGAGGGGGGATTTGATAACAGCCTTCAGCTATCTGAAGGGTGATTCTAAAAAGGATGGAGCTGGACTGCTCTCAATGGTGGCAGATGAGAGAACAAGGAGTAACAGTCTTAAGCTGCAGCAAGGGAGGTTTAGGTTGGATATTAGGACAAACTTTCTCACTAGGAGAGTGGTGAAGCAGTGGAATAGGTTACGTGGAAAAGTGATGGAGGTTTTTAAGGCTTGGCTTGACAACTCCCTGGCTGGGATGATCTAGTTGGGGATGGTCCAGCTTTGGGCAGGGGGTTGGAGTAGATGACATTCTGAGGTCTCTTCCAACCCTAATTTTTTGTGATTCTATGAAAATTAGATGACAGCTTCAGCTGCCAGCACTCACTCTGGAAGCTGCAAGAAAAGACTCATCAGATGGAAAAGAAACATCGTTCTTAGGAAAGGAATGCGCTGCGTAATGGAACAGCTGCTGCAGGTCACTGCTGTACAGACACAGCGGGCACGTCTACATGAGACGCTTATTGTGCATTAACCTAATAACACTGCGCAGTAGCACGTCACAGCAAAAATCGTGCTAATAGCCTACTGAGCAGTGTTATTCGGCTAATGAGCAGTAAGCATCACGATATAACTGCGCGCCAGCGCTACTGCTCTGTAATTTTAGATACTGCACATTTAGTTAGTACTTTATTAAGGAAATACTAAATCAAATGCACAGTATCTACGGCACATTAATGAACATGTAGACGCACCCAGTGACGAGGCAAATTTAACTATTTTGCAAGGTAGGCTGGCAGTTAACATGTTCCAACAGCTCCAACATTACCTTGGGGAAAGGATAGAAAGCTTGCCGATATGCTGCAGTTACTCTCAGAACCCGTTGACAAAAGAATACAAGAGTCCCCTAACCTGATGTGGAAATAACAATCAAACTCCTCCTTCCAGGGATCGCTCCATGTTTTAAAAACTCAACCTAGAAATAAGAAACAGCAAGGGATAAACTGGCTCATCTATATCGAGGCTCACACAGCACCTTTAAGCAAACAACCTTCCACAACTCTGCCCCATTTTATTGGTCTTTGTCTGAAATTGGATGAAACTGTAGGAGCATGGATCGTGGCTGAGATTGTCCAAGCGGACAAGTGTTTCCGAAAACCTCCAGTGGTGTAACTAGGGGTGGGTGAGCAGGGCACCAGCTCTGGGTGCCAGCATAGAAAGGTGTCAGAATAGCACCCTCCACCCCTGCCAGTTTTGCCATGGCTTTCAAGGAACCTAATTTTTGGAATTAGCTGATACTCTCAGAAAAATCAGGCTCTTTTCAGGTGATCTCAAAAGAGAGCACACAAAAACTACAAGTCGATTTTGACCATCTTGGCTTGTGTTTCTTTATCTGTATTGTGAGTTGCTTGAGGGGTGTATGTTGTAGCCGTGTTGGTCTCAGGACATAGGCAGACAAGCTTCTTTGGGTAAATTTGATATATTTTATTAGACCAACTCTAAATAGTTGGAAAAATTCTTCTTAGCAAGCTTTCAGGTATAAATACCCATAATTTTTAGACCTTATCAGTACAGCCATGATCATCAGATACAGTACAGCCATGATCAGGTATGAGTGAGAGCACATCACAAGCTGAGAAGCAACAGGAAAACAAATATCCATAATTTTTACAAGTTTTACAGAAGGACTTATAACAGGCATAAAGGGTAACATTATCCTGTCTAATAATTCTTAATATTAAAAAAAAATGCTGATGCTTCATGCCCAAAGTCCAATTTCTAGCTGTTCAGAAATAAGATTAGGAGAAAATCTTTATGTGGAGCAACCCATGTCTGTCTCCTTCAGGGTTTACTTCAATTGGAAACTCTCTACCTTTGTCCTGCTTTGTACCTTTGTTCTGTGCTTGTTCAAAGTCTAGCACAGAAGGATCCCAAGTGGCAATAATAACAATGATGATAATAGCAAGAGGAAGAAGCAGAAGGGGGATAACATTCTGAACTCACTACTACCTTGGTCTACCACTCCAGCCCATAGGAAAGGTAGCAAAAGGGCTGGGAGACCCCTTGGCTCAACAGGGAAATCATGGACCTCCTGAATCTGAAAAGAGAAGCTTAAAAGAGCTGGAAGTCGGGAATTACCACTAAGGAGGATTATGCAGCACTGGCCTGCACCTGTAGGGAGTGGACCAGAAAAGCCAAGACCAAAACCGGACTCAAACTGGTTACAGGAATCAAGGACAATAAAAAGTTCCTCTTCAAATACATGAGAAGTAGGAAAAAAAACAAGGGCAACACTGGCCCCTTGCTAAACCAAATGGGGCAGCAGAGAACCAACACCCAGGAAAAAGCGAATCTCCTCAACGATTACTTTGCCTCGGTTTTCCACCAGCCCAAGGGGATCACCCTGCCTGACAGGACGCAGGACTACGAGGGTAAGGGTGATCATATGCCTATAACTGGCAAGGATCTTGTGAGGTTGAGAGTCTGGACATCCACAAGTCAGCTGGCCCAAATAGATTGCACCCAAGAGTGCGAAAAGAGTTGGCTGACATCATAGCATGACCAATAACGAGGATATTTGAGAACTCATGGCACTTGGAAGAGGTTCCTGAGGATTGCAAGAGGGCCAATGTGGTGCCTATATTCAAGAAGGGAAGGAAGGAAGATCTAAGGAACTACAGGCCAATCAGCTTGACCTCAATCCCTGGAAAGATCTTGGAAAAAATCATCAAAAAGCCATCAAGAACAGGCTAACAGAAGGCGACATTCTGAGAGAGAGCCAACATGGCTTTGTTGCAGGTAGGTTTTGCCTGCCCAACCTCATTTCCTCCTATGCATCACCTAGACAAAGGTGAAGAGGTTGGTGTCATATATTTAGATTTCAAAAAAGCCTTTGACTTGGTCTCCTATGATGTCCTCATGGTAATATTGGGGAACTGCGGCCTCAACAATCTTACAGTCCGATGGCTGGGGAACCGGCTCCGTGGTCAGATCCAGAGATAGTTGATGGAACTGAGTCAACATGGCGCAGGGTGAAAAGTGGCATCCCCCAGGGCTCAGTACTCAGACTGGTACTCCTTAATATATTCATAAATGATCTGGTTTCGCATGTCAGAAGCAGACTGGCTACGTTCACAGATGACACCAAATTATGGGGAAGTGCGGTCGCGCTAAAGGATAGGCTGGCAATTCAGGCCGACCTGGACAGGCTCACAAGGTGAGCGGATAAAAACCTGATGACATTCAACACGGAGAAATGCAAGGTGCTCCACCTCAGGAGAAAAAACCCACATCATACCTATAGGCTTGGCAGTGTACACTCACTAACACCACAACTGAAAGAGACTTGGGGGTCATGACTGATCACAAGATGAACATGAGCCACCAATGTGATGCCACAGCTGGCAAAGCAAATAAAACTCTGGCTTTCATCCACTGATGCATCTCAAGCAAAACCAAAGAAGTCATCCTCCCACTTTACTCAGCCTTGGTGAGGCCGCAGCTGAAGTAGTGCATCCAATTCTGGTCTCCACACATTAGAAAGGACGTGGAGACGCTTGAGAGAGTCTAGAGAAGAACCACGCACATGATTAGCGGTCAAGAGAGCAGGCCTTATGAGGAGAAGCTGAGAGGCATGGGACTCTTCAGCCTGGAGAAGTGAAGGCTCAGGGGGAACTTGGTGGCGGCCTATAAGTATATAAGGGGTGCGCGTCAGGAACTGGGAGAACGTCTGTTCACTAGGGCACCCCAAGGGAAGACTAGGTTTAATGGTCACGAACTGCTAGAAGACTGTTTTAGACTGGACATAAAGGAAAACATCTTTACCGTCCGAGTCTCCAGAGTCTGGAATAGACTCTCCCCAAAAAGTGGTGCAAGCACCTACTCTGGATACCTTAAAGAAAGGCTTGGAAGCTTATCTTGCTGGGGTGATCAGATCCCAGCTAACTTCCTGCCCCTTGGGCAGGGGGCTGGGCTCGCAAGGTCCCTTCCAGCCCTAATGTCTATGAACTCTATAGACCCATGTGAATAGTGTGTTCCTCAAGACCCCAGGTGGTGGAATGTAAATACTACTGCAGCTACCATCACTACCCCTAAGTTGTTACAGCTTCCCCTGAGATCTCAGGGGTGCTCTGGGGGAACGACTGTTCACCAGAGTCCCCCAAGGGATGACAAGATCGAATGGTCACAAACTCCACTGTGACCAGTTCAGGCTGGACGTAAGAAAGAACTTCTTCACTGTCCGAGCCCCCAGGGTGTGGAATAGACTGCTGCCGGAGGCGGTTCAAGTGCCCACTTTGAACGCCTTTGGATGCTTATCTTGCTGCGATCCTATGATCCCTGCTGACTTCCTGACCCTGGGGCAGGGGGCTGGACTCAATGATCCTCCGGGGTCTCTTCCAACCCAATTGTCTATGAAATCTATGAAATACCCTCCAAGGACAAGCCTCTGCAAACCTGGCCACTTGCCCTTTGTCTGTGCACTCTGCCCATCTTTAAATTGTAAGATCTTCCAGGGCCAAGTTTTAGGGTTTAAAACCTCCCTGTTCTTCAAAGAGCAAAGAATTGGTTCCCTTCTCTTTGTCTCTGGCTCTGAAGTCCCAGGCCAACTGATGACACTCAAGAAATAATACCAGTAATCACAAACTGGTGCAGTTTCTCCCACCCACTCTCAGACTCACATTCAGTTGTATTTGAAGGATTAATGGGGACAGGTTTGGGATGACCAGGATGACATGTTTCTTTGAGGGGAGAGTCATGTGCAGAGAGGGTGGTCACCGGGTTCGTAAGAAGAGGCAAGTGTCCAGTGGAGAATGCAGGCAGATGCAAAAGGACACAGAATAAGTGCAGGTGAGGTGGGAGGCAGTAACTGCTGCGATAACTATTGCAATAGGCTCTGAAAATCCTGAGACACTTGTGTGGGGATAAGGAGACTCAGGGAGGGTGATGCAGGTAGAAATTAAGTTGCCTTCACACTCTTCTGCAGTCAGGAGCACTTCCCTCTCTCTCAGTCCACTGCTTTCTGTTGCTATGCTAGGTAGGTACCACACTAGCGCAGTCCTGCTCAGGAGCACACTGCACTGCAGTCAGTGCTTTCTGTCTCTCCCTTCCCCCAGCAGCCTGTGGCTCAGCTCTTTCCACCTGCCAGAAGCTTCCCAGCTCCAGTGCCCCAGGCAACACAGCAGGCATGACATGGTGTGACTGTGTGTTGACGAAGCGATGGGCATACGTGCACACTTTCAAGCGGGTTAAATGCTTTTGCACCGCTTTAATGGTGTTTGTGTTTGCATGTGTTGGCGGCGTATTGTGCAGTAATTTCAGCCGCTGTAGCAAATGCAGTGATGCCTTAAATGACCTGGGGCGCAGCAAACTAAAACTCCTCCAAAGAGTTCAAAGCAGCCAGGCAGCAGCCCGGGAAGGCAGGCTCTGCCCAAGAAAACCGGCAAGCCTGATCTTTTATTTTATTTTTTTCCCTGGAGCCTGCCTGCCTGAGCTGCGCAGGGCCCAGTGCTTCCCTCTGCAGCTGCGGTGCCCCCGGGACCGCCCGAGCCGGGTGCCTGCGAGCGGGTGCCGCCTGCAGGGGGGCTGCTGCTGCAGGAAGCACCAGCCTCCCCTCCCCACCCCGCAGCCCAGGGACTGTGCTGCCCACTGGCAGATCGCCCGCCCCGCCGCTGGAGAGCAGGTAAGTTCAGGTGCGTGCACAACACAGGGGTTTAAAGTGCCCTAAATTGAAGAGGTGTATTTAAAAACCCACCATTTCAATTTAGGGCCCCCGTTTTGTCTACACATGCCCACAGTCTCTAAGACCAGTCTGGCCACTTTGAAGCCTCCTCACCCATGGGACAGGAGGCATTTAGGATGTCTTACATTAAGTTTTGGCACCTTGGTGTTTTCTCTGTCGGCGAATAGTTTGTTTTCTGATTGGCTCCCATTTATTTGCTCACAGACTTCTGGCTTGCTGGGATGAGACATCACAAGCTACATCACTCCAATAGAAGTGATGTCACTATTTGCCTTGGTGCAGAGAGGTGGGGAATGCCTTGCCTAGGTGGGTCTGCGCTGGGTAGGAAGGCTTCCAAAATCAGCAACTTAGTCATTTCTCAGGGTTAATGTGTAAGTGGGGAGTGGCGTGGGGTTGAGGTCAAAAAGACTGGGAATGTGAGACATACATAATATTTCTATAGGAGCTGGTGAGGAACAGGGGTAAGGTTTGCAGCTTCACAGCCTGTCAACTAATGTCCCTGCCATATTCTGTCCTCATGAGGCATGGCCTCATCTCCAGTTCCTGAGGTTACACAGGAGTTGTGTGTGCCCCAGAGGTACAGATTGTATGCAGCTGTGGCATCTAGCCAAGAGTGGGTTGAGAGATGGAAAAGGATCTTTCAAGAAGCTGTGAGATAAAATGACCAGGACTAGAGTAGCTTTAGCAATAATGCTGTTTCCCATCTTCCAGCACAGTTCCTTCAGTGTGTTTTCAGGCAATGTGACTTCCTAGGAGTCTTGCCAGCAGAAATAAATGTGTAGATTTAAGCAAGGACAATTCACCCACCATCCTTTCATTGCGTTTCCAGTTCTCCTTTTTCCATATGCATTTATACCTTTATTTACTCTGTGGTAAATCACTTCCCAGCAGATCCCAGACCCCAAGGCTGAACTTTCAGTCTATAATTTCCACTGGTCTTGACAGCATTTTGTTTGTGTGAGCAAGAAGCGTAGGAGTGAGTCTGTAGTGAAGTAATATCAATATATGAGGGTGCATCTACATTAGACATTTACTGCGGACCTGCCTGATTAGCTCTGCAGTAAAGTCTCGGCACCTTAGGCATGTGGCCTCCATTAGGCCACAGAAAACAACTTAATTTCATGGTAGGTTATTACTTGTAAACACAAGTGCTACCTAAGGTGGCGTTATTTAGTGCGCAGCAATGGATGTGTGCATGCTGACAGGGCTGGCTGGGGCATGAAGGTGCTTAAGTGCGGGGGCTGCCTGCTGGCTAGCCCCACACAGGAGCACCCTCATGCCCAAGCCAGCACCTCTGCAGCACATTGAGCTGGGTCGGAGCAGCCCTGGGCTGGCAGGCTGACCCACAGGCCCCTGCCAGCCAGGGCTGCCCCGACATGGCTCAATGAGCTGCAATCCTGGGCTCATGTGTAAACGCAGCACCTGGGAGCAATAAACTCAAGTACAGTACGTGCCAGAGTTTATTGCAGCCCATGAATTTCATGTGTAGACGCACCCAGAGTGTTGTTAAACAGCTACTGTATAAGCAAGGGCTAAACGTCTATATGGAGATGGCTACATATATGCTATTCAAACTGAATCTAAAATAACCAAAGTTCAAAAGAGTTCTTCTCCTTACCTTTTCTTTTTTTAAAGGAAGTTACAAAGAATCTATCAAGAATCTATCATCTATACCTTCAAGTCAGCCGGCCCTGACAATCTACACCCCAGGGTACTCAAGGAACTGGCGAGCATCATAGCCCAGCCCCTGGCACGGGTCTTTGAAAACTCCTGGTGCTCTGGTGTAGTGCCCGAAGACTGGAAGAAGGCCAATGTGGTGCCTATCTTCAAGAAAGGGAGGAAAGTGGATCTGGCTAACTATAGGCCCATCAGCCTGACTTCTGTCCTGGGGAAGATCTTAGAAAACTTTATTAAAGAGGCCATCCTTAATGGACTGGCCGATGCCAACATCCTAAGGGATAGCCAGCATGGCTTTGTTGCGGGCAGGTCTTGCTTGACCAATCTCATTTCCTTCTA
>NW_017729028.1:39851367-39857188 GCF_001723915.1 Gavialis gangeticus
TGGGGGAGTGTTTGTTCACCAGAGCGCCCCAAGGGATGATGAGGTCGAACGGTCATAAACTACTGCGAGACCGTTTCAGGCTGGACATAAGGAAGAATTTCTTTACTATCCGAGCCCCCAAGGTCTGGAATAGCCTGCCATTGGAGGTGGTTCAAGCACCTACATTGAACACCTTCAAGAGCAAATTAGATGCTTATCTTGCCGGGATCGTATGACCCCTGCTGACTTCCTGCCCTTTGGGCAGGGGGCTGGACTTGATGATCTTCCGAGGTCCCTTCCAGCCCTAATGTCTATGAAATCTATGAAATCTAAGGATCTATAGAGAGGCATCTGCGAAGGAAAATGAAATTGGAATAGAAAAAAATCACGAATGTCAAGTTTGTTCTTCTATATCATGTATGGAAGGTGATGAGTTTCTCACAGTTTTGAGTTTCTCACTGATTTTAAGGAGAGAAGGCGTGTGTTGAATTTTCAAAATAGATGCCCTCTCTCCCACATGTTTCTTAGGTATCTGAATTACATTACTGTTACAAAATAAACAATTCTTGATCGTTTTACACTGCCCTTGTTTTCACAGGACAAAATCCTGTTTCCAGGGAAATCCACACATTTTATCATTCAGTTCCAAATGGCCAGAATTTCATTCAGAAGATGCAGTTTGGGCCACAGAAATGTTTCCATTTATCCTCCTCTCACTAGCTTGCCCATAGCTCACAGAATTATAGCCTTAAAGAAGAATGGAATTTCATATGTGACATTTCATAATAATAATAATAATAACACTTGTTATTATTATAACACAGTATAAATCTTCCATTCAACGTGTGCCTAAATGTCATAAAAAACCAGAAAGGCACAACACTACTTTTTAAAATTTACACTTCACTTTTAAGCCACGGATGAAGTGTTTGGGAAAGGGGCATAAGAAAAGTGCTACAAATATCCATAAGGTATATTAATAGCCTCTCTCTCTTTTTATTGCAATGTACACTTGCTTTAATTTCATTTCCTTGCTGTACAACAAAGCCAAGCACATGCCCAAGTACCAGGAAGAAAAACTGACTAGAAACAACAGGGAAATGGATCTGTCTGATTTTATTACTCAGTCTGAAAGAAATGTTAAAAAGCTAAGCAAAAGAGAATAAATGATGAAAATCGAGTTATATTTGTAAAAATCATTTCAGTTCTTAGAAGCTTAAGTTTCAGTATTGACACAGAGAAGGAGTTTTTTCTTTTTAAATTATGTTTCATGCTGGCAAATGTCCTTTTAATTTTCACTTGTCTCTATTCTTCCTAGTTTCTCCTGGGACCAGAAGTAGAAGTACTGAAATACAGTGATAATGCCTTATCAAAGGTGAGAAAATAGGAAATGCTGAGAATCAGACAGAGCAGAGAATGATAGGGCAGGATTGCCAGGCTGAAATGGTTTTGAGGTTAACCTACAGCGAGGAATTGGAAAGTGCAGATGCTTAACCAAACCCAACCTTTTAGCCCTCGCTATACACCCTATTATATCCTACACACTTTTTACAGTGAGCTATCACTTCCATGTTGTTCAGTAAAATCAGTACTAGGCACTGGGTGAAGCAGCTATAATTAACACTTCCAGCAGAAAATTCCATTTTTTAGGGGATAAATCACATGCTGCTAATTTTCTTCTTCCTTTTGTTTTGGTCTCAGACTACCAGGAGCATTTTCCCCCCACACACTTTGGTTTTTAATGATTTTGCCTATTTTTTAAAGACAGACACAGCTAAAAAATGTCACGTTTCAGATGCACATCCCTCCTGGATGGCCACCCCCACCCTTTTCTAACATTATACAGCAAATTGAACTTTTTTAGCATTGAAATAGGCAAGTTACTGCTTGTTAGGTAACTTAGGTAGCATGCTAGCACTGGGTCTTTTTAACATAATAATAGGAAGAGCTTCACAGTGATCTAGGCATCACATTGCAAGAGAAAGACTTTGCCACTGTTGAGAACAGCCTGACATATGAACTGATTAACCTTCCAGATTGCTGCAATAAGAACCAACTTTGTGCCAGCCCAACCAAGACTCAGGCCACAGCCTTTCATCTGTGCCATAGAGAAGCCAAGTGGAAATTAAACTTCACCTGGATTAGAATCCCATTGACTAAACTACCAAACCCTGTGTACTTGGGGGTTACTTGGACCGGACACTTACCTTCAAACCACACATAGAGAAGACAAAAGGGAAAGTCAGCGCCCCTAACGGCATACTTTGGAAGTTGGTCACCCCAAAGTGGGGAATGAACCCAGCAATATTATGAACCACTGCTTTTGCCTTGTGTTATTCCACTGAAGAGTATGCATGTCCAGTATGGGAACAAACAGGTCATGCTAAGAAACTAGACCCAGTTTTAAATGACAGCTGTTGTGAAATAATAGGATGTCTAAAGCCAACACTAAAGGATAGCCTGTACTTACTGCCTGGCATTGCACAACCTGATATCAGAATAAAGGTAGTGAGCCAAAAAGAACGATCATGGCACATGGAAGACCCAAGGCATCCACTCTATGGTCACACAGAAGTAACTAAATGGCTTAAAGTGCAAAAGAGTTTTGTTACCAGTGTTGAGCCCTTGGACATGTCGGCTGACAGGTTGTGAGTGATAGGGCACCACCAAAGGAAAGAGTATGTGCAATCAGATGCTCTGAAATGTACTGGAACCCCAGAAGGACCTTCCCAGGGGGCTGATCTACACTGGCCAACATGGTGACACCTGACTCGCCTGCGCACGCAAACCCGAAGATCAAAAAAACACCATCAAATGGGACTACTCTAATAACATGAATATATGCGAGTGCAGTGAAGTGCAGACTATGGAGCACCTGCTCATTTACTGACTGTATGGTGAAACCTGTATGAAGGAGGACCTCACTGCAGCAATGGAAAGCACCACCACGTGTGCATGATTCTAGAAAAAAACCCTCTAGTTTATGACAAGGACATGAAAAGAACTATATATATTTAGATAGTAGGAAAAACTTTCTTACTAGGAGAGTAGTAAAGCACTGAAATGGGCTCCCCAAAGAGGTGGTGGAATCTCCATACTTAGAGGTTTTTAAGACCCAGCTAGACAAAGCCTTTGGTGGGATGATATAGTTTGGGACAGACCTGCTTTGAGCTAGAGGTTGGTCTAGATGACCTCCTTAATTCCCTGCCAACCCTAATTTTCTATTATTCTATGATTCTATAAGAACAAGAAGAAGTTTTTGATCCTAGGTTGTGGGGCTTCCAACATGCCAGCTTGTCCCCCCCGCACCCTTCCCAACCCAACACATGGCTTTCTTGAGTTCAACGAAGTCCCCTTGAAGAAGAGTCTTCTGTTTGGAGTCTTGAGGACTTTCCTTGCACATAACCTGTTTTTAGAGCACATTTTAATATTCATGTTTTACTAATGTTTACTAGTACCATTGCCCCTAAGGTCTGAATGAAGTTTTGTGTATCGTGCTCTATTACACCATTAGCATTTTAAACCGAAGTCAAAAACTCACACTATTATCTCCACCTCTGGCTTTCTTAGGTTGTCCAGGCTTTCTGCTGGTTGAAATCCTAGTGCCAATGAGAGTCTTGCTGTTGAATGGAGTGGATCAGAGGTTTCATTGTCTGTCTTTCTTTTAGAGTAAGCTCACTTGAGGACAGACTGGCTTAATCTTTGTGTTTCAATCCACATGCAGTGATGAACAAATGATGACTAGTGACACTCGTTGTACCAGAGATGTACAAGGTACTCATTGCACTAGGCGGACAAGTTTGGGTGGGGTCTAAGGTTTCTATCAGTCAAGTCTCCGGAAGAATCACTGTGTACAACGTGAAATTATCTCTGAGCAGAAACCCCTCTTTGGCTTAAGTACCACCGAGGTAAAGGAGTCTCTAGGGCTAGAACATCACCCTGGCATGCAGAAACCAGGCTTTAAGACTCAGTTTGCCATAGTCTTCCTGGGCTACATTGGACAAGTTCTGGTGCCTCAGCCTCCCATCTGTAAAATGCCCCACCATCCTTCATGAGATCCTTATCAGGAGAAATACATTAAAAATTGAGATACGGGAGTGATAGAGGTAATTTAGGCACCTAAAATAGACATGTAAACCCTACTGGAGACAAGCTGTGCACAGGAGTGGTTTCACACTCAAGGTTAAGGACATCTGTTTATACCCTAAGTGAATCTCTCTGAACAGCCACTGGATACGCTGTCATTCACTTCTCCTAAAATACCATCACTAGTGCCATTGCACCCGAGAGGTGGTTGTATGTCAGGGCCAGAAGTGGGGTTCCTATATGTATCAGGTGAGATTCTTTTACCCTTTCATATGAATGCATAGTGGTTATTAGCTTCATGGAATAATAGAAAACTAGGGCTGGAAGGGAGGGCAGAAAGTCATTTAGATCCTGCTTTCTGCTCAAGGCAGGATCATGCCTAACTAAACTACCCTGTCAAGTGTCTGTCTAACCTACTCTTGAAAATTTGCAAGGGTGGAGATTCCACAACATCTCTGGGTAATGACCATCCTCATAGTGTGACAGTTCTTCCTAATTTCCAACCTGAATTTCCTCTGCTGTAGTTTGAGACCATTGTTCCTTGTCCTATCCCACTCAAGAAGAGATGAATTAGATCTGCCTGTTCATCATAGCTACGCTTCTTATAAGTACCCATGTCAGATATCAGAACCCTATATCCTTATACTAAACACGCATATTAATACAGTGCTATGATTAAAGAGTTTGCAATTCTCTTTTAAACTCATATTTAAGAATTGTGTATTGGCATCTCAGATGAAGTGTAGCATATGAGCTACTAGCTTGAATACCCATACTAAAAAGCATATTTTGCATTTATCTAGCATTTTTTTCATCAGAAGATATCTAAGCACTTGTCATAAAGACACATTTTTAAATCACTTTTGCATAACAAAAAAAATAATATGCAAAGTTGTATAAAGTTCAACATGTTAGTGATTCATTTTGGTAATTCAAGCTGATTTCTGACATTCTGGGTGCATCTACACACCTCCCTATGGCAACATAGTGATGCAGTATGTCACTGTACAGCGCACTACAGCTATGTAGTGATAATGTGGGTCTACACATGATTGCCAGGTACGTCACTGTAGCAGCAGTACTCATAGGCGGCGGAAGAGGGGCTAACGGGGCTTATCCCCCCCAAGTCCAGGACAGCACTAGGGCTGCAAAGCAGTGGGCTTCTGGCAGCTGCAGCAGGGGTTGGGCAGCATGAGGGATGGAGTGGGGCTGGGCAGCCTGGGGCTAAGAGGGGGCAGGTGCTGCACAGCCGACGGGGCATAGGACTAAGCCAGGAGCGGCTCAGTCAGGGGACATGGCTCCTGTTGCTGCACACACCCCAGAAGGCATGGGGGTGTGTGTGCCCCTGGATCTTCATGGGGCATGGCAGGCTGCCACTGTGGGCTGGGGCCATGGCTGCACTAGGCTTTTCCTGGCAGGGTAAGGCTGTGTGGGTGGTGGTGGAGGTGGGAGGGGGTTATGGCAGGAGGGCTTCAGCCACCCCAAAATTCACTGTAGCCTCTCTGACCCCCCCTCCGAGTGCTGCTGTCACTTGCCCCAAGAGCAGCCCCCTGCTGGGAAGAGCCTAGCACAGCCCTGGCCCCAGCCCACAGTGACAGCCTGCCCTGCCTCATGCAGATCCAGGGGCATGTGCCCCCCATGCCCTCCGAGGGCAGGTGCAGTGTTGGAAGCTGCCCTCCCCCCATGACCCCCCGATGAGCTGTGGCTTCATCCCACACCCTGTGCCACCCCACCCTGGATGGGCAGCATCTGCCCC
>NW_017729028.1:39862635-39878448 GCF_001723915.1 Gavialis gangeticus
CCTATGGTCATACTCCCTCAGTATAGCACGCTACTATGGCGACATAGTGACAAAATCTAAGTTTGTGCTGCCCACGAAGCACAGCAACCACCCATCCTGTGCCACATTTTAGTACTTCCAAAAAAAGCATGGCACTGTAACAACGTTGCTGTACAGCAACATGTATACATTCCTGTTTATTACAAAGCAACGAGGAGTATTGGCCTATCTGAAAGATATAACATTTTGCAGACACACTGTCCTTTATGAAAACTAGAAAAATGTTGCATTTTAGAGAAAAAAATAATCCGGAAAAATAATTAGATAAGCATCCAACAAATAAACATGTAGGGTAGTATCGTGCAGCGAGTGCCAAAAGTCTATTTTTGATCTTATGCATCATATTCAACAATCCCACAGAATCCCCATTCCAATGCTGAATAGGTTTTGCAGTAATTTGATATTTAATTCCTGTTTCTACTGGGATTACCTAATTTCTTATCCATCTGAATATGTGCACTCCATCTTGCATAATGGTCTCATGATAATTTCAGCACAGTTCCTCCCAGGCCCTGTTAGAGAGTCATTGTGATACAATGCTGCAGTGGTGAAACGAGGTCAAAGCAGCACCGTGGGGCTTCTGTACAGAATGACATTTGGAGGCTTCCTACCACATCAGTGTCAACACAGTTTCCATGGATGGATAATTCTGAGACATTTTACTGAATGAGCTTATGTGCATTGTTGTTTTAAAGTTCACTAAATTCACCATAGGCAACTCCTACCATATTTTTCAGTGTATAATATGAAGCTCTATATGAAACAACCCAGAGCCATCTGCCAAAAAATAAAGATAAAAATGTGTATGTGTGTGGTGTGAGGGCACGCGTGAGGGGTGAGCTTTTAACATAAACTTGATTGATTTTGGTCATTCTTTGTCATCATAATGATTTCAGTTATTTTCCGTTTCTCAGCTCTGTTGTATAAGATGCAACTTAATTTCGGTCTTTCTCTTTTGGAGGAAAAATGCATCGTATACAGCAAAAAAGAAGTGTTTTTTTTTTATTTTATCCCCCCCCTCCACCCCCAATTAATTAAAAGGAGGTTAGCGATTAATCTCCTGGAGAATAAAACCCTCTCTGGTCCTAATCTAAAAACTCCTGACATTAACTTGCATTGACTTTCATAAGCTTTGTATCATGCCCTTTATCCACAGAATATGTGGAGCATAGAACAATTCTCATAAGAACCCCCTGGCACTGTACCTTTACCCAGTCCTAGACTAGCCACCTATATGTGCAAGAACGTCTTTTTCTAAAATGTCTTTTTCATTAAGAAAACCTAACAACGTGGTATCTGATCATGTTCAGTGCCATAGTCCATGCAGTCAGTATTTTGCCTGCCTTGGATGACTACATGTCAGTGCAAATGCGTACCAGAATGCATACAAACCTCTCCAATGAATGTTATTATTCTAAATTCAAGTTCCTAATCTCCCGAGGTCCCTTTGTTATAAATTCTCTGTCCCAGCAAGTGTTCACAACTCCTAGTTTAATGACATCTGTGAATCTCATTAGTGTCCTATTCACTTCCACCTCCATGTATGTAATGATGTATCACTTAATGAGCATCCATTTACAGTCACTTTAGAGATCTTGGTCCCCAGCTTCTTTGATACTGACCTCCACGGATGACCCGAGAATGGCTTCACCAAAGTATTTCCAGATCTGGAGATTGGGAATGTGTCACTAGGGTGTGTGTTGGGGCTATGCCCTTGCTGCTGCCACAGCGAAGACAGGCCCAGGGAGGAACAGCTATTGACAAGAGCAGGAAAATATGGTCTGGATAGGTTTCTTTTGGCTTTGCCACAATCTTCCTCCTCCCAAGCTGAGAGAAAGAATTCAGGTCTTCCCATAAAATGAACCAACAAGGAAATCTTCTCATCTGATTTATTTCAAGAGATGTTACTTTCCCCGATTAATTTGCTCCCATAGTGTGGTAAGCAACAGATCCGTGTTGTGTCCTAAGCCAGGAATCATAGCTAGAATAATGAATAGTCTTGTAGTGGAAAGATGTAGTTGCATAAGGCAGGGGTGTTAAACTCGGATGGCCCTGCAGCTGGATGGGGACCAGAACTGCTGTGCAGCACCCACAGCATCGCCTCCAGCCCCCGTATGCCACATGTAGGATGAGCCAGCCCTGGGGCTTGCTGTGCAGCACAGGGCACGTGATGCCCAGATCATATGGCTCCTCAGGCCAGTTCTAGCTTGTGGGCTGCATGTTGGATACACTTGGCATAAGGGATGGTTGCATCTGGTTTCCAGCAGAGTGGTCAATCCCTACTTAAACCCATTCACTACATCTTCTGACCCGAAGAGCGAGACAGAAGTTAAAAAAATTGCAATGCTGATGAATCATCAGTTCCATGAGTTATGGGAGAGCCCTGCTGGTTGCCAGTTTTCACCATGGCAGAGAAATGAACCAATTATTCTCATGGACAGGGTAGTTAAAGAGATGATTTGCAAGCTTCAGCAGAAGCAGAATCATCAGCTGAACATTTTGGGTTGTTCTCTGCCTTTGCTGCCTCCTACTTAACTGCAACACAGCAAAAGAAAATGTGCTCCCTATTGCGTTCTTATTTTCCATGAACTTAACGAGGAATGCGGCTTCACATCTTAAGCTACTTTCTTCTGGGAATATTCAGAGCCAGTGACAACTTACTCATCTCAGCAGTCCTTTCTAAGTGAATCTGTTGTGCAAAGATTATTGCATCTATGCCATTTAACGTTTGGCATTTATGCAAAATGCTTTGCCTTTGTGGATCTCCTCCCTCAAAGAAGAAAATATACAAGAAGAGAAAAAAGAGATAAAAGTTATAAGGATCCAAAAGTTATTCTCCTCCGAGAAACACATTACTGTCTTTCCTCTAATTAAGTTCCTTTTGAAAGTGAAACATCATAAAGTAGTTAAAGGAATAGTGTGTGATGAGGGGAAGGGGGGAGCTCCTAAGATAAGGTGTGAATTTTAATTGTTGTGCCATTATCTCAGGCTGAATATTTGTGCTAATCCTGGACTCTGGGGAAAGAATTGGCAGGGAGACATCTGAAAATAATCAGAAATGTTCTTGTCTCTTTGCTGGTATCCCAGCTTCTAATGGGATTTGCAGTGATAAATCTGCTATGCACCAACTGGTTGAGTAGTGGTTCTTATGTGACAGATGGAGAAAAAGTCATGTACAGGAAAATGAATGCTAGTTAACAAATAAATAGCACTGGCAGAACATTAATTCCTCCAAAATCAGGATGCAGATAGTCCTAAAAGCTCTCTCTCCTTCAGTGTGGACAGAAAAACACATCTGAAGCAATCACTCTTGGGGATATTTTGTACTCATGATACTTGCATTTGTGAACATCCTTCTAAATAAAATCTCCCACAGCAGAAAGTTTGTGAACAAAGGGAGTTGCAAATATAAGCAAAGCCAATTGGGTTTTGATTGCTAAAAAATATTAATGCTACTTGCATCTTGCATCTGTTTGGCTCTAGATTTGATAGCTACTTACTAAATAAATTACAATCTGTCCTAAAGAAAAAAAAAAACATTCTGGAAAATGAATGCTTACCATTAACTAATTGCCAGTTACACTGCATTGCTACTTGGCTACTGGAAGCTGTTAAAGGAATAGGATCCGGGGCTTTAGAGTGAAGTCTCTGGCATCTTCATACATGGGGCTTCACATGAATAATGAGAATTAAATGACGTGCAGCATCTTTCATTTCACAGGATTATAAAGTGCTTCACAGACTCAAATTGATATACAAACTCTGTTCAGGGATTATTTAGCCATGGGCTTCTCAGCATGTTTAGACTCCAGGACCCCCTCCATCACTTTTCTGAATTTAGTACCACAATCTGTGGATGCGGGTAGAGGAAGACCCTTCTTTCCCCTGCACAAAGGAGACATGTCCCCTGCCTTTTCCTTAATGCTTGAAGCCCAGAGGGCACCCCTGGCCCACTGGGAAGTACTTGTTGTGATGGTAGTGTGGCCGGTCTGGGCTCTCAGAGGCCGGCAGCGGCAGCTGCAGCCTCATCGTAGCCTCTCCCATCAGGCTGAGCTACAGTGGGGAGCTCCCTCCTCCTGCAGATACTTCCCAGTCCATGCCCAAATGCCATCTCCAAAACCAGATGTTTAGCTGGGCAATTCCAACAGGCAGGGCAGCACCAGAAGGCAGGGCAGCACCTTGAAAAGGATCTCATGGCACTCATTTAAGAATCACTGATTTGGTCCATCAGTGAAATGCAACTACTTATATGGGCATTATGTTGCCATGCTACACAAAAGTACCATTGTCTACAGGACAGGCCATTGCACATTCATCAGACATGGGCTCTATCCCCAGCTCTGCCAATGACCCACTGTGTGCCTGAAGAAGACACTGCACTTTTCTGTGTTCCTGTTTCCTTATCTGTCTGGCTTAGACGCACGGTGACTCAGGGAAAGGACCGTTTGTTCCTGTGCGTTTGTACACAGCCCACTGAAATGGGCTAATTGGTTGCCACAATAATTAGCGCTGGATAGAACTTCTGTCTCCCAAAGGACTTTGTGAGTTGGAGAGCTGGTCGTATTTCAAATCAGAATGAAGTGCCCATGTTTTGAAATTCCCCCTAAAGGAAAAGTCTGCTAATGTATTTTCAGAATAGGCAACATATTTCATTTTGACCAAAAACAAACATCAAAGAGCCATTTCAACATAGTCTTTATTTTCTCAGCTGGGTTTTTAGTAAAACAAAACATAGGCAAAATTAACCCAGTCTCACAAAGGGTTTCCATTTCAGCAGAATGACCCTTTTTTAAAACTAGAAAATGGTTCTGTGGCTATCGCTAACAGTAGCATAAATACCTACTCATTTAGCACAAGATGTGAAGGACCAGCTTTGGTCTTCTTGTCCATTGGCCTGCGCTTTGCGTGGTCATGTGGCTAGTCTGAAGTATAACACTGCCACATCAGTACATGTAGACCATGACAGACATTCATTTACAGCCCCCTGAATTTCAGGCCACTTCAATTTGGGGCACTTTAGCACCATGCAAATATGAGGCCTCCCACCCTCACCCCCAGAGCATTTGAAAATGGCCGTGAAAGCATGTAGCACTGCTCCCCAGCCAGCAGCTCGAGAGTAGGAATCTCTGCAAGCCTCCAGTCCCCAGGGGCTCCTAGGGTCAGCTACATGCACAGAAGAGCACTCACTGCCTGCCCACCCTGCTCCCTCTGCCTTATAGCTGGGGGAAGCAGACTCCTGTGAAATGACAGAGGATGGCTGGAGTGTGCAGACATTTCAGGAAGTGTTTTCAAAGATATTCCTATTTCTTTGATGGTCATTTTTGCAGCACTTTGATCATTTTTGAAGCACTTCATAGACCATGCAAGTCTACCCCCTTGCTGTTTGGAGCACTTGAGAAGCATCTGGAGTTCTTCAAACAGCCTGTCTGTCCCCAGCCTCACTTCAAATGATTGCAAAACTTGTAAGAAACCTGCGACCTTGGCCCTGAACCTCCAGGCTCAAATCCTCAAATGACTTTTGCAATCACAGACACCCACACAGCAGCCTAATGCTCTAGTTTTAGGCTTTTCACAATGGATAGCTGGAAAGAAAAGCTGATTTGGGGGAGGTTGGTCCTTTTGAACACATCTTATACCCTATGTGGCTTCTGGGTCTGTATTCATTTATTTGTGCAGCATTATGGAGAAATTGTGCTGATGGGTTTTTTTCCATCTTCATCCCAGTCAGTTATGAGAAAAGACACTTTCCCATTTTTAATTCAGGCAGCTGGCATGATACAGGCAATGCAGCCTAGGTCTGAATGGAAATCTGATTGATCTGTCTCAGTCACTGCAAAACTAGCTCCCTGACAGGATGTGATGCTGACAGTCCTATTTTGGGTAAGATGTAAAGTCATTATTGTGATTGCATATGGTCCTTAGAGATCCCAGAACACTGTTTACAAGTCTCCTGGGTCCTGTTCATCAATGGTCTCAGCTCATATTAATGCGGGGTTCATTCATGCTTAATGCATATTGGCCTGACTTGGCGTATTGCAAAGTCACCCCAGCCCAGAAGATCTCCAGCAGAGGTGCTGCCTCCCACTCACTGCTCCCCTTCTCCAGAGGATATGGCATTCCCTACCCTGTCTGATTTCTCGCTCTCTGATCCCCATTAGAAGGAGCCTGAAAGGATGGGAATAGCATTTGGCTGCTGTGTCAAGGCATAAAAGCATCAGGAGACTCCTTGTACCCCTGTATTCATTGAGCTCCTTTCTTATTTCTATTACAAGCAGCACTTTCTTGTCCTAACCTGTTGGGGAAGTTTTTGCTGTCTTTTGTTCAAAACCAAAGCTGCTTTTCTAGCCGTGACCTTCCAGCAATGTGCAGCTTGGCTTTGGGCACAATCAACATATCAAGTGTTTTGGGGATTCCTGTAGATGAAAGGCTTTCTGTACAAACACAAGATCGTGAGCTTAAATTATCTTTTTCCTCCTCTCAGAACAACAGACATTGTGCTCTTTGGCTGTGACTTTCAGAAAGAAGTAACTATACAACTATACTGTGTGCCTTTCCCTCAATACTTGAGGAGGCTAATGCATATTTTGTTCCTAGATTGGCCTTTTAAAAATACCTGACATGCACTTGTCCACATCTTTTTGTTTTTTTACCGATGAAGGAAGATACACACAAAAAATAAGAATAGCTTTAAATGTGTGTGTTCTTCCTTCCTAGCATCTTTTCTTGCAGGTGCCCGCTACTCCTTTGTTACCTGCACATACATCCAAGCATTGGACACACAGGAACATACAGACTGCACGTATTGTACATTATGTACAGAAATGGGCATGCAGCCCATTCCTCATATCTGACAAAGAAGGTTGCTGCCTACAAAAATGCACACCTCGCTGAACCAGTTAGTCTCCAAGTTGCTGCCATACACCCCACTTTCCATCCTACAGTCTGTGTTCATTTATGCTGGGGAGGATTGCTTATTTTTCTTATCATGAGGTGCCAGGATCCCCTGTTCTTTTCCTAGGAAGATCAAACATGTGACCTTTACTAACACTTTGCAACTGTACCCTATAGCATTGGAAAGCAGTATTGGGAGCTTTTTTTATTCCCAATACCAGAGCTACAGAACTTTACCTCTATATTGTATTTGCCAGAGCAGAAAAGGGGCTGCTAGGGCTCCCACAGAGCCAGACTCTGCAACAGAGAACTTTGAAAAGGATCTGAAATGTTGCTGTATGCTATGCAGCTCCTCTATGCTTATACAATAACACATTTCCATTCCTTTTTTAAGGAATTGTTCTGCGTTTTTCCTTCCATAACAGCTGATCAGAATACTTGCATATTTTGCTGAAAAACCGAAGGAATGTGTCCCTTCCTGTATGCATGCGTGACTATGCTAATGAGATGATGTAATGTTAGTCCAGAAGTAACTTGGCCAAGGTCAGGGTTAAGAGTGCCCAGTGTGAAGTAGATGCTTGCAGAAGCCCGAGCAGAATCAGGCCAGACTTAGTGCTTGTGTCCCAGCTTGGCTGGACGATCAAAAGGAGTCTCCTGTCCATGTAGGAGTGCAGGGATATAGTAATGTGTGGCAGAGGTTTCTATGTCTGCCCACTGGTTCAGATCTAGCCCCAGACGGACAGGGACCAGAAGGCACTACTCACCCCACAGATGTTCATTAACGTTGTTTCACATGGCTTGCTGGTTTCTCTTGTGCTTGCATCTCCTTCCCTTTCTCAATGCCCCAAACAACTTTCCAGGTGCCTTTTTATCATTACTATATCGTCCAGTAATGTCTATAGTCCCTATCGGTATAAACAAGGGAAGAGAGCGTCCTTCCCAGAGAGTGTTTACAGTCTAAACTAGACAACGCAGTAGGAAGGATGGGAAATGAAGGTGCAAAGAGGTGACCAAGGTCATATAAGAGGTCGGTGTCAAAGGTATGGCTATCACCCAAACTTTCTATGTCTCAAGGCAGTATCCAATTCACTGGTCTATAAACCCCTGAACCATCTGAAATACTATTGAGTGTAGTGTTTCTGCCTAGTGTAAGCCCTTGTGCCAAGGATTTTGTCTCCCTACATTTTGCAAAACTCACATGATATATAAGAAACAAAGTACGATTCTGGAGTTAATGACATTGCACCATGGTCACCTATTGGTATCCTGGAAGGGCTGGCCACAGGCATGGGTGAACTGGGTGCCCGCCCAGGGCCCAGATAGAAATAGTAATTTTTAAATTATTATTATCATTATCTCTGGTGAAGGGGGCCTGGTACTAAAAGTTTGCCCAGGGCTGCCAGGAGTCGAGGTATGGTGCTGTATCCTGGTTGACAGGCTCGTAAGAGAAAACTAAGGTGTAACCCTTCATGGGGCACATCTACATGAGACATTTGCTGCTCAGTTGCCTAATTAACTGTGCAGTAAATATATCAGCATCTACACGTGCACCCCTATTAGAATACATGAAACTAATAAACTCTGTAGCAGGGTAGGACTTCTAAATACAAGTCCTAATCTGCTGCAGAGCTTTTTCATGTGCAGCAGCACACATGTAGATGCCGACCCACCTAGGTGCTTCAATGTGGGGGCTGCCTACCAGTTAGTCCTGCACTGAAGCACCCTTGTGCCCCGCCAGACCCTCTGCAGTGCCTTGAGCCCAGCTGGAGTAGCTGTGGTCTAGCAAGCTGCCCCCTCCCACCGCCCATCCTGCTACATCCTGGCTCAATGTGCTGTGGTCCAGGTGCACATGCAGATGCATGTTCAGCAGCGATAAGCTCCAGAGCTTATTGCTGTGCATTAGTAAGCACATGTAGATGCACTCCATGTAAACTAATATGCTCCAAAAAAGGTGGTGGATCCTTTTAGGGAAGACCTGAGATATTACAGCAAGGCTTGCATTGCTACAGCCTGGGCTAGGAATAAGCAGAGAATTTGTGTCTCTTCTGCCATCAATCTAGCAACTAATTTTAACTGTAAATGGAAAGAATTTAAAGAAATGACCCATACATCCCTGGAATGGGAAAAAAACCCCAACACATCATCTGGGTGCGACATCAATGGAATTTACCCCATAGCTGTGTCTGGAGTAATCTGTTTGTAAGGAAACACTTGTGCCTGAGCAAAGGCATGCCTAGGAGAGAGTGCTCTGAAAACCACAGTCCACTCCATGTGTTTCTGTCCTGCAAAACAGTGCGGCTGGGTTTGCGTAGCTCCTATCACACAAGCCTTGGACAGCCATGCTGTGTAGTCTGAAGACAAAGAAATCCTTTCATAATCCAGTACACAGAGATAGGAATGGCAGAAGCACCTGCTAAATCTTTAATAGGGTCTGCTGGTATCAGAACGATCATCCTCCCTCCCACTGAACCTGGCCAAACCACTGAAATTCTGGGCTTGGATCACAGGTACCTTTCCAGTGCATATCTCCAGCTCTTTCAGGATCCAGCCTGTAAAAAGGGAAGTCATCCCATGGGACCAGTGTAAGGGCTTTACTCCATCTCTCTTCCTGGCCCCAGGAACACAATGGCACTGTTGTTAATCCAACCTCCCTTAGTTGTTGCAAGTGTGCCTGAGTCAGAGTTCTGCATCTAGCCCTCTCTCCAGGCAAGGTGTTTTATTGAACACCCGGACTAACTGACTCAAGACAGAGGTTGCATCTAATGCATGATCTCCTGAGATCTTGAACCCAGTGGACAAAGTTGTCTTTGTATCACAAAGCAAGCTCCTTTCTAAACAGGCACTGACATGCTCAGCCTACTACGTAAATCCAGGTGTATGAACGCCTGACCATGGAGCCTCACTACATTGGATTTAAATTAACTGCAGTGACATCTGCCAGCCAGGGCAGAGCTGTCCTGCTGCAGATGCCACTAGCACCAAAGTCACCAGCCACTGCAAGACGTCACAGACCTCAGCAGGTGTCTTTGCATAGCAGGATGGCAGCAAATTCTCAGCCCTGATTCAAATGCCAGAGGGGTTCACTCCAGTGCTGAGACAGCATGTAAAAGCAGCTTGAAGCGAGGTGAAGTTTTTAAAACTTTGTCTGTGAGCTAAGAGTGACCCGAACCAAAGTTTCTTGCTGCTATCTTAAAAAAAATCTTCCTTCTGCTCTGCTGCCACTGTTAAGTTCCTATGCTTCCTGAACTGCTTCCAATGTAGGAGCCAGCCAGCCTGCCGTGGCACAGCGTACTTGAGGGCCCTGCTGCTGGGGCTGGTAAGTGTACTGTGTAGACATGTACGCTTGGCTCAGTGGTGCCTTCCGAGCTATGAGCACACAAGATGCCCTGCTCTCAGGGATGTGTGTGGAGGAAAGCCAGTCCTTGAAGACACATCAAGGACACTTGCACACTGCTCTGATCCCCTGCCTCAAATCAAGTCTCTCAATATCCAGGAGTCATGGTCCTGACCATGGGTTAGTGATATGACCACAGCAGATGGGCTATGGAGTCAGTAGGAAAGGGCAATTTAATAGAAATCCAGGGAACACACTGGGAACTGAGTTTTTTGAAACTCATGGGAGCCACTGGGTGCTGAGTCCTTGAAAACCTGATACTGGGGCTGCCAGAAGACAGTTCAGGAATATTAAGTGAATATAAATAACTTTTCCCCCTAAAGCAATGGAGGATATAGGTAGGTTGAAAGCAATCACCCATTCAATCTATTTCAGTTAATCAAGATTGCAGCAATTGGAATTACTGCTTTACTGAAAACTGATTTAGCTTAAAGTCCACAAATGACTAATGCCCAACTGAAAATGGTATTACAAAAAAATCTATTTACCGACCCATTGGACCAGTAGTTAAATGATATTTAATCTGGCATAAGACACGTAAGAAATTCCAAGTTATAGTC
This sequence comes from Gavialis gangeticus, assembly GCF_001723915.1. NCBI lineage: Eukaryota > Metazoa > Chordata > Crocodylia > Gavialidae > Gavialis > Gavialis gangeticus. The sequence goes on from NW_017729028.1 coordinate 39,873,520, forward strand.
TTTTGCTAGAAGAGCTGGCAAAGAAGAATTTTATAGAATAAATATGACACACAGAAGAATAAATATTACACAAAGTGTAAAAGAAAAACCAGGGAAGGAAACACAAGAAATAACATTTTGTGCTTGTATTTTGGTCTGGTGCAGGCCTGTATTGTATTCCACCATCCCTCTTCCCAAATGTGTGTTTGTTTAGTGGCTCGTCCTTGTAATTGGGACAGCAAGTTAACCAGGACGGCGGCTGCTTATGGACAAGTGAGGTTCAGAAGCCAATCCCATAACTCACACTGGGTAGCACATCATAATCTACAAGCAATCCCCTTGAAATCAATAGATCTGCCCACAGAGCAAGGCACTTGTCAGTGAAAGTCAGTCTGCACAACCTAGCCCTCGGTCACAGTGACTTTCCTAGCTCACATTTGGGCAGAAGATCGAGTAATCCCATCCAAAGTTTAATGCAAGGAACGGAAGGACTTCAACATGGTTACAGCACTACTCTGGGATTCAGCAGATCCACATTCAGGTGGCCAGCTATGCCACAGCCTTTCAATTTAACCTTGGGCAAGCCAATCCTAAGCCTATACTGCAGACTGCAGGGCAGTGTAGTGATACACCAGCTCGCTGTAAACTCAGGCACTGGAAACAGTCTAGCCAAGCAGCAAGCAGCTCAATGTGGGCTAATTTCTCCCCTGCAAAGGAGGAGGGGAAGTTAGCCCATGCTGAGCTCTGATGCCATAACTAGAATTTAAATCCAGCTCAAGTGTCTCTACACTACACTGTAGTTTTTGTAGTGTAGACAGCTTCTCTGTGCTTCGCTTCTCCATCTGTAAGACAGAGGTCAAAGACTGTCCCTCCTTTTATGGGTGCAGTGAGGATAAATGCATTACAGGTTATGCAGGGGTATGGGTTGTAGCAAGAATGCCAGTCAGTGAAAGTGCCTTTGGCTGCCTCAGTTTGCATTTTCACTGATTGGCATTCCTGGATACTGGCCTCTGGCTTCTATTCTGCTCCATGCAGGGAGAGCACAGACCAGCTGCAGAGTGCAGACACTTCCTCAGCCTGGTGAAGGGTGTTTGTACCCAAAAGCAAGAATTTTTCCAACTGTTTTAGTTGATCTAATCAAAGATACCAGATTTACCCAAAGAACCTTGTCTTACATATTATGCAGCGTTCGAATGCTATAGTAAAGGGGTTCATAAAGTACCACACCTCACGTAAATGATTTATTAGGAAAATCCAAGCTCTTTTTTTATATCTTCCAGGCTTACCATTGCTCTTTCTCAATTTTAGCACAGCGACTTCAGTGACAAACCAGAAAGGATGGCTCAAGGAGATTACCCCAGATTTCTCTTTCAAAACTTCCAGAGAAGACAATGGAGTTGGCGAGGCTCAGCTCATTCTCAGCCGTCAGAAAGTGTCCTTGCACTGATACTGTCAAATAAACTCAGAAAAATCCAGGGCAGCTGAAAGCTAACAGAGGAAGAAAATGTGTGGTGGCCTCAGCACTCTGTTCAGGAGACGCTAGAGACCACTGCAGCCTTCAGATCAAACCAAGTGCTGGTTGGATTTACTCAAAGCCATCACTCAAGTGCTGAGCCAAACCCGGGCTGACAGCCATACCTCAACAGCGCTGGAGTGAAAACCCTGTCCAACTAAGTGATGCCATGGTTACAAGAGTCTTAGCCCATCAAAAGTCCTTTTTAAAAAGCAAGCAGAACCAAAGCTCAGAGTGGGCTGTGTGGGGGCAAAAACAGGCTAAGCCACCACAGCTGTCAGCTGGCCACGCTACCACTGCTGGCGATGCAGCAGCCAGCGCTGCCCCACGTGCCGCCGCTACCCAGGCTGCAGAGCTGCCTGTTGTGCATCTGCCAAAAGCAGTCATCGCTACCCAGTTAAAATGTCTATTGGCATCGGTTGGGCTAAATGCCTGTCCTGACCCTTCCTAGCCCTCATTTTCCTTGGCCATGTTGTAAGCTTATGGAAGAGCTGGCCTTGAGTGCTAAAAGAGAAGAGTAGCGAGTGTAGGATTTGCCCCTGTCTCTGTCCTGAATTCAGTTTGGATCACATCACACGATCTTGCGGCCCCATTATTTCACACAGAACAACAAGCCACGGACCTTGGCCGGCGTGACGGTTAATCACGATTGGGTCAATACTGCAGGAGTTTGCAAACGGGTGCGCTTTACCAAGTGTTCATTTTCAAATGCATGCCATCAACTCCAGACCTACCACCTCGAGATAGCCTGCCCCAGCCCTTCCTTCACCCACCAACCTCCTGAACCCGCAGACTGTGGGATGGGGTGGGCCCAGGCTCTGCTAGCCTCTAATCAACCCAGTTCAAATTGGGATGTTACTTTGACAAGGGCTCCTTCTCCAGTACACCCTGCTGCAGATAAGTCAGTACGGAGAGAGACGAGAGGGTGCAGGGAGTAGGACCCTTGGCTGTGCCCCCACCCTGTGGCTGGCCCAAGCAGAGGGGTCTACAGGGTGAGGTGGTCAGTAATAAGTAGCTTCTGTGCTAGAGCAAAAGGCGGTGAAGGAAGAGTTGTGTGCTCCCGGGAGAGCACTGCCGCATGCCATCCCTCGCACAGGGCAGACTGGCACAAGCCAGCCCACGGTGAGAAGCAAAATGAACACTGCCAAACAGCTCCTCACCCCCCAAAGGCTGCACACCACTTCCTCAGCAACACGGAGACGTCTCCTCTCCCACAGACCTCGTTAGTCGAAGTCTCGTTCTCAGTTCCAGAGTGACTCCGTAATGCAAACAGTATGCAAGGACAATATTTAATTAACTTGTTTCTACGACAAGTCAGGGAGGGATTCGGGTTGCCCACAACTACGGATTGATAAATCTATACGCAGCTCCGGCCCCCTCCTGCGCCCAGGATTAAAACCGGACACTAAGGAGCACACCTTCCTTCACTGGAGGGCTGTGCTAGGAGCTGGAGATGCTGGGTGGGTACTCAGCATCTCTCCGGATCAGACCTTGAGGCTTGGGGATAGACTTGACTTGTGTTTACAGTTTCTCTGTTAATTTTAGCAGCGTCTTGCTGCTCTCTTCCTGCGGTGTAGCATAGTGTTTTCTTCTGCTTTTTTTTAATCGGGCACTTGGTGTTAGTGGTGTGTGAGAGGGGCCGGGATGGATATTTTTGTGGTCCTATTAAGACAAATTGTAGGCTGTGAATGCAGAGGACTAGACTTGAGCAAGGTCCAGATCCTTTGCTCCTACATTTCATTTAGTTACATCTCTAGCAGGTACCTTTTTTTTGTTAAGCAGGACATGTGGGCACCCTCTGGGTGAAGGAACCAGAAGATCTCCCCGTATTATTTTCAGCAGGCTCAGTTAGGGTTTGACAACACAAAGAGATGCATTTGGAGTAAGGTAAGAATTAGATTTCAAACAGAAGAGCTACCCCCGATTAACTCCTTGTGCGGGCACGTGTGCTCCGGAGTAAAACAATCTTAGTTTAAATTAGCCTGCTCCAATCTGGAGTAAGCGACTCTCAGTCTAGAGGAGGGTACTCATCTGGGGAGGTAACTGGGAACAGTTGATCAGCAACTGTTAATTGGGAATAGCTAATTCAGATTAGCCCTTTGGGTAGAAAGACCCTCTGTGTCTTGAGAAGCAGCATTTATACAAGTGCAGTCGTTTTTTTCTTTCAACTTTTCACAACTCAAGCAGCCGCAGATCCGCTCTTAAACAACTGCTTTTAACACACGGAAGAGCAGGCCAAATCCCAAGACTCTTACTCTCTTATTTAGTTTAGTGGGGGTTTTTTTACCAACACAAAAGTCTGCGTGAGGCAATTCTCCATCTCTGTTTCACACAATCACCTCTTCAGGGCATGGACTATTCCTACCTTTGTGTCTTGGACAGCGGTCAATAAAGAAGAAATAATAAGTACGGACAGACTAATAACTTTGGGACCTGGCCTGTATGTACAAAATTGCTACCTCCTTGTGCACTGGAGGATGACTTTTAACAAAAGGTGGAAACAACAATCAACTCAAAGCCTCACCGATTTAGGAGAAAGGCTGCAAGGCATCTGCTTCCTTTTTATGGGATTCCACTTGAGCCAAGAGTAACTGGGCGCTGGGCAATTTTGTTAAACTTGACTGGGCGAGTCCAACAAATGGGGCATTTTTTCCTGGAGGAGTTACATTTGCGGTAGCCCCTGAAACTTCTCTTGCCAGCCACCTGAAGATTTTACACCTCATTTCCCACAAGCCAGCCAATCCTGCCCACTTGGAAGGAGCCTGTGTGAGATGGAAGCAGCAGCGTGCAGGAATGGAGGCATTACAACGAGCACTTGTTCGGAGCTGAGCATTTATTGTTTTAATTGGCAGGACCCAAGCCTCTGTAACCTTTGGCCTTGTTTCACCCTTGCTGGGAGCATCTTGGGGATGAGCTCCATCCAAAGCTCCAGCCCATCCATCAAGGCCGCAGCTAATGGTTTTCCCACTGGGAGAATAATGTTCACCCTCTCCTAATGCAGGCAGGTACCGGAGAAGAGGGAGGAAGAAATGCCAGGACACCTGCAATCGCTCCTGTGCAGATGCACATGCACAGAGAGACCCTGTGCCTTTGAGGAAAGCCTTGTCTTAGCCCCGTTAAAGGTCAACGATTATACATCATGCCAGCGAGCACTGTAGATAGATCATGCATTTCCATCCCCGTTCTTCCTCATTGAACCCCAAGGTGTTATAAGATCACCCCCTGCCCCCCCCCCCCCCCCATACACACAGACACACATGCCTGCTCTGATGTATTAACCCGTCAGGCTCCCATTGCAGGCTCTCCCGCTGCTTGGCATCCTGTCCAAAAGCTCTCTCTCACTTCCAGCTTCCACACAGCTCTTGACAGAACGGGAACTTAATCCAATGGCACGGATGCCAAGACAACTGGGAATCTCATTCTGCTGCAGCCTTCAT
>NW_017729028.1:39883578-39883839 GCF_001723915.1 Gavialis gangeticus
CCCGCCCCACACAACACAATAGGCAAATCAGTTTGAACGCTTGGCCCCGGGCCCCCCTGGACACATGCACACATACATGCGCACACATACATATATATACATATATATATATATATACATATATATATATATGTATATATATAAATAATATATTTCCTCGTTGCTGTTTAGGACAAGAAATGAAGTGCTGCCTCTTTAACTGGCAGAAGCATGCAGTAAGAGCATACCTTTAATTTAGTGTTGGGATAGCTCACTTGCACC
>NW_017729028.1:39888839-39889408 GCF_001723915.1 Gavialis gangeticus
GGATAGCTCACTTGCACCCTGGCTGTTGTCTTATTGGAGAGGGCAGCCTGCCTCAGATCCTCTAGCACTGAAATTATATCATCCAGCACGCATTTCTTATCCTGATTTCTCAACACACACAGATGGGAAAAAGTATAATTATAGCCTTTGTAGTTCACCTTCATTTCCAGCACGGCTCGGTGGATCTGCAGGATCACATCAGCCTGGTGCAAAATATTCCCTCCGGCTGGGGAGAGGAGGATCACCCTGCCATACCTCCCCGGCGTGTGCAAGTCCGAATAGAGCTGGCTTTTGGCTTGCTCCAGGGGGAAGAGGCTGCCCGCTAAGCTCCTCTCGATCTTGGCCAGGCTGTGGCTGGGGGCCACCAGGGTCTCCAGGTCAGTCTCGGGCTGGAAGCGGCTGAGCAGGCTGAAGCCGAAGATGATGGTCAGGACTGCGGGCACGGTGAGGAAAAACACGGGGTGCCGGCTCACGAACAAGCCCAGCTTGTAGCACAGCGCCTGGAGCCCGCTGTGGATCCCCTGCCGCAGCATCCTCCCCCGAGTCCGGCCGGCGGAGCCTCCCGGGCG
>NW_017729028.1:39895083-39895517 GCF_001723915.1 Gavialis gangeticus
GGGGGGGCTTTAGAGGCGTCATTTGGACGGCCTGTAAGCAAGTCGGACATTTGTTGCAGCATTTTGTGGCCCCTAAAGTGATGGGGGGTGGCGGGGGGAGGCTTAGAGACGTCATTTTGATGACCCGTAAGCAAATGGGACGTTTGTTGCAAAATGTTGGGGTCCCCTGAAGTGGGGGGGGGGCTTTAGAGGCGTCATTTGGATGACCTGTAAGCAAGTTGGACATTTGTTGCAGCATTTTGTGGCCCCTAAAGTGTGGGGGGTGGCGGGGGGAGGCTTAGAGGCGTCATTTTGATGACTCGTAAGCAAATGGGACGTGGTTTGCAAAATGTTGGGGTCCCCTAAAGTGTGTGTGGGGGGGCTTTAGAGGCGTCATTTGGATGACCTGTAAGCAAGTTGGACATTTGTTGCAGCATTTTGTGGCCCCTAAAGTG
>NW_017729028.1:39895565-39900734 GCF_001723915.1 Gavialis gangeticus
GAGGGGAGGCTTCGAGGCGTCATTTTGAAGACCCGTAAGCAAATGGGACATTTGTTGCAAAATGTTGGGGTCCCTAAAGTGTGTGTGGGGAGGCTTAGAGGTGTCATTTTGATGACCCGTAAGCAAATGGGACGTGGGTTGCAAAATGTTGGGATCCCCTAAAGTGTGTGTGGGGGGGGCTTTAGAGGCATCATTTGGATGACCTGTAAGCAAGTTGGACATTTGTTGCAGCATTTTGTGGCCCCTAAAGTGTGGGGGGGGAGTGGAGGGGCAGGGGGGAGGCTTAGAGGCGTCATTTTGATGACCCGTAAGCAAATTGGACATTTGTTGCAAAGTGTTGGGGCCCCTAAAGTGTGTGTGGGGGGGGCTTTAGAGGCATCATTTTGGTGACCTGTAAGCAAATCGGACATGTGTTGCAAAATGTTGGGGTCCGTAAAGTGTGTGTGTGGGGGGGAGGCTTTAGAGGCATCATTTTGGTGACCTGTAAGCAAATCGGACGTTTGTTGCAAAATGTTAGGGCCCCCTTAGAGGCTTTATTTGGATGACCTGTAAGTCAGCTGGAGATTTGTTGAAAAATTTTGGGGCTCTCTCAAGTGTGGGGCACCCCTTAGAGACTTAATCTGGATGACCTGTAAGCAAATCGGACATTTGTTGCAACATTTTGTGGCCCCTAAAGTGTGTGTGTGGGGTGGGGGGCGCTTAGAGGCATAATTTTGATGACCTATAAGCAAGTCAGGCATTTGTTGCAAAATTTGGAGGCTCCCTAAAGTGTGGGGCACCCCTTAGAGGCTTAATTTGGATGACCTTTAAATAAGTTGGACATTTGTTGCAAAATTTTGGGGACCCCTCAAGTGTGGGGCCCTGAGCAGTCACCTGGTTTGCCCTTCCCTAAGACTGCCACTGCTCCCAGTTGCTTTTGCCCTGCTTTTCACCCACCCTGGGGAGCCCCTGGGGCCAGGAGAGCTGTGGGAGACTCAGGACCAGACACAGGCATGGGGCCCGGAGAGAAAGGGCTTCCCCCAAATGGTAATTTTCTTCTTATTATTGTCACTATTTCTGGTGGAAGGGGGCCCCATACTAAAAGTTCTCCTGGGGCCACATATGGTACTGAGGGGACTCACAACAGGCCAGAGGCTCCTAAGGACCCGCCATCCCTGCCCAGTCCCTGAGTGGCAGGGCCGGACACAAGCAGGGGCAAGCCGCACAGCCCCCCAGGACCTGGACAGAAGGGGGGACCAAAAAAGTTAATTTTAAAATTATTATTATCATTATCTCTGATGAAGGGGGCCCGATACTAAAAGTTCACCCGGCGCCGCCAGGAGTCTAGGTACGGTGCTGCTCAGTGGGCACCCCTGGCTCCAGGCACCGGACCCCTGGCAGGTGCAAAGCCGCAAGCTAAGCGGTGTTACATAAAGCACGTGCTGCTTGGGAGGGAGGTTTCCCAGCACCCAGCCCGCTTTGCAGGGAGCTTTTCTCTGGCCCTTCCCCTCAGTGGACGTTTCTCAGCAGGGGGAACTGGCCTTTGGGACCAGCAGCATCCGTGTCAGCGGCGCTGAAAGTACCTGGCCCAAAAACCAGAAGAGCAGAGAGATTTTTTTTCCTTCTAGTCTCCTTCAAACCACAAAGCTACTAGTCTAGAGGGCTGAATGCCGCACCTTCACCGTTGCCATCCATCGTCGCCAGTTTGTCAAGGGAAAAGTTAATTCATCTTGCTAGGGTCCCACGGACAACGTGTAAGGGGTGACGCTCGTTCCTAACAAGTTAACCTTGCAATGTGAGGAGATAAAGGCCAAGCCGAGAAGCGTCAGACCACCGCCTAACAGATTCTGGTCACGCTGAGAAGAACTGAGCTTCTGGACTCGGCAAAATAACTTAGCAGAGGTCTTGCAGAACAGAGGTGGCAATTAGTTCTCCATCTGTTGTGCACACCTGTCCATAAAAAAAGAGCTTCTTAGGGTCTGCAGGAGGATGACGGGCCTGTGGCCTTGGTTTCACTTTTCTATTTAATACTAGATTGTCAATATGAGACTTTTGCGGGTTGGAAGGTACATTGAAATATGACTCCGACATGAGTGATGGAAGGGCAAAAATACTGACCCAAATTTCCCAGCCCAGCTGCCTAAAGTTAGCTTCTGAAATCCATATTTGGATGCCTAAATATAAGTGGCCTGATTTTTAGAAGTTCTGATCGATGAGAACTCACCACCTTGTAAATTGGAGCTGTTTTTATTTAGGGGTCTAAATATGGAACGGGGCTCCTATCTTTAGGCATGTACAATTGACAATATTGGTCACAGTTCTCACCAGGGACAAGAGGGAATGGCATAATGGGCATGACTGGACAAAAACATCTCTGGCTAAGATGTGCTCAATTTAAGGCTTTGTCTATTTTGGGAATTAGCTTTGATCCTGGACAGGGTTAAGCTCCACCAGTAGAGTCTGCAGCCCTTTGTCTAACTTTACAATGCAGCTGCGCCAATGGTTGAATGCTCACTGGAAATAAAGACTGAATGTCAGGGCCCTAGTACGAGCCTTTGTGCTTACATGCCCACAAGGTAGGCCACTTTTGTGTCATGGTCTCTCCCTGCACTCTTACAGGTGATGAGTTGGGCTATACTCCAACGTGAGCATACACATGATGACAACACTTGTAGACAGAGCAGGATTAGCCTTACCCTGGCTAGCTTGGGTACCAATGGCAGAGAAGCTTCAATGGGCTTCAGTGTATGCTGCATAAGCCTGCGTGGGACTCTGGGGTACTGACTTTATGCCTGACATTCACATGGATCTGGCTTCATTTCAGTTTTATGGTACATTTAAATATGCATCGGAGCAGGGACCGGCAGGTCTCCCGCATGGGAATGCCCTCGCCACTGGCCTACACAGTCAGTCTCACTTACTCTGAACCCTCAAATAAACTGCTTGCAAAGCAAACTATTCAACCACCCTCCAACCCACGCGCACCCCAATGCTCCCTCCTTTTCCTGGCTACAACCTGTGAGGAAGGGCTGCTTAAGTCCCACCCTCTCTCTTTGGCATTTTTTGCTGACTGGTTTTGATCTGCTAGTTGATCTGCTTGTAGCCCTTGCCTCCTATTCCGAGGGAACCAGCTCTCCCCATGTATTGTATAGGGCTGTGGATTCAGAAGGGCAGGACATCTACACATTCAATGCTGCAATGCTGCTCTCCCCATGTGTCGCAGCATTGAATGTGTGAATGTCAGAAGGGCAGGACATCTGCACGTTCAATGCTGCAATCCACATGTACAGGGCAGTGGATTCAGAAGGGCAGGGCAACTACACATTCAATGTTGCAACGCTGAGCATTTGCTTCAGGCAGGGAATTGGACTACATGACTTCTGAAGGTGCCTTGCAGCCTGACTTGCTATGATTTTATAAATCCAGACTTTTTTTTAAGGAGGATGAGGTACTGACTTCACAGATTGGGTTCCCTTACCTCTGTGGAGGGAGAAGAACAAATGCCTACTCTGATAGCATTAGATCTGCCATCACTTGGGGCGTGGGCCTAGGGTGAAGTCACAAATTAAACTGGCTAAAACATTCTTTTCTGAGCAATCCCACAAGGTTGTGTAGGTAGGTTCTCGTCATTCAGCAGTTCTGCGCCTGCTTCTTAGACTGCCTCACTGGAAAGACTGAGCCCCTATGGGCATCAATGATAGCTTGCATGCTGACAAAACCCAGCTTGCTCTCTCTCAAGAAAATCTGGTCCAAATCCAACTCTACCTTTATGCTGGTAGAGGAACCTCGTGCATCTAACTTACATGCAGCATTTGGAGCCGCTTGTGTGGAGCTTAGATACTATTCCCACTGGAAAAGAGTGTAACTCCATTGTATAAGACAGCATAGCTAATGACTGGGAGAAGGAGGCTCTTCCATTCTTTAGCCTAGTGGCTACAACACTTGTCCATGAAGTGAAAAAACCCAAGTTGTACACATCCCTCACCAAGAGGGGACCTGCACTTTCCTCTTCCTAGCCAGCTGTCCTTCCCATCAGGCCATGGGCTAGACATTGTCAAGAGTAGGTCTCCCTTGAGTCTTGACCCACTAGCCACCAAGAGGGGAAGATCTGTGGGACTAGGAGGAAAGCAAGCTGGAGGGACAGCAGCTCAGTGAAATGGCACAGCCCTAGAAAGGAAGGGACTCTGGATTTGGACCCCTACTGCTGTCCCACCATGGTATTTTTGCACTTCCTTACTATTGGATAAAATGGATAGCCAGCAATGGGATAGCTTCTGCCCCATTGGGACAGGGAACGTTCCCCTCCTTTTAAAGTCAGATTAGAGCATGTGTTAATTCACAGGAGTTGTGTGGCAGTATATATCAATATAGAAAATGATTTTGAAAGGTCACAAAAAATAGCTGTTTTCCTTGATCTCTCGGCTGCATCCACATGAGCAGGGGCGTGTGTTTCCAGCAGCACAAAAAATAGCAGCACAAATTTGTGCTGCTACTTTGTGCTGCAATGCATGCCTCTTGCTCATGCAGTTTGCAGGAGGACACATTGCACTACTGCTCCATGCACTGCAGAAGGGGCTGGCTGGGGCACAGGATGCTTCAGTGTGGGGCTAGCCAGCAGGCTAGCCCCATACGGAGGCACCCTGCACCCCAGCCAGCAACTCCCCACCTGGCTGGTGCACAGTGTGCCTTAGTATTGGGGCTCTACAGTGCACAGCTGCCTGCTCCCCCGTCTCCACGTTCGTCCTGCCACACAGCACTTTGGCATGCTTTGCGTTGGTTTTTTTGCTACCAAGAAATCCCGGTAGCAAATTTTGCCCCAGCACTGCAAATTAGCAGCGCAGGGCATGGTTGAACATGTAACGTGTGGCACCACAAAGAGGTTTGCATTGCCACAAACCACACATGCCACATGTCTGGATCCAGCCAAGGGCTCATCTTAAAGGCCTTGGCTATTCTACCTTGTCTTAAAATCAGTAATTCACTAGACAACATGTTTAGCAATAGATGGTTCCAGATCTTTTCTGATAACATCAAGAATAGACCACATCAACTGAACAACAGACTCCTGCAGGGATCCGTCCTTGTGCTTCTGATGTTTAATCGTTACATTCATAACCCCCCAGGCACCTCCTCAACAAAATTCATATATGCTGATGACAGCCCTTGTTACGCAACCATCTTGTTTCTCCA
>NW_017729028.1:39905734-39906575 GCF_001723915.1 Gavialis gangeticus
TTCATAACCCCCCAGGCACCTCCTCAAGAAAATTCATATCCGCTGATGACAGCCCTTGTTACGCAACCATCTTGTTTCTCCAGAGCAGAAGTAACACTTACAACTGATGTGAGTACCTTAGATACCTACTTCAAACAATGGCATCTGCAACCAAACCCTGAGAAAAGGGAAGTGTCTGCATTTCAACTGAACAATAAACAAGCTAATTATCAGCCTATTATTGTTTTCAGGAATCAGCTTCTACATTATTATGGTACTCCTAAATGTTTAGGCATCATCCTAGATGGATCATTGTCCTATAAAATTCACTTAACTATGCAGCAGCCAAGTTAAAGACCAGTCATCTTTTGCTGCAGAAACTCACTGGGACTTCTTGGGCAGCTGATGCCAATGCACTGAGAACAACAGCCTTAGCACCAGTCTACTCTTTGGCAGAATACTATTCCCCAGTCTGGTTAAACAGTGCTCATACTGATAAGGTTGACAACCAAGCAATGCAAATCATTAACGAAACAATCTGATCTACTCCTCCAAAATGGCTGTCTTAGTACACACATCCTCCCCCATTAAGGAGAAAAAATACCGTAACTAAATTATGGACTAAAATAAAAAAAATGCCTATACACAAAGATCTCCTAAACCAAGGGTGGGCAATTATTTTGGGCAGAGGGCCGCTTACTGAGTTTCGGCAAGCCATCAAGGGGCACATGACAGGCAGCCCAGGGCAGATTAATATTAATTTTCTAAATTTTTTAGGGGCCCCATGGGCTGGATAGAACGGCCTGGCGGGCCGTATCTGGCCACCGGGCCACACTTTGCACACCTGTCTTAAACCCACCAC
>NW_017729028.1:39911575-39917790 GCF_001723915.1 Gavialis gangeticus
TTAGGGGCCCCATGGGCTGGATAGAACGGCCTGGCGGGCCGTATCTGGCCACCGGGCCACACTTTGCACACCTGTCTTAAACCCACCACATCCCAAAATTAAAATCTAGACATCCTGCTTGGAGAACAGAAATTCAACTTGAGCAAGACTCATTTAACATCCAAGATGCCTGGATGCAAGAGTGGCTCAAGTCCAGAAATTATTATTACAAATCCCACCGTTAGACAAACTGGCTTTGATCTCCTTAGACATCGTTGGTGTTCCCTAAACCAAATTAGGACAGGACACAGCACTTATGAGGCTGGTCACCAAACTGCAACTGCGGTGCCCCTTTTCAAACTTTGATCACATCACCTCTGGATGTCCTCTTCATTCATTTAATGGACATCTATTGGATGTGCACAATATTAAACCTGAGGCAATCAGCTAGCTTCAAAATTTGGACATAAAATTGTGAATATGTTTCTCTTTGCTTTGTGATCACTGTATCATTTGCTAAATAAATAAGGTGACAGTACACTCCTGAGTCACAGGTCTTTTCCCCAAATTACAGTGACTAGGAGCTTTCAAAAGCCTAAGTCCAGTTGAAACCAAAGAAAGCTTTGTCTTCAAAGAGAGAGTCTAGACTGAATATGCAAGCTTTACTTCCAAGAGTACTTCTTACCTACGAGTTAGATGGACGTCAGTGGGGCTTCACAGTTGAATAACATGTTGCTTACAGAAGCAAGATTTCCAGGGTTGGCCCTTTCATAATGGTTATTAGTTGAATAAAATTCATCAAGAGTTTTTCAGATGAAAAAAAAAAGGATATTTTAAAATAATTCTGCATAACATTTTCATTTCATTACACTTCTACTGTTTTCTTCGGTTTGTTCACTTTATACATTCTGAATTTCAGTTTTAAGACCCAAAAATATTTAATGAAAAACCAACCTTTTGTTGGTTTTCAAAAAACTGGATTTTTCCCCTCGCTTTTCAAAAAAGACCTTAAAAGGGCTTTTGTTTTCCACCAAATACTAGGACAATCTTTGACAATTTTAGAAAAGAATAAAAAGCTCTCATTTCTTTCAAACACTTTAGCAGAAATATATTTACCCTTTCCTTGCCGCCTGCACCTGATAACCTGAAAAAACCCAGAATGATTGCCAGTGACCTGTGATATGTTTGTACTAATATGAGCATCACAAAATGCAGCAAGTAAAAACATTATATTTTCCTGACACAACTACAGAGTGCAATGCTAAGAGAAAGGAGGTGGCTCACAAAGACCATTGATAGAAGCCGCGTGCGGTAAAAACCATGAAGTGATAATGCTGTATGTAGGCAGAGAGGTTAAGTTGTGGTTTTGTTTTCCTTTGCGAGAGAGAAAATATTAATTCAGCTGGAGAAAATGGAAATGACTGAGGAAGCCACCTCAGATGAGTGGGAAAAATCAACAAATGTGCTCCCACACGCGACTCTTCTTATCACTTCTGCAAAAATTAAAAGGCGGCTTTTCAGCTGTTGTCTGTGTGCTGCTTATAATCATAAACAGCTACCAATGAATATTCATTTCTTCAAATGCCATATGTCTTTGTTTTAATTTCCCTGCATATCCTGCGTTTTCTTGCAGTCTATACAGAAAATGAGACTTTTTCCCTTTGCTTTGTGTCATAACAGCCTTTAAGGGAATGCTACAGCTCTATATATTAAAACTTGTTATATAGACACTTTTTCTGGGTCTTATTCAAAGCCCATTGCCATCAATGGGAATCTTTCCAGTTACTTCTTTGGTTATAAAATCAGGCTTTATGACAATACCGCGTTATGAATTTTTTAAATATGGAAACCCAAAGGAAAGTGAAGAGAGAGGTGTGTTCTAGCAGTGTAAGGAAAGGAATGACGGTAAGTAAATTTAGAGTTTTAAGCCCATATTTTTCATCATCTTGAATGTTTAACTTAGTTTTTTATTGGCTTCCCCTGCAAATTTACTGCTGCATATTGAGCTCATTCAGAGGATTGTCTATGGCACATCCCTGGCATTCCCAGGAATACAGCAGTGAAGACACCCCTGAGGGTCCCCGCAACCACTCTTGAAGCCTCTGTATAGTAGAGAGTGGGCAAACGGGATATTGTATGTTTAAGAAATGTCAAAACACTTCAATGCTCCCTTTTGCAACTAGATTTAATCCCTACCTCTGCCATAGACTTCCTTTGCAAGGCCACTCCAATTACATAAACCAAAGACCATTGGCGACGCATAGGGGGTGCACACGAGTGCACGTGCACCCCCGAGCCTGGTGGTGCACCCCCTACAAAAAGGGGCCACTGACCCTGCCAGCGGTGCCTGTGGACAGTCGCCACTTGTCATGTCCCCCTCACCACTGACACCACCAGTGGCGTCTGCGGGCAGTCAGCAATTGCTGCTGGCCCCTGCCATTGTGGCCTGTGATATCTGCGGGTGGTCACCGACCCCTGGTTTGTGCTCGCCATCCCTCACCACCAACAGCACCGGCGGCATCTGCGGGAGCTCTCCACTTACCGCTGTCACGCTCCCCCCGCCACCAGCACCACCGTGCACCCTCAGCCACTGGGGGCACATGTTGTTCATGCCAAAGACTGTTTCTGTTGATGTGTTTCTCATTTTCCAGGTGTTCAACTCAAGACCCTTCAGTATAATCAGGAGAAGTGTGGAGGACTCGGAGGTGCTGTTAACTCAGCAGAAGCTGTTTCGGACATAAAAGTGCTAGACCATGATGAGTTTTCTGAAAATGCAGGTCCTGAGTGTCTTACACTGGGCACAGGAATTAAAGGATTGTGGCTTTTTAACTTAATCTTCCCCCATTTGTGAAATGAGGCTCCCTTTGACCTCAGAGGCTGCTTTTTAATACCTGCAAAACACTGAGACACCTTGGTGATAAGCATCAGAGGAAAGGTGGTGAGAAAACCAAAAGTCTCTGGTTCTGGGCCCCTTTATATACTCTGTGGAAATTACATGGTGGGGGAGAAAAGTTTTTATAGCTGGATCTCAACAATAAATGGCGATCCTCTTTGACTAGACTTAGGACAGAACAGATGCTTACAGATGTTTTGGCTGGATATAGACTTTCCATCCCAAGGGCTAAAAGATGTTGCCCAGGTTGTCTAGGAGTTTTGGAAGACACTATCCATTATGTTTAGAATGGTCTTTATATAATGACATAAGGAGAACCTATTTATTACTGTTCTTCCAGAAATTGATACACTTTCCAAACAGAGAGAAATGAATTTGGCTCTTCCAACAAACAATTCCATATTTAGTACACTGCCTTGCAAATTTGCTTAGAAGGCTGAAGCAATTAATATTAAGCGTCCTTTATTGTTGATATGATTGATACATTTTAACACTATATCTGATTTTACTGTGTCAGTTATGGATCTATGTACAACATCTTTATAGATTCATGATGTGATTTATTACCATATTATACTAATAATGTTTTTATAATGGTTGGCTCTATTTTATTATTATATTTGTATTTCCATTATTTTTGCCTACATCTATTTATATTATGGTTGTATGTTTTTCATGTTATTTCCAGGAGCATGGGTTTCAGCCAGAATCCTTAATAAACTGAACTGGTTCTGGACAGGGCTTTAAGGATGTACAGTTGATAAGGCCTGGGGCTACATACTGAACAACAAGAACAACACCAAATGTTGAATCATTGTTCATCAATATTACTATGGACTGGATGACGATTAAGTCTTTGGGAACTATTTTGGTTGGAATTTTCCCCAAATAGTGCATCTTGGCAAGACTTAACCATGGAAAATCCCAGCCCAAATGGTTAAGGTGTGGCAAAGTACATACAATTGAAAACAGGGTTTTATAATGAGAAATGTTGGATAACCTTAATAATGACACTCCTGTAGTTCTACAGTGCCATCAGCTCCTTTAAGGATCCTATTGTATATCCAATACCCTTGGCTGCTTATTTGGCCTGAACCATTACAGTATCTAAGCACTTTTTAATGATGTTATCACCACAACAACACCGTGAGTTGAGGCCACCTTGTTAGTCCTATTTAAAGAAGGGACTGGAAGTACAGACAGACCAAGGGCAGAGTTTTTTGTCGCTGCTAAGATGTGCCATTGATTCAGTTTTGAAATCAGACAATAACGTTCTGCTTGGCTTAACAAATCATGCAAAGACATCTGCAATTCTTATATGGCTACATTTTCCCTTTATGCAATTGAGTTTGTCTACGCCAATGCTCAGCAGCAAATCAATACTGCCTGCAAAGCATCTAATTCTATTTCGACTTCCTTGGAATTCAGCTTTGCCAATAACATACAGAAACACTGTGCAAACCCCTGAAACTGTAGCGGGCCAAAATCCAAGCCTACATTTTTTTTGCCAGACAGGAGAGGCCTGAGGGAGGTCAATTCCAGAGGATTTAAACCCCACTTTCCCACATTGCAGGACAGCAAGCTAATCACCAGGCCACAGGCCAGGCAAGAAGCAGAGCACCTCCCTATTGAGTCTATGCCACCGGACAACTAAGAGAAGCATCCTGGGAACAGAAGGAGAAATGGCAAGTAGAAGCCTGGCCCTTTCATTCTTGTCTCTTTTGTATTGTGAAAATGGGCTAACCAGCATTGGTGGCAGAAAGCAGGCTTCTTCCCAAGGTGCTCCATAGGGATGGAGCTGGAATAGATCCCCAAGTGCACAGTTAGGAAGACTTCTTCTTGCAGTCTTCCTTACCACTTTATGCAAGTGAGGCCGATAAGACCAAGACATGATCTGAAATCCCTGATGAGGAGGAGTGAGCGCTTGTGTTTGGAGACAGGAAAACAAAGCCTGGCAGAACAATCCTCAGGGTGCCTGGCTTTTCTTTAAGGAAAAAGAAGTTCACACACGTGCGATGCTCAGCCAGCTATCATTACCCTATCCCACCTTTCAGGACATTTCCTGGCTATCACTGTTGCCCAGTCTCTCCTGAAATCACACTTCTCTGGTGATGCCACTCATTACACCTTTCACTACATTCAGATTACCAGGAGGTCTAGATTGGGCATATTCCAACCGGGTGTTTCTTGACCTGTTTTCAGATCACTCTGTGTAGCGTAGGTCAGGATCCCCTCCCACTTGCATCAATGCAACTCCACTGGGTCAGATCCTGTCCCGTTACTAAAACGTAATTCAGAACAGTGCCATGATTAACAATAGTGAATATACATCAGGTTATGCAATGAATTTGGCCATAATCATGGGGTAAAGGTTATCAAAAGCAGGGAAGCTGGGACCAGGCCTGAGCCGCAGAGTTAGGCTGCCTCTTGCGACTCTCCTTATGGCCCCATGACTCAGTGTGCCAGCTTCAAGATAAGGGGACATACAATGTTCCCAGCCATGTCTGGCCCATAATTTGGGCACTCTGTGAAACATAGGCAGTGTGGATTTAAATACCCAACCGCTGAGGGCCTAGAAGCCACATCTCCCATATTAAAGGGAATACCTTAAACACCAGTTTGTTTCAGAAGGAGGATCGATATCTTTGTGCTGATTAGTCGGTGAATGAAGTTGTGTACCTAGCAGTCTGCCTGCACAGGACAGGAGCCTTGCTAAGACATATGTGTCTTACATAGCAGGTAGCAGAATTTCAATCAGGAAGATGAGTCTTAGAAGAGGTTAAAATTCCCCACTGGAATGGGAGGAGAGGCACACACCGTCTAGGCAACTGAAGATCTGTCTCCAGAGGTGTCTTGAAGTTCTTTGCATTGAAATGAATAGAAAAGGTAGGTGTTCAGGGTAAAATGGACCGAACCTTGGAGAACTCACTACCTGCCTGCTAACTCTACATGTCTACACACAGAATAAAATGTCTCCCTGGGCCTTGACACATAAGCCAAGACTTTGCCACCACCTATGAGCCTAATGCCCACTGGGCAACATAGAATTTAGCCTTAAATGACAGGCCCAATACCGCATGGAAACTGTGTCATAGAGCAGGGGAGCACATCCAGCTCTCATGAATGTTTGGCAAGACTCCCAACCACCAGACCATCCTTCCCTATATTCCATCTTTCCCAGATTTCCTTCCCTATCATTTCTCTTCTTTTTTTCTCACCAAGGATAGCATCTTAATGTGTGTTTACAGTCTTCTTAGGGTGCTGGGTCATGATTCTGATTGAGGGCTCTGGGCACTACTGTAAAATTAATAATAATAATTTGCATATATATGTGTGTGTGTGT
>NW_017729028.1:39922790-39928145 GCF_001723915.1 Gavialis gangeticus
TCTTTTTTTCAGACCAAGGATAGCATCTTAATGTGTGTTTACAGTCTTCTTAGGGTGCTGGGTCATGATTCTGATTGAGGGCTCTGGGCACTACTGTAAAATTAATAATAATAATTTGCATATATATGTGTGTGTGTGTGTGTATGTGTGTATGTATGTATGTATATGTGTGTGTGTGTGTATATATATATGTCTGTGTGCGTGTGCATATATATATCTATATATATATATATATGTATATACCTTCAACATGAGAGCCTTGGCGTGTTTAACAAATGTTAATTGATTATGCTTCACCTCACCCCTCGGGGGGAGCTATAAATAAGGGTGGATTGCAAATGACTGGAACTGGGAGAGAGGTAAAGAAAAAGAAAGCACAAAGGTGAAACAATGAGACCCCAGTTATTCTGCATAAAATAGTATCATCAGCCCATTCATGCGCATTTACGCTAGAACCTCATTCTAGGCTACACATCCCTGGCAAAAACTGGAATCTCAGGCCTGATTTTTAACAGGCCGAATATTCATAGCTCCTATTGAATTCATTAGGAGTTTTGAGTGTTTGACCTAGTTGGAAGTCAGACCCTCCATATCTGGTAAAGACTGTAACGACCTGAAGCGTGTCATAAAAATAAAGTTGATCATTCCCAGCTTTGTCAGAGTAATTTTATGTCTCTGATAAGAGCGGAAGTGCCTTTGCTAATTCTCCTGGGTGAACCATAGGACTCTCCTATTAACGGAGAGGAGCCATCAGAAACTAAAAGGTCAAGTGACTGTGTAACCTTTGCTGAGAAGAAAATTCAGTAAACCAGCAGAGGTCTCATCTTGGTATTTATATCACACTCGGAGTCATAAAAGGGAATAAATCTTCAAACATCATTAATTTTATTTAGGAAGAGGCATTTGCATTTTAAAAAAATGTACCCAGGGTTCAACAATTGAATTTGAATTTAAAATATACCCTCAAAGAGACCTTTAAATTATACCGATGCGCTGTAGAAATCTACCAAACTAGAAGCTGAATTGTTTTTGATCTCGTCTGTAGGTTGTTCCAGTTTTCAAGCAGAGATGGGGAAAATTTTGGTTTTGGTACTGCAAAATCTCACTCGGCCTTTTATTTGCAAAACTGAAATCACCTCAGAGCTAGTTCAGATCCCAAGTGCACTGAAAGAATTGGGATTGTTTCATCCTGATAACAGAGGAGCGAAGTGGGATTTGATAACAGTCTTCAGATACAGAAAAAAGTGTTATGGAAAGGATGGTGATCGATTATTCTTTGTTCACAGGGGACAGGGCAGGAAGAAATAGGCTTACATTGCAACACAGGAGATTTTGTTTAGATATTAGGAAGAACTTTCTAACTCTGAGTCTGGTTAAGCACCAGAACAAATTACCGAAAGAGCGTGTGGAAACTCCATCGCAGGAAGTTTTAAGTACAGGTTAGACCAGTGGTTCTCAACCTTTTTAGATCCAAGGCCCCCCTCATTAGACTGAGAGCCTCCCTTGGAAAATGCTAGCTCTTATCTTCCACTTGTTTTTTGACTATGGAAAAATAATAGAACAATTCTTCTGTTACAAAGGACTCAGAAAGACTACAACAAGTCAGAATGTTTTGGACACTAGGGATTCCTATTTGAAACCCTTGGATTCATGTTGTGAATCATAGACTCATAGAAAACGAGGGTTGGAAGGGACCTCAGGAGGTCACACCTAGTCCAATCCCTGCTCAAAGCAGGACCACTCCCAACTAGATCATCTCAGCCGAGGCTTTGTCCAGCCCAGTCTTAGAAGCCTCCAAGGACAGAGTTTCCACCACCTCTCTAGCTAACCTGTTCCAGTGTTTTACTACCATCCTGGTGCAAAAATTCTTCCTAATATCCAACCAAAACTTCCACTGTTGCAACTTGAGACTGTTGTTCCTTCTTCTGTCATCTGCCATCACTGAGAACAGTCCAGCACCATCCTCTTTCGAACCCCCTTCAGGTAGTTGAAGCCTGCTATAAAATCCCCTCTCAGTCTCCTTTTTTTTAGACTAAATAAGCCCAGTTCCCTCAGTCTTTCCTCCTAAGTCATGTCCCCCAGCCCCTGAACCATTTTTGTGGCCCTCTGCTGGGACTCCCTCCAATTTGTCCACATCCTTTCTATAGTGGGGGGCCAAAACTGACCACAGTACTTCAGATGCGGCCTCACCAGTGCTGAATAGAGGGGAATAATCACTTCTTTGGAGCTCCTGGCAACACTCCTACCAATGCAGCCCAGGATGCTGTTAGCCTTCTTGGCAACAAGGGCACACTGTTGGCTCATATTCAGCTTATTTTCCACTGTCACCCCCCAGGCTCTTTTCTGCAGAGCTGTTGCCCAGCCAGTCACCCCCAGCCTGTCCCAGTGCATGGGATTGCTCTGTCCTATGTGCAGGACCTTGCACTTGTCCTTGTTGAACCTCATGAGATTCCTTTTGGCCTAATCCTCCAATTTGTCTCCGTCACTCTGAATCCCAGCCTTATCCTCCAACGTATTAACTACTCCCCACAGCTTCGAAGGCACAGGTGTTTATACACCTATTAGTGGTAATATTTCAAGGCCCCCCCGGGATACTCTTAAAAGGATCTCACAGCTCCCTGTTGGAGCAAATACTTTGTTGGGATGGCTTAGGGGTGATACTGTCATGAGGTGGGGACTGGACTACATGACCTGTTTGTGTCCCTTCTAGCCTCACTTTCTTATGATTCTTTGATTGCATATATGAATCCCAGAGTTCATACAAAGGTGGGAGGGAAAATAGATTGGTTTTATCTAGCTTTTCACACACACGCGCGCGCGCACACACACATACACACCTTTTCTACCAACAGGGGAGTGAGAAACGCTTACATAACTAGCAGTTGCAAAGCATGCTGTACTGACAGTATTACATATGGTAGCAGAGAGCATTTATGTCTTTTTCCCCACAATATTGCTGTTGCTGGCTGATAAGGAACATAAAAAAAAAAAAAAGCAGTGTGAAACTTTTGCTGCTCATTGTGTTAAAACAACATAACCCTGTTAAAATTCACTTTTGCTTTGTTCTTTTTGACCAGACTGGCCTGTTTGACCTGTAAACAGGTTTATAGTTTTATATAGTGTATTTCAATACTGCTGCTTTGCAGCAGGACATGAATTTGTGAGCCTGAGCAGAAAGCCAGGTCTAGCAATCTGATCTAGCAGATTTCATTATCAAATTCCCAAAAGAATGCTTCTCTTGGAGGGTAATCTGGACCGCTTCCCTGTAGCCGAGAAGACTTAAAGAAGGGGTCTGCCTTATGCCTATACAAATACATTTGGTTCAAAGTAGGGTTGAGGTGGGCAGCATAGGAACTGTCTGATTGGATGAGAGCCAAGGTCCATCAGTGCTGATTCAAGGCCTTCAAAGGAAAGTGACACAAAACTATAATGGACAATTATGCTGACATGAAATTTGTGCACCTACCACTGATCAGCAGTTGGCTTGATCCTCCACAGCACTGTAATTACTGAAAGGAGAAGGAGAGGAATCCAAGACTTAATTCATGTGCTACAGACATTCTTCTGTGGCCCTTGGGAACTTATATAAGGGAAGTTTCACCAAAGACCTTGGGTCTAGCCGACATAAGGTGCCAGTCTCCAGGCGTGGAATTCGCATACCTTGGGTAGGTGCCTTAACGCCTTGTGCAAGGAATGGGGTGCCTCCGACTGGTATGCTGTGACTGGCAACACTTGCATTTAATCGCACTTAATTACTTCACTGTAGGATAGTATTGTCCCTAACTTTTATGGTAGAGTTAATTTACTGAACCATGATACACCCTAATACTGGCACACTTGTAGACTTTGGCTGTATACTGCAGAGCTAATTAGTCTGCTCCCAGTGGGTGCATTGACACAAGACATTTCCTGTGTAGTTGACTAACTAACTGCACAGTAAATATCTCAGCATCTACACATGCATCCCTATTAGGGTATACAAAACTAGGGTATACTAAACTCTGCAGCAGGGTAGTACTTGTAAATGAGGAGTTTTTTTCATGCACAGCAGCACAAGTGTAGATGCTGTCCCACCTGAGGCAAAGGATACTTCTGAATGGGGGCTGCCTTACATCCAGGAGCAGTGCCCTAACCAACAGATAAGATTGGACTGAGGTATTCTTTACCCTTGCTGCTGAAGTTGGGCCACTGTGCAAAAAGGAGTGCAGAAGTCAGCAGGACAGCAAGTCAGAGGAGTCTGACTCTGTGACCAGTGACTAGGGCATTCCTCTGAGAGGGAGGGAGGGAGACCTGCATCCGCTCCAGGGACTCTTCGTGACATTTCGATTTAAATAGTCATTGGACATGATAAATAAACAGGATCAGGGGCTTTCCCCAATAATTTCATAAAGATTTTTATAACATTTTTAGCAAAAGTATTACATTCAAAGAAGAAAAGATTAAACCAATGTTAAGCCAAGTATCTAAAAGGACACTTTAAAAAAAAAAATTCTTATAGTTACTGTTTTTCATTTCTCCTCCAAATTTACTAGCAAATGTTGGGAAGGGGTGTGGAGTTATAGTACCTCTTAGACAGGAGGCACAACTCTGTGGTCCTTAGGATCATTAGGAAAAAGTTTTAAATCTAGGATCCCCAGGGTGCTTTTCTCTAAAATGCTCCCGCTTCTACATGCAGGGCCAGCTTTTTGAAGTTTGCATCATTTCAATACATGAATTCCTCTTAGACAGCAGAAGAATGAGGGGCTTAAATCTGTTTGGTACTGGAGAATATTTCAGGGAAGGAAGCAGTAGAAAAGGCTCTACCATGACCACAGAAGAACCAGGTGGTTGGGATGTGCATAGGATTGATTTGGGGGATTTATTTAAACTAGGAGCAGCAGGTGCCAAGGTCAGATAAATGCATCTGCTAGGACATGTATTTATATCAATAATTCAGAAGCTACATGAGAGATACATTATTGTAGGGGTGGAATAAAATCACAATCAGCATGTCAAATTAAGGGATTGAAACCACTATACCAAATTACAAGCTGGAGGTGAGGATGGAAAGGGAATTTAACATGCATCATGCTGATCGACTGCTACTTCTTTGAGCATCCACTTTATCCTATGGTACATGGAATTGACTTTAGTGATTTAGCAGTTTTTTTCATTCAGGATGAAACCCTAATCACTTAGTGTGTGATACAGCATGTAGCAAAGCAGGTATCATAGACTGTAAATCCCCATACTCTGCTTTTAAATTAATATAATCAGTTCATCTGCCCACATCCTAGAACAGTTGAATACAAATATGCACAGTGTGGAGAAGCTGAATTTTATATATATATATATATATATATATATATATATATA
>NW_017729028.1:39928443-39928724 GCF_001723915.1 Gavialis gangeticus
ATGAAGCTTTTACATCATAGATATGGGGAAATAATAAAAGTCAATGAGATATTCTCCACTACTTGATACACACAAACTCCATAGAATCTAATCTGATACAAGTCCTGAACCCAGATTCTGTAGTTGTAAACCCCAAGATAATGCACTTATACAAACTGAAGCAGTAACTTCCTGATCAGGGAAAAGATAGTGAATATACAATGCCAACAGAAAGAGGAAGTGGAACTCCAAACCTTGTTGACAAATAGTCAGGAGTCCCATAACAGCCATGATGGCAGTGA
>NW_017729028.1:39933724-39940575 GCF_001723915.1 Gavialis gangeticus
CAACAGAAAGAGAAGAGGCATCTTGTGTACTTTCAAAAAATGTTTTTGGGATCTCACTATATACAGAAATGGTCCACAAGGTTCTTCCCCTATCACTGTGCTAGACAAATATACATTGCATGAATTGCACCTACATTAAATAGAAAGAAAAACAAAATGGGACTGTGACTCTGATTCTTGAGGTGGAAATAACATGGCTGTGATGGGCCATGATGTAGCAAATGGTATAAATTTCAGATTTTTTAAATTGGGATTTTTCTGTTATTCAATTAAAAACAAAGAACAGAATAGATACCAGCAACTATACCTGGAAATGCATGACCTCATCGGAAGAGGACTGGCCCTTGCCTGGGCATGTCCTTCCCATTGGAGTCACAGGTAGGCCATCCCTTTAAAAGGGGTGGTACAGTGGGACCTCCTTGGGACGCCCTCTCCATCCAGACCAGCACTATGCCACACCACTTATCCACCCAGAGGCCATGCCGGCGACCCCCTCTGGCCAACAGCTCACTGGAGAAGATTTCGACTGGCCACTGAGGTTCAACTCACAGTCTGGATAGGTAGCTATCACCCACTTCCTTTCCCCAAGCAAGGGACCTGAGCTCTGTCTCTACACACCTTGACGTCAGTCCTTCCATTAAGCCTTTCCTCTCCTGCTACCATTGTGTAAGTGTGTGGGAGAGTTTGTGTGTGTGGGAACCAATAACTTCATGGGCTGTATAGTGTGTTGCCTGTTTAAGAAATGGTTATTTTGGAACCCTGAGTTGGGTTTTGTCTTACTGATCTCCTGGCCCTGCTCCAATTTCTGCTCTCTGCCCCTCTGACCTTCCTCCCGTCTCTCTCTCTCTCTCTCTCTTTCTCTCTCCCTGGCTCTCTGATCTTTTAACCCCCGCTATCTCCCAGCTCCCCCTGGTTCTACCCTCTGCCTCCCAGCTCTCTGCAAACCCAACCTGCCTCCTGGCTTCAGCCCCAGTTCTACCCTCCGCCTCCTGGCTCCAACCCTCACCACCTCCCTGCTTCTCTCTCTGCCCCCTGCAGCCTCTGGCTTCTCCATGTCCCACCTCCTTATCTCCCAGCCTCCTCCTTCTCCAACTTTTACCTCCCAGCTGTTGGCTTTTTCCTCCACCGACCCTCACCTCACCTCTCTGCTGCTCCTCCTGGCTTCTTTGACTAGCTCAGCTCTCTCTGCTGGCCCAGCTTGATCCCCTGGCTCCACTCCCTCACCTCCTCTGTCTCCTGGATTTTCCTTCACCCCCAAGTGACTCCAGGGCACCAGGTGACCCCAAGTAACCCCAGGACACCGATTGACCCTAAGTAACCCCAGCACCGAGTGATCCCGAGTAACCCCAGGGCCAAGTGACCCCAAGTAACCCCAGCACCAAGTAACCCCAGGGCCAAGTGACCCCGAGTAACCCCAAGTGCCCCCTAGTGTTAACACACAGCCACCACCAAAGTGTGTGTTTGTGTGTATGTGCATGTGTGTGTGGACCCATAGTGTCATATGTTTAGCTTGTGTGTGTGTGCATAAATTTGTGTCATGCCCTCCTGCCTAATAGCATGATATTGAGATCCTGAGCATTGATCTGACATGTGTCAAGTCAACATTTAAATTTGTATTAAATTTGTATTTAAATTTCTAGAGTCTCAGTGCCAGTTCCTCACCACCAATCTTGTAGATCATAGCAAATATGCCGTCTGGTGCAGTAGCCTTGTTATTCATGGTTTCCTTGGTGGAAAACCAGACTTCTTCTAGGATAGGAGGGTTAGCGAGGGATCCCCTTTCAGGGTGTTGAGGGATGGACGTGATGGTGGTATCTGTCCCACTTGACTCACAGTTCAGGAGTGCCTTTGAGGAGTGTTAAGCTATCCTACGATCACAGGAAAGTAGGACTGTGGGAAGTTGGGCTGTAGATAGCTTTCAATGCCTGGAAAAAGCTGTGCATGTCATGATTGTCAGCATAGAGTTGGATCTCCTTGGCTTTATCTTGCCACCGCTGATTTTTGATTTCCTGGATCCTCCTTTGAGCTTGAGCTTTGGGAGTTGATACATCTTCTTCTGCTGCGATTAGGTGTCATCTTGCCAATGAGAATGAGCCCTTCTCTTCTGGTCAAAGAGGGCTTGGATCCAAGTATCACTCTCATTGAACCAAGATGGGTGTTGACAGGTGGTATAGACAATGGATTCAGCGTAGGCCATATGGATGGCAGCTTTAAACCCCTCTCAGAGTTCCTTCATGGTGCCTTCATTTGTGGACAGGGCAGAGAGCTTTCCATGAAGACACTTCATGGAAGAATCTTCCATGAATATTCTGAAAGACTTTTGAGTCTTGAAGAGATTTGGTGTTGAGACTCCTTCACATTGCTTTTGGCTGTTTTCAGTGTTTTGGAGCAAGCTGGATGTTCATAATAACCTGACAAAATGGTCATCTGTCCAGCAGCCATCAGTTCCTCACATGGCTCACATGATATGGACGTCCATTCAATCACAGGCTCTAACAATAACAGAGGCAAGCAGATACCAGTGCTTAGAGCAAGGATGTCTCCATGCATTCTTGTATTTGTCACTTATATGGTGCTCAAGATGACAAGATCATGCTCCACACTTTTGCTCAAGAGGAGGTTACTGTTGGAGTTAGCTTTCTCTACTCCTTCCTTCCTAATGGTGCCACTTCAGAGTTCCAGGTCATGTCCAACTCTGGCATTGAGGAACGTGACCTTGTCCTCCTTGCAAGGATTACACAGAATATGCTCAAGGCTGGAGTATAACTTTTCTTTAATACAATCAAAATAATGAAGTGTGCTGCACTGCAAGAGAGATGTGGCTAGCATTGAGAGGGTCCAGAGGAGGGACACTCGCATGGTCAAGGGGCAGTGGATTCAGGCCCTACGAAGAGAGGCTAAAGGGCCTGAATCTATTCAGCCTCCACAAGAGAAGGCTGAGACAGGATCTGGTGGCTGTTTACAAATTCACCGGGGTCAGGGAAAATTGGGTGAGACTCTGTTCCCCCCCCGGGGAACTACCAGGGGTTACTAGGAATAACGACCACAAACTGTTAGAGAGAAGGTTCAGGCTGGACATCAGGAGACATTACTTCACAGTTAGGGCTACCAGGCTCTGGAATAGACTCCCAAGGGAGGTAGTGCTTTATCCTACATTGGAGGTCTTCAAGAGGAGGTTGGATAGATATTTGGCTGGGGTGTTATGACCCCAGCACTCATTCATGCCTGTGGTGGGGGGTTGGACCTGATGATCAGTTTAGGTCCCTTCTGACTCTAAGCACTATGATCATCAGCATCAAGCATTGGGGCATATGTGCTGATGAGAGTGGAGTACTGGTTGTTGCTGAGCTTAAGACAAATGGTGTTTAATGTCCACAGGGAACTCCATAAATTGACTGATGAGGGGATTTGTGATGGCAAAGCTGATGCCATGAACCTGTCTATCTAGATCTGGTTTCACCTTCCAGAAGAAGGTGTAGCCTCCACCCCCTTCCCTCAGCTGACCCTCATCCAGTCATCTTGTCTCACTCAGAGCTGCAGTGTCAATGGTGTGTCTCTCTATTTCCCTGGAGATGATGGTAGTTTTTCTTTCTGGGCGTTCATTATTTTGGTTATCCATTAACAAGTGATTATTCCATGTTGCAAAAATTGTCATCTTATGATATTTTTGATTGCAGACAGAATGGTCCTGTGGGATGCAGTTATCCAAGCCAGAGCAGATGAAACAGCTTAGGTTTAGGGCACCTTTTCTATTCTAGGGCGCCTTCCCCTATTCTTTGTAGCATTGCACAGTCTTCATCATTATGTATTACTCTGCCAACCTTTGGGTGATCTGTTAATTTTACCAGCAGTGACTTAGTATTCACTTCCAGAAATGGTCTAGGCTTTGCCCCTAATGCTGCTCGTGTATTTGCATGCATTGTTGGATTAAATGAATGTACAGAATTGACAACAGGGACCAGAACCCTGGACTCCCTTCAGACCTGTGCCTACCTCACTAGGTTATGTAGATGGGCTCCCTTTAATTTGCTTCTCTGAGGCATGAATCGAACCATTGTCTCAGCAAGGTGCCAAGAAATATTATGGATCTGATGATCTTTCAGGGGAGCTGTAAAAGTGATGTCCTAATGTTTGTGCTCAGTAAAGATCCCCAGGCACAAAAAAGGTGGGAACTGGTGCTTCCTGTGAGATTGTGCTTTCCTTCTTAACTGCTGGCCAACCAAAGAAGAATATGTTACTCATGTTTCCTTTTTTCACTTAGACCTTTATTATGTGGTTACTACATTTGTTGTACTAGAAAGTACAACAAATAAATAAAGGTCTCCTCTGGTTTATCACCATGTGGTTTAAATTTGCTGCATTGGACTGGAACTCAGTAGCTACACAGCTAGTTTAATATACCTAATGGCAAAAGCCAGAGGAACCTTATTTCACACACCTTTTTAGACTTTTCTGAATCTTTGAAAATGACAGGAAGAGAGTGTTTCCTCAACGCTCATTGTCTGCAGCTGCTTGTACATGCCATGGGGGGTTCATTTGGTTTAGTTCTCCCTAAATTGAAATGGTGGGTTTCTAAAAACACCACTTCAATTTAGGGAGAATTAAACTGAACTAAACCCCAGTGGTGTGTACATAAAGGTGGAGCCTGAGTGTGCAAACAGCAATGCCATTAAAGCAGAATATGCCGCCGAATGTGCAAACAGCAAAACACCATTAAAGCAGTGAAAAAGGGCATTTAAACCACATTAAAGGCCAATTTTGTGGTGTGTACAAAGGCCCTGGATGTTCAGAAGACAGGAGTCCCTGGTGTCCACTTGCAAATAGGACTCAAGAGGGAGGCATTACTACTTGAGAAGATTGTCTATTGTAAAACACTATCAACATATAAGTCTTCTTGTGTCTCAAAATGACCTCAACATGGACAGAGTTCACTGTGCTATTTCCTGGTATCAGTACTTCAGTCAGTATTTTCCTTCTGATCCTCTTCAATGAATTTAATTCCTCGGCTTGTCTTCAAGATTCTGCTTTCATCAGACCACTTGTGAAAAGATCCCCAGACTAAGCACCGTAGCACAAACTTCATCATTTTATACTGATGGCTTCTAATTACATAGCAATTAAAGGCAAATAAAACTTTTGAAAATGAAATGATCTGTTTTTAAATGTTCCTGGTTCTATATATCCTTCAAAACAAAGACACCTGGCTGGTGTCACTGAATGTGAAACCGATTCGTTTTCTCTGTTGCCTCCCTTCCCTTGCTGACTGGCTCCTGCTCCCTGCAATCCTTTAGTTGCAGAGTCATAAGCCTGCTGTGGAATGTC
The DNA here is from genome assembly GCF_001723915.1 of Gavialis gangeticus. Classification (NCBI taxonomy): domain Eukaryota; kingdom Metazoa; phylum Chordata; order Crocodylia; family Gavialidae; genus Gavialis; species Gavialis gangeticus. The sequence continues at coordinate 39,939,047 of NW_017729028.1, forward strand.
TGTTAAAATACTGCATTGATGTCACAGCAGGTTGAGGTCTACTATCACTGCTTCCTTGGGCCATGGGGGATCGTTTCCAGGATAGAGAGCTACCAGTCCAAAGGCACTGTGAGGATGAAACATGAAGGGCTGAGGAGGTTACAGGTAGAAGAATTGATGGATTGTGCTGAAGATTGTAGGTATGAACTTCAGGGATATTTTTGGTGGGGTACAGTATACAATTCCTATCCAGTAGCAGCTCATATAGTTAATGATCTGGGCCCATGGCACATAAAAGATCACTTACAGCTCTGAAATAATGACCATGGTTGACAGCTCTACTCCTCTTGCCCGTTAAAATATCTACAGTAAAAGGAAAGCACATCTATGGAGGACAAAGCTGGTTTAAAACTGCAAATCAGGATCAGAAAGCTACCAAAAACTGTTGTATTCTACTCCCAGTACCAGGTGTAGTGATAAAAGTTATACTCTAGAAACACTCCCTAATTTAGAAGAGATGGAAATTGGGTGATTATGACCTAATTAGGGAGCTTCTGTTAGTTAGTCAAAGGAGTGCAGAGGCTTGCTTACTGGGCCACAATAAAACTTGTTGTTTAGTTCTTTTCATTCATGCTTGACTGTCTTCATTGAATGCAATGATGACTACACAAGGCATTTTTATTTATTCTTGCCTTCACTAATGAAAAAACATAAAATGGCATATGGAAATCAAAAATGAAATCCATCATGGGATATCTACACCAAAACTCTGGTGTGGAGTTTGGGGAACTTGTTCTTGACAGTCCTGTCTTATTAGGTACTGTCTATATGCATTTTATCAAGGGTAGAGCTATTTGAATCAGTAAGCAAGAAACCTTGATTTAAATGAACTAATTTAAACTGGCCTTGCACTTGTGCTTTCTATTTATTTTACTAAGGAAGGTTTACTTAACAAGTGACCTAGCTTTAAGATGGGACTTGATAAGCCTAGGATATCCTTAGGTAGTTTGCAATTTCAGGGGACTGGGCCCAGTGAGTGAAGGTGTCACTTCTCATCTTATGCCTTTTGTTCCTACGCTTATTCTCATTGGCTGGTATAATTTGGTACTTTTTTGCTAGCTGCGCAGATTACTCTGTAACTATACATATATCCTATCTCTATACATATTTAATTAAGCAGTGCTGAAGGAGGTAGGTGCACAGGCGGTATTCTCTTCTGTCCTACCAGTGAGTGGACGTGGAAGACGGCATGAGACATGCATCACAGAGACCAACTGGTGGCTTCGGGAATGGTGTCTTGAAGTGGGCTTTGGCTTCCTTGACAACAACCCGCACATCTCAACGAGAGACATGCTTGGGTGGGATGGGCTTCACCTTTCCCCTAAAGGTCAGTGTGTGTTCTCTTCTAGGTTGGTGGATCTCCTCCGGCGGGCTTTAAACTAGGCTCACTGGGGGAAGGGGAAGATGAGGGAGGAGGAAGTCTTGGACCGCTAAACGAAGCAGCACCCACAAGTACAGCCCAGCCTAGACCAACGAGCAGAACATATACA
>NW_017729028.1:39941344-39941721 GCF_001723915.1 Gavialis gangeticus
ACCCAATGGAAGGGAGGGGCCATCACCAGGGAGGACTATACTGTGGTTGCTCGAAAGGGGCAGTCAGGAAGGCTAAGGCGGAAATGGAACTGGGACTAGCTACCCAGATCAAGGACAACAAGAAGTCCTTTTTTAAATAGATAGGGGGCAAAAAGAAGGTACTGGGTAATGTGGGGCCCCTGCAAGACACGCTAGGAAATTTGGTCGTCACACCAGATGATAAAGCTAACCTATTTAATGACTTCTTTTCCTCCATTTTCCTGACCAGGGACTGGATCAGCTCCCCCCACTGGGCCCCCCTCAGGCCCCAGAGGAGGCTCATCTAGGTCAAAGGTCAGTGAGGCTCTAGTCAGGGAACTTCTGGAGGGACTGGATGT
>NW_017729028.1:39941732-39943264 GCF_001723915.1 Gavialis gangeticus
CTGCTCAGGTCCCTTCCAACACTACTAACTATGAAACTATAGCTAAGTCTATGCTTATATGTTTTGTATGGCTTTTATTATGTTAGAAAAGATGAATACCACACTTCTGGTATATTGGAAGATGGGTAACTTTTCACTTGTGATTTATATCATGTGGTATTTGGAGGGAAATTTATATTAAATTAAAACGCAAAAAATTACCTGTAGTATGTGAGGTACATACAACCCCCACCACACACACACACACAGTTCATCAAAATAAGTTTTTCATTGAAAATTAACTAATTTAATAAACATAGAAAATATAAGCAGTAGTAAGGAAACTGAACTGATTGTTTCTGATCACTTTGGCTTTCAAGTTTTAGCAGTAATACTAGATCTCATCCTCTATCAGCCATTTTTTATTCAGAGACTTGAAAAGAAAAACTTGGTTCCCTGATTTTTAACTTTCTTTAATTTGTTTCTCTACTTTGAATGAACTAGTCATTGAACCAAGATAGCATAATACCTAAAAGAAGCAAAAAATATTTTTACACTTATAAAGGAAATGACTGTTGTCAAAAGCTGGTTTAACATTTTATCATAATCTGGGGCCAGATGCTTATCCAGTAACTTTGAATCATAGAAACCTGGGGCATTTATACACATATGTTTGTCTGCTCCGACATACCGGCAGTCGAGCACATTGGAGCAGACTCGATCAATCAAGCCTGCGGAGCACATGAACTGGCACGCCTGGCGCTGCACCGCCTGCATTTGTATAAGTGGTGAAATGTGTGTCAGCGCTAAGAAAATGGTGACAGTGCACTTCAAAACTAAAACACCTTCAATGTGTTTTAGTTCAAATGTGCGCCACCACCATTTTCTCAGTTCTGATGCACATTTCACCACTTATACAAACGTGTGTGATGCAGTCCCTGGCACTTTTAAAAGCACCTGGTGCTGAGTCACGTGCATGTGTGTGTGTGTGTGTGTCCATAGAAAATGAGGGCTGGAAGGGACCTGAGGAGGTCACATCTAGTCCAACACCCTGCTTAAAGCAGGATCATCCCCAACTAGATCATCCCAGCCAAAGATTTATCTAGATGGGCCTTGAAAACCCCCAAGGATGGAGCTTCCACCACCTCTCTGGGTGACCTGTCCCAGTGTTTTACTACCCTCCTAGTGAGAAAATTCTTCTAAATATCTAACCTAATACTGTCCTATCATCTGCCACCACTGAGAACAGTCCAGCTCCATCCTCTTTGGACCCTCCCCCCCTTCAGATATTTGAAGGCTGCTATTAAATCCCCTCTCAATCTTCTCTTCTCCAGATTAAATAAACCCATTTCCTTCAGCCTCTCCTCAGAAGTCAAGTCCCCCAGCCCCTGAACCATTTTGGCTGCCTTCCGCTGGACTCTCTCCAATTTGTCTACATCCTTTCTGTAGTAGAGAGACTAAAACTGGACACAGGACTCCAGATGTGGCCTCACCAAGTGCTGAATAGAGGGGAAAAATTACTTCTCTCAATCTGCTGGCAATGCTTCTACTAA
>NW_017729028.1:39948264-39948641 GCF_001723915.1 Gavialis gangeticus
TGCTGGCAATGCTCCTACTAATGCAGCCCAGTATGCTGTCAGTCTTCTTGGCAACAAGGGCAGGCTGTTGATTCAAATTCAACTTATTGTCCACTGTAACCCCCACGTCCTTTTCTGCAGAGCTGCTGCCCAGCCAGTCAGCCCCAGCCTGTAGCAGTGCATGGGATTGCTCTGTCCTATGTGCAGGACTTGGCAATAATTGAACCTCAAGAGATTTATTTTGTCCCAATCCTCCAGTCTATCTAGGTCACTCTGAACTTCGATCATTTTAGTTGTTTGAGTATTTCTATAACATTGACAACAAATATGGTTGTCAAGTTGGTTTAATAGCTCATAGTATAGCAAATTTAAACCTTAATTTTATTTAGGTTAACACA
>NW_017729028.1:39953641-39955034 GCF_001723915.1 Gavialis gangeticus
CAAATATGGTTGTCAAGTTGGTTTAATAGCTCATAGTATAGTAAATTTAAACCTTAATTTTATTTAGTTTAACACAGGTTGTCATAATTTCAAAATGAATTTAAATAGGTTTATTTTTAATAGTAAAATATATTTCTGGCCTTTTCCAGCTGCTCTCAGCTCCCAGCATGCTGCTGGAACCTTAACAAACTGTCAATGAAAGCGAAAATCCATATTTATGAGATGTGTTTAATCCACTCTTTTATTTTATATGGCTCAGAAACATGGATGACTTATGGCAAACATATCAAAAGATTAAACAGCTTTCGTATCAGATGCCTGCGTAAAATTCTTTGAATAAGATAGCAAGGCAGGGTGACAAATGTGGAAGTGTTAAATCATGCTGGATTCCTCTCTAGAGACTATATGTCTTGATCGTTCTTCCCCCAGTAAGAAGATAGACATCTACAAAAAGCTAGCACTGTAGCATTTCCCTCTGAGACCATGGAGAGTGGGGGATATACTAAGGCAAAACAGGAACATAAGGAGAAAGAGCAGGTGAAGTAACTCTGAAAGATCATGTAAATAAGCTGCCAGAAATTGTCTCCGTAATACGGGAAGAACATATTGTCTCTTTTCTAGAGACCATTTGATTTTGGTTGGTTGATGAATGGGGAGTTCCTTAGTGTAAGAAACAAAAGTATGAGTGAAGCCAAGTGTGTCCTTAGCATTTTGCTTTCATGCTGGTCTCTCTGCCTCCTTCCCTACTGCCCTTTACTTCCGGCATGCCTTTGCAGTGCAGTAACACCAGCACTACCCTGTTTCAGTCTGTTCTCAAGTCCCACTTCCGCACAGTCTGTTAGCACATGTCTCCCAACTACTAGAGGCTTGCATTTAACTTGTTGAGCACACTGTTCAAGGAAATAAAGCCCTCAGATGGAAGCCATCCTTGCAACTCTGTTGTGGGATGATCAGCTCTGTTATTATCACTAAACACAATATTTGGATCCTATACAGCATCTAAGGAAATATTTGAGACATAAAGATAGGTCGTGAGAACTTCTCCTATCCATTAATACCCCAGGGTGGTCCTGTCCAGACATGCAGGGGTGTGTGCTTGTGGTGGCAAAAATAGTAGTGGCACAAATCTGTGCCGCTACTTTTTGCTGTAACGCACATCCTGCCTGTGTGCTTTGTTGAGAGACAAATTGTCCTCCTTTGGGCAAACTGCCCTTTTCCAGCTGCTCTCAGCTCCCAGCATGCTGGAGGAGCCAGGGCACAACTGAAAGACTGGAGGCACTCTTGCTGGCAGCCAGAGCATCTCCCTGGAGGACTAAGCCTCTGAATCAGCCAGCACACACTCCTGTTGTGTGTGCCTCACTGGGTTTTTCCCAGTGCTTTTTTTTTTTTTTTT
>NW_017729028.1:39955160-39956621 GCF_001723915.1 Gavialis gangeticus
TTTTTTTTTTTTTTTTGCTTCCGGGCATATTTGAATGTACCCCATGTGTGGTTTGTGGCACCACAAAGAGGTGGTTTGTAGCACCACATGCACCTGCTTGCTTGGATGCAGCATCTGAGGCCCATCACAAGGATCTGCATTCATTGTGCTTGGATAATCATTCACCCAATTGTCTATGTCCACGGCCATCTTCCACCTGCCTCAAATGCCCATTTCATATTTATCTTTGCTTCGTGGACACAGATTCATAGATCTTAAATGCTAGAGGCTGCGGGTAAGAGAAGAACAGTGGAAACAACCCCGGTCAGACCCAGTTCACTCTCCCTTTCCGCATGCGCTCTCTGCCACTATGTGACACAGGATACTGGGCAAGATGGACCTAGGGTCTGACACAGTAAATGGCTTTTTTTATGTTCTTATGTATTCTTACTTTGCCTCCTGCTTGCCTTATCTACACATGCCCACCCCTTTCAGGTGAAAACAGTGGGCAGTTTTGCTTTACCTAGAGTTTCCTTCTGCAAGGAGATATCATCAGAAATGGATAGGGTTGGTTTCTTTGTGCCTAAAGCACTGTACAAATTTTCCCTGCCAGAGGGCCAGGATAATGCAGTATTTCAATAAAGACACCAACTAAAGTGAATAACAACTGAGTTGTGTCCATCAGGCTGCACTTGCTTCTGACTGGCTAAGAGGATTTCTCATTATTTCACTGTTCTTCATTCATTTTAATATAATGGGAATCAAAAAACTGAAAAAGTAGGGCCTGACAGGATAATAGACTCATGCTACTTTGGAAATAAAAGTCTGCCTCCATCTTGACTTTTATTTTCTATAAACCACTTGACTTCTTGTTGGCATTTTTATTGTGGCAGAAGACCATTACTCTGTCACAACATCAAACAGAATTGACATTATCTCCTAAGGAAATTCTCTTATTGAATTTACAGTTGTATGGGCATTTCCAGAACTGCAGTACTAGGGATGTGAAGCCACATACAATTTAGCCTAAGAGCAGAGGAGTAGCAATAGGCTTCCCATAACATTTCACTGGCCTCAGGTTCATGACTTCAGGAGGGCCAACTTCATTGAGATGAGGAGATTAGTGGGAGAGACACTGGGGTCCTTGAGGGCAGAGGAACTCAGTGTCCAAGACGAGTGGTCGTTCCTCAAGGAAACAATACTCAGGGCCCAAGGGGTGTCCATCCCGACAAGAAGCAAGGGGGGCAGGAGTGTCCGAAAGCCCCCCTGGCTCACCAAGGGAGTCCGGGAATGCCTGCTTGCCAAAAAGGCGGTGTACGCCCGGTGGAAGGGGGGTGAAATCTCCAAAGAGGAGTATACCTCCTCTGCTCGGGCCTGTAGGCGAGCTGTTAGGAAGGCCAAGGCGGACATAGAGCTCGGATTAGCGTCCAAGATTAAGGATAACAAAAAGTCCTTTTTCAAATATATTGGGAGGATGAAGAA
>NW_017729028.1:39957447-39960987 GCF_001723915.1 Gavialis gangeticus
AGTAATGGGCACAAGTTGATGGAGAGGAGGTATAGATTGGACATCCACAAAAACTACTTCACAGTTAGGGCGGCTAGGAGCTGGAACCAACTTCCAAGGGAAGTGGTGCTGGCCCCTACCCTGGGGGTCTTTAAGAAGAGGCTGGATGCCTACCTGGCTGGACTCATTTGAGTCTCATTTTTTGTTTTGGGGTTTTGTTGTTCTCCCGCCCTGGCGGGGGGTCGGGCTAGAAGACCTACTAGGTCCCTTCCGACCCTAAATCTATGAAATCTATGAAATCTATGAAATAGAGGCAAATACCTCTTTTATTATGTCTTGCAGCAAAGCCAGAGGATGCATTCATTGGCTCAATAGTTTAGCCCTACTGCTGTTGTATCATTCAACATGGTAGTAATTATCACTTTGTGTGCACCCAGTAATGGAGTGTAAAAGGATGTGATAAAAAACAAGAGTAAATTTAAATTACCTTACTACTGCTTCAAGAGAAACAATTTGGTGTTAGCCAGAGAGACAACAGCAGATTTGAAATCCAGGCAAATCTTTAAATTAACTAGATCAGACAATCATAGAAAATGAGGGTTGTAACCTTAGGAGATCATCTAGTCCAACCCCCTGCTCAGAGCAGAACCATCTCCACCTAGGTCATCCCAGCCAAGGCTTTGTCTAGCTGGATCTTACAAACCTCCAAGAATGGAGATTCCACCACCTCTCTGGGTAACCAGTTCCAGTGCTTTACTACCCTCTTAGTGAGAGAGTTCTTCCTAATATCCAACCTGAACTTCTCTTGCTGCAACTTGACACAGTTGCTCCTTGTTCTGTCATTTGTCACCATTAAGAACAGTTTGCCTCCATCCTCTTTTGAGTCCCTCTTCAGGCTGCTTTTAAATCCCCTCTCAGTCGACTCCTCTCTAGACTAAATAAACCCAGTTCTCTTAGCTTGTCCTCAGAAGTCATGTTCCCTAGCCCCCCAACCATTTTTGTTGCCCTCTGCTGGACTCTGTCCAATTTGTCCACATCATTTCTATAGTGTGCGGCACAAAACTGGACACAGTACTCTAGATGTGGCCTTGCCAGTGCTGAATTGAGGAGAATAATCACTTCCCTTGACCTGCTGGAAACACTCCTATGGATGCAGCCAAGGATGCCTTTAGTCTTCTTGGCAACTGCACTCACCAGCAGTAGCAGTGGTGGTGGAGGCCACTCAGGGCATCATGGCAAAGCCCCCACCTGCCTGGCATCTACGCTGCCACTGCCGCATCACTCAGGTGCAGCCTGGCTCAGTAGGGTGCCACTCAGTGCTGGGTGCAGTCTGACAGCTCTGGGCCACTCAAGCTGTCCCCCAAGCCTGGCACCACTTAGCCCGAGTGACCCAAAGCTGCCAGACAACCCGTGGTACCATGTAGTATACTGCCAGCCGGGCTGCACCCTGGCGATATAGCAGTGGCAACTTGGGTGCCAGGCAGGGCAGTGATTCAGGGCTGGGACCAGCTGGGGGAACGATGGGAAATGATCGGGGGTTGGGCCATGTGGGGGGCAGGTGGTAGCTCCTGCAGGGGGGCATGTGGTTCCTGTTGGGGGACTTTGGTTCCTGCTAAGGGGCTGTAGCCTCTGTTGGAGGACTATAGCCCCTGCTGGGATGCTGTAGCTCCTGTTGTTCAACTGTAGTCCCTGTTGAGGTGCTATAGACCCCTGTTGGGGGGCTATAGCCCCTGCTGAGGGACTGTGGCCCTGTGGTGGTGCAGTCCATGAGCTGTGCAAGAGTGCTGCACCCTGTGGGGGACAGGAGACCCTCCTGAACAGCCCCCCCATATGCCCCTCACACCCACATTCCCCTACAATCCACCCACAAACCCCATAGGGGGTGGGGGCAGCTCTGATTTTTCTATGACAAAAAGCCAAAAATCAATGCCAAACCATATAGATATTTATTATTGATTTTATTATGATGATAGAGGTATTGGTAGGCTTCCAAATTACTTTAAAATTGTAAATAGATCAATAAAACATTGCCCATTTGGTCTCTCTCTCTCTATATATCTATCTATCTATCTATATATCTATCTATCTATATAGATAGATATATATATAGTGGTCTTTTGTTTTACTTGTGGAAGAACATGGATTTGGGGGTATTTTAAAGAGTGACTTTGGCATTTTTTTTTTATCAGGGATTTTGCAGTTTTTTTTAAATAGAGAGCACCAGAATTCCTGCTAGTGAGGCAAGTGGCAGGACCCAGGCAGAGGACCCTGCTCAGAGTTAGCACCCAGGACCCAACTGAAGGTGGCTGACCTCCTGGCCACTTGGGGCCAGGAGGACATACTTTAACAATCCAAAGTAGGCCACCACACTGAGAACATCTTCCTGGCAATAGGTGCCCAGATGGCTGGGCGATGGCACACATGGCCGTAGTGTCACACAAAGGCCAACTCTGCAGCCACAGCCCACTGGCAGCTGGCCCAGAGGTGCAGATGATTCTAATGGCCATGCAGTCCCCATCCAGGTCTGGCAGGCATGTAGCCTTGTCACGAGTGGCAACAGATCACAGCCAGGCAGCAGCCCCCCACTGCCAGACTGCTGCAGTGGGTAGAGGGTGCAGGGAACTCTCAGGGCTGCTGCAGCAGCCCAGCTGGCACAGGGGGTAGTGTCCCTAGGTACCAATTGGCTGGGTCCCAGAAGCTCCTGAGAGTGAGTAGCCCTGAGCTACTTGCCAAGGCAGCTTTTTATACTGCTGGAGCCAGCACAGGGCAGGTTTTTATACTGCTGGCATCAGCACAGGTGCTGGTCTCTGTCTCTAGTTCCCCCTGGATGCAGATGCATGAGGAGCCAGGCAGGATTATTTTGCCCCAAGTCACACAATTTGCTCCACACCAAAGTGCATGTCTGGGCACATGTGCTGAGGCAAAAAGCCCTGGCTCAAATTTGCACTGTTTCTATTTGAGCTGCTGCAAGTGCATGTGCTTGCATGTGTGCATGTGCCCCTCTGAGTTTATGTGCAGCTCCAGAATGGCAATGACCAGAAGCCACGAAGAGAAGGGAGAGAACTGAGCTGGGGCTACCTTTCAAGAGCCAACCAAGGTTTAGGGAGGATCTCAGACAAGGAAAACCAACAAGCTCAAGAAGACCCAGAATTCATATAGAGTGAGAGAGATGGGGAGAAGAAGGAAAAAAGAGCTGATTTTCTTTGAGACCTTCAGTGCCACTATGCTGCTACACTCCATCTCATGCAATCTTGGCCATTGCCCCAGAGGCGGTTAGGCAGGTGGAGCTGGGCAAGTTTGTTGCATTTGATGGACCTAATGATTAACCTATTCTTTCCCTTCATGTCCTGTTTCCAGTAAACTCCCCATTGTGTTATGCTGTTACTTTGGCAATCTAATTCAGTGTCTCTGCCCTGTGTATCTGTCATTATAAGTTGCTCGGCATGCAGTCACCAGCTGCCAGGAAAACTGCCCTGGGCCTGACCCTTCTCAGGAGCGGGGGAAAGCTGCTCTGTGTGTTGATGATAGGTTGTTCTAAGGCCAAAAAAAAAAAAAAAAAAA
>NW_017729028.1:39961425-39975122 GCF_001723915.1 Gavialis gangeticus
GTCCACTCTCAGGGTGGTGGCGGCACGTTACCCCCAGACTAGCAAGTGTGCTCCAGGAGAGGGGTCGGCTGGACATAAGGCGCCCCTAGGGAGGCATTCGGAGCCTGGAAGGTGGTCGGGCGCAGGGAAGTGGGCGGCTCAACGCTGGACCGCCCCCTACTGGCCCGCCTCACGTGGTGGAAATAGTGGTGGGATACGAATACCCAGCTGTTTTCCTGAGGTGGGATCCCTGCACCCGCCACAGCCTACTCATACCAAGTGATAACTTTTCTGAGTGACAACCCTCCATCTATCTGAGCATTCATCACCTAAGACCTTTTACTAATCTCAAAATACTGTTTTCATGACATTCTTTTGTTACAAGTAATTTGATTGGGAATGTTAACCTGCCCAAGTATCTTTATATGATCCTTGTGGTTGGGGGCCTTTTATTTTTTTACAATTCCTTCTACCTTTCTTCTGTATGGGGTTTCCTGGACACTGGCTTTGAGTACCCTATGTAATTAATCTCCTTCAGTCTGATTGAATGTCTTCCATTTTCACGTCAGATTCCTTTCTTTGGCAAGTTTCAGAACATTATTCAGTCCCTGGTTGGTTAATTGATGGTTTTCTGTCCAAATCAACAGTTACTTCCATTCCAATCGAGTCCTCAAACTTTTGAGAAACTGTGGTGAACTCTTTACCCTACTGAAGTTAATGGGATTTTTTACATTAACTTCAGTGGAAACAGGATTTCAGCCCTGGTGTTTTTGGAAGGCTGACAGATTTTGAACTTCCACATAGTAAATGGAAAATTGAAGGAACAACTTTGGTTGCTTTCTCAGTTCATTCTGTCCTGCCTAAAGAAACATTAGCTTACATGAAACCCTGCAAAACACTCATTTTCCTCCTTAGCTTTTCTCTGACATTAAGGATTATGCATTAAGAAGAGCTCTAATAACTCACAGAAACTACAGCCAGTGGATGAGATAAAAGAAAGAATGACTTACCATCAAACTACCCATCTACTTTTTGAAAAGCTCTGATATCATATTGAAGTGTATGGCTTAAGTACCTATGGAGAGAGAGATAAATGTCAAAAAATGTTAGCTACAAAATGATGCCGATTATTATCACCAAAAATATAAACCTCGGTGATAAATGCTTTCATACATTAGCACTGGAAATGACTGTAACATGCCATGTGCATTTGTCTAAAGAGTGGTAAGGAAGGGGTGAATGTGATGTCAAAAGGATAGTGGTTGTGAAATTAGAGGGGGAGATTCACTGCATGAAATGGGCATTCAAGTCAATGAACAGGCAATATGAAATGAGCTATTTTCCTCTTCCATAAAATAAGTTTAAAAAGTGACATTTATTAATGACAGGAAGCCAAGTACTTTTCTTAATTTACGATGAAGCTTTCTTGAATGCCTGGAGGTCCTATTTTCTGTTCCCAGATGCATAATATTTCAGCGGTGAGGAGTATGAACAATTCACCCAGATTGATGCCCAAAAATGGAAGCAAGGTAGGTGGTTTTATTTAGGAAAGTAGCAAAGCTGATCAAGATTTTTCAGATGGAAAAAAAATCTGTTAAAAAATGTAGTTTTATTAAATCAGCTTGCAAGAAAATGCAATTGATGTTTGGACTCAGCTTGACGTGTGCTCATTTCAGTGAAGAAACCCAGGTTTTCTGAAAATTGTATTGTCTTGAAGAGCTTACAGACAGTCCAAGTCTGCCTATTCAGGACCTTTGCAGGAGGAAGTTTTTCTTTTCCAGTGGTTTCTACAGGTTTGCTTTCTAAAAGAGTTTAGCATCTCTGCATCAATAATTGTGGTGCTTTGTAGCTCTGTCAGCAGAGAGAGCTAAGCCAGTAAACGCTGCAAACCCAAAAGTTCAAGATTAAGAATGTGTGCGCCTGTCAGGGCCAACACCTCTGTGGTCACTCTATTTGTCTCCTATTAAAAGAAAAAAATGGGGACATTGACAATATTACATTCCAAAAAATGTCCATTTTATGATCCATAATGCTCACAAATCCAGAAATGAATAAGCAGAACTTCTCAAACTTTAACTTTTAAACAAAATTTAAGGTACAAGTAAAAATGAATGCCTCTGTCATCACAAACAACATAATGAAAATCGTGCTGTTCTATGCAGCAGTATTAAAAATGTCATAGAGTTGCACTCTTCATTCACAGACCTTTCTGAAATAGCCAAGAACAGCATAATGTATGCATCTTTAATATTCATGTACAGTTGTCAGGTAGGCAGGGAGCTGTGATCCAAGTTTCTGCTTCATAACTGGAATTAACCCCATCCTTAGTTCACACAACTATGGTGTATATAAAGTTAAAGTAGTAGGATAACGGAATACGTGTCCACTGGGGACATGGGCCATCACTGTCAATGCAGGCTAGGAATCTAAACTTCTGAGTGACTCACTTGTGAGATACACAAAGCTCTTGGGCCAGAGGCGATATCTTTTATTAGACCAACTAAATAGTAGCAAAAACTATTTAGTTGGTCTAATAAAAGTTATCACCTCTGACTCAAGAGCTTTGTGTATCTCTTTTTCTCGGACCAACAGGGCTACAAAATAGATCACTTCTGCGAGGCTCTTACTGGACTTCAGGCAACTGCTTTAATTTATGTGGGTCATTTTCCCTATCCTGGTGCCAGGTATATTGTCTTGTTTGCATTTATCCAACACATAAAGCAGTTGAGATCTGATCTGGCTGAGGGAGCCTGTAATTAGACCCAAGTAAAAACTGTATTTTCTATCCCATGGGAACTCTGGTATGCCAGCATATTTGCTTCTCTTGAATCAAGAGGAAAACTGGAAATAGAAAACTTTTTGGTGGCATTAATTTTCAACTTGGAATTCCCATGTTGTCTCCATTTGGATCTCTTTGACCAAAATGAAATGGTTTGACTTCGTCAAATGGAAACATTTAATTTCCATTTGCACAACAAGGAACTGAACACTGCATTTCTATGTTCAGACAGGATTTTTTTAGAGAGATCCATTATGAGGATCTAGGGTGGCAATTGGGGGCAACAAAGTCTAATGCGGGTCTCTTCTTCAGAGCTACAATGTGGAACCAATAGTGTATGCTACCACAATACCAACATTAAGTAACAATAACAATATACTCAGGATAATATATTATAATATATTATAATATTAAAAGTTTTTAGTGTAATTGTTTTCTCTTGTTCATCTGTTTTCTAAGTTATTCTGTCTTCTTATTGTAAGATGCCCTGAGCCTTCATTGTGAAGGGCAGCATATAAATCCAATCAAATCACCCAATAAATAATAAAAGCAGTGGTAACCACTCTTCCAAGTACTTTTTGCTGTCTAGACATGCCAGACAAAACATCTGCTTGAGAAGTCTCTGTGGGCACCTCAAGATTAAGCTCAATGAAGCCAGGCTTTTGGGTTGTTTATTGTGCCTCCGGTGCTTCCGGCTGGATGTTTGAAGGTTCTGAGTTTGGTTTCTCTCTGTTAACGAGGAGACAATACTTACCAACCAGCCTAGGTACATAAGACAGTCTGAAAATTAACCTCTGACCAACGAACAAGAACAAATTAACCTGTATTTGTGAAGTGCTTGGAAAATTCCCTGATAGGATCTAATCTGACCACACAGAAGGCAATACAGAGATTTCCACTAGCCTTAATATGGTTTGGATTAGGCCCTATCTGCCTAGTATTTGTCTTACTACCCATCTGGGACATCTGTGAATAAAGGCAGATGAGCCTGGAGACACTGAGGTTTGAGTTCTTCTCCTGTACTAAAATGCTCCGTGAGCCTGCAGAACATGAACATGGTCTCCTGCTCTTAATTGAGCTCTGAAGATTTTAACCCTAAAGCACAAGACTCTTCTGGGCTGGTGATTTAACATAATAAGCTCTTCCGCTACAGAAATATGCCTGAAAATCAAACCTGCAATTAGAATCTAAGCCAAAGCCAAGTAGAGTCCATGGAGTCTTTGTTTCATGCCTTTAGCACTAAGCAAATATTCCAGTGAATATTCACTTGAATTAACAAATGAAATTGCTTTGAATGAGTTCTTACCTTTGCACATTTCCTTTCGGTGAACATTCTAGTGAATGAGTTCACTGGCAAAAATGTTCATGGAGAGACTAAGTTTTAACTAATTATTAGAGAATATTGACAGGAAAGAAGTATATGAACTCATAAGTATTAAATTCATACCACAAACTTAATGCTAAGAGATCTAAACAGAGATTAGAAATAATACTCTGGGGCCTATCAATCTCAAAGCTACCTCGTACACCTTTGCCTTAAATTGCAGAAGAGGAAATCTAGATTGGAGATTAGGAAGAACTTTGGGTACCTATACATGTGCTCTAACACGTTCTAATTAGAGCACATTCTAATTAGAACTCACTAGCATCGCCACAGAGTCATGTGTATAAACCCCTGAGGGTTTAAAAATGGCCACTGGGGTGCATTAACTGAAGCTCATCAAATGAGCTTTAGTTAAAGCATCCCGTGGCCATTTTTAAGCAATGGGGGCTTAACACATGTGATGCAGAGGCATTTTAATTAGAGTGGCTCTCCAAGAACTGCTCTAATTAACACTCCTCCAACACACCGCTGAGCATGTGTATATGCACCCTTTCTGACTATGAGGGTGGTCCAGCATCAGAATAGGCTTCTTAGAGAAGTTGTGGAAACTCCATCCTTGGAAACTGTCAAGATCAGGTTAGATAGACACTTGGCTGGGATGGTTTAATCCTGTATGATCCTGCCTTGAGCACTGGGCTAAACTAGGGAACCTTGTGAGGTCCCTTCCAGGCCTATTTTCCTATGAACCTAGGATCTTGACTTTTTAGTCTCAAGTAGTCATGCAATCTAAAGTCTGAATTTTTACTATACTAGACTGGATTTTACTGCTCAGACCTGATGACAATGTCTTGCATTCAAAAGCGAGATATTACCCTAAGAAATCCTTGCCTCTCACATAATTCCTAGACTATCATGGCTACAACATCACTCTAGCACTATGTATGCTGTTATGGGTAGCTTTTGGGCAGAGCAGACCTAGGCATGTTTGGTCAGTCACCCTGAGCCAACCACTTTTCCTTTCTGGCTTTCACTAAGGACCCAAGGTCCTGTTCAGGGTCCTTGCCTCTGCTGCAGCCGAGTTAGTCTATAGCACCATGAGGCCACCCCGGGTTTGTAAGACATGCAAAAAAACCCCAAGCAAAGTTCAAGAAATAAACTGCCACTTAGCTTTCATGCTGGCTCCATGTCTCTGGCTTGCTGGGTTTTCCCCGGGCTTCACTCCCCCGTCACCACTTATCTTTCAGAGACTTTGAAGAATGCTCGGGTGACTTCCATGCAAACAAAATAAATGAACAAAAGAGAAGCTTTGCTCATGGCCCCTCCTGGTGGCTGCTTGACTTAAGCTGACCCCAAGCTCAGGGCAGCCGCATTCTCTGCCTCTCTGCTGGTGCAGCCACCCCCCAGAGGCTGCTTTCAGTGTCTTTTATTCCCCCCCTTGTCAGTTCACATGGGCTGACTCTTTCTCATTCCCCACACCTTGCTGGGAGGCTCGCTGCATTCCTGGACCTGGATCCTCAGCCTCTGGTGAGTTCCCCCAGGACTGCGGTAGGCAAGAGGGATATTTCCATGGTGCAGAGTCATTTTGGCTCCTCTACGGCCATAGTGACAGGGCTGGGTCCTGTTACACACTACCATTAAAATGGGACTAATTTTTAAATACTTGACAGTAGGTGCTACTACAGTAGGTGCACAGTAGCACCAATGACGGTGCATTAAGATAGTGCCTGTCATTATGTCATAATTATGACATAGTAATGAATGTGTAAATTCACTGCATTAAAGATCTTGTAAACTCTGTGGAGAAGGACTACATTTTTTTTCTCTGTGTTTACACAGTGCTAAGGATAATGGGGCACTGATCATGCTGGGGACATCTGAGGTCTACCATGACGTAGGCAAATTCTAATTCTAACTAGAAGGTGTTTATCGAAGAGATGAACTGATGGATGCTCGGACTGTTGGTGAATAACATGAAAAGAGATTTCAGCACAATAGCAAAGGAAAAGGGAAGTTGTTTATACATTAGGGTTGGGAACGGCAAGGAAATTTTTGGCTAAAAATTGGAAAAAATTGGGCTATTGGTTATTTACCCTCGAGTCATAGAGCAAAGTGATGAGGGTGGATGGTTTACTATGATCATGAGTTTCTTACAGCAGAAATGATCATTTTGTTCTATTTTGTTTATTTATTCATTTTTAGGTTTTTATCCTGCTTTATCCAAAAAGCTCAGAATGGTTTACTATAAAACCCACAAACAGGACTCCTTAGACACTACCACAGACCCTGAGGCCTGTGAATGGCAAGTGCCCCCAACCCTCCAACCACTACCTCCCTCTCAACGCCCCCCACAAACCCTGCCAGTCCTGACCACACCTTCCAGCTAACATCCAGATACAAGAAACTGTCCCTGACAGGCCTTCTCAAGCTGCTTCTAGGAGTTCTGCCCTCCTGGCGGCTGGCTCCTCCCCTTCCAGAGCTGTTCATTACTGGGGTTGTTCGTCCTCCCATGTTGCCAACCCCACTCTCACCTGCCACGACTTGTTGTTCCTCAGTGGGGTGGGACAAGTTCATGGGTCCCTCAGTGGCCCGGGCCTGGCCCGCTGGTTGCTCATGGGGCTCCGCCACCCCTACACCCCGGCCTCACGCCACCTGTGGGTCTCCGCTTCCTTGTGTTCACCCAGTGTTGTTCCCGCCAGTTTCTAATGCAGTTCCCATCCTTGAGCCCCAAAATACCCGTAGGGTACGCCTACCCTGAGGTCGTACGCCTTCACACCAGCCTACACAGGAGCCTCAGCCATAACCTTTATAGGCCCCTCACCACAAGCCCTTCACCCTGTGTACCTCTGTGCTTTGTGCCCCCACTCGGGGATTCTAGTGTCCTGACTACTTAGCTGATCCTCCACCAGATCCCTGACCACGGATCCCTATGAGCAGGGAAAAGGGGGGGGTTCCCCTTGGTTGCTCTCTAGTTGCCCCGATCAGGCCCCTCAATCGATGTCCAACGGTCCTGGCAGCGATCCCGCCCCAATCACCCTCCAGCCAGGTGGTCCTCGGTCCTTCGCTTTCTCTTCAGCGTAGCCTGCACCCACCGTCTCGGCACTTACTTCGGGGTTCTCTGATTCTTCCTGGGTTGCCCCTGTCTTCCTTTGCTCACCCGATCCGTCACTCCTGGGTCGACCTGCTGGTGTCCCAGTCATTGGGCCTCTCTCCTTGGCCACTGCTCCTTCCGGCACGCTGGCTCTTCATCGCCTTGCCGCGGAGCCTGCGCCATTGCTGGACCTGAAGGCAGTCTGGTCTCTGGGCTATCCGCCCCCTCCGGAGTGGCAGCTGCCATTTTTAAATCTGCTGGCCAGCATCTGACACCAATGTCAGCTGCCAGCCGCAGCTGTGCAAAGAGGTGGCTAACAAGCTGAGCGGGTTCTCCCTCTGGCTCCGCATCTCTCCTGCCCTGGGCTTCAGGTAAGTGTTCCTTGTTACCCTGACCATGTTCTCATGCAACCTTTTTGCACCACACCAAACCAAACCACATCACACCACCACAATCCCATTGGAGATGCCTCCACCCTCCACAATGTCCTTGTAGTGGGTTGTCAGTTTGTATAACACAGTCTTTATTTTCCCTGGGGTGAACTTGCCCCACAGAACACAACATAATGTCCTGTGAGTCCATGTTGCCACTGAGAGACCTTGCCATGTCACTGCAGGTAAGTAGGAGGCAAGGGGAGATGATAATGCTGTGTTACTGATGGAAGTGAAGGGAGGAAGATTAAATGCCCCCCACTGAAGTACTGACATAGCACTGTGCTCTATTCATTCTGCTCTGTGATCACAACCAGTTTCCAAGGCTTGGAAACATTTGGTTTTGGTGGGATGATGTATCTAAAGAATTTGTTTATCCAGCCTGATCTCCCGTCCTTGTTTGTAAAGTGATTCCCCCATGTACAGTGTGCAGAAGTGCAGATTGTCAAAAGCAATGAAAAGACGTGGCCCCAATGCTGTTCTGTGACTTCCACGCAATCTTTGGTGACAACAGAGGAATGGAAATGAGGTAAATCACCACATAGCCAATTATCTTCACAATCTGCACTGTTAGTATAGAGAAAGTCCCAGCAACCTTTTGCTACTGTGTGTTTGTTTTCACTGCAAGGTGTGTTTTTAAAATTGCTTTGAGTTTCCTCTAACTGGAGTAAAAAAAAAGAAATAACATCCTGGAGGAAGGCATCTTATATGTGGAAGCCTGCAGAGGAAATATAACTGTACTCACAAATTAAAATCACTGTCCAATGAACAAAGTTGTTAATATTTAAACTCTTGACTGCCTTCTGATATGGTGCTCTAATTGGGAAATAACATTCAAACTTTCAGAATTACCAAACCCAAAGTGACCTTGGATGTTGAGCTTGGACATTGCTCTGGGAATGGAGGAGCAAAGAGTTGGTGGCTTTCCCCTTGTAAAAGTGTACTGAGTCCCTTCTTAGCTGCTGCGCTCTGCCTTGCAGGGGCTGTATCTGCTTCAGACAGGAGTTCTTTAATATCTTGCTTGGCTCAGCACTTTGGAGGAAAGTCTCTCCAGCTGGTGCATATGTAGATTCGGCAATAAATCCTTTAAGAGGTATTTATCGCCATGTCCTCCTGGCCGGAATGACTTTTGAAGTGCATTTGAAGTTTGCCTTAATAACTTCTTTTATTTGGTCCATAGAACCAAATGTTCCAGTTCACAAATGTTTGAAAATACCGAGCAAGTTCTTAAATGTAACCAGTTTATTATGTGCAGTCATATTGCCATTACAGAGTAGCCTTAGAGACTGTACAGAGCTGTTACTTTCTCTGTACTAAAGGTTTGCTCTCTGCTTCAAGTTAGGTCTTTGTGATGCCGTAGCTTTTTGCTGATAGCCATGTATCGTTATACACAGGGCCCTATTTAATAACGGGACTTCAGATAGAGTCCAATTCCCCAGTGCTTTTCCTTTTCTGTAATCACCAACATACTGTACAATTTTTCACTTGTCCACATCACACAAGTGCAAATAACTCCCCAATAGACAGGGCAAAGGCAAACTAGAGCCTTGCAATCTAGCTGAATTCTTACCAAAAAATCTCGAAACAAAATGTTGCCCTTTTGTGTTAACAGTTGAACAGGGTCCTTTCAAAGCCTTCTGGGGTTAACCAACAACACTGCCTGAACACTCTGCTTAATTAATTCTCCCACTTAAATGCCATGACTCTGAGTGATTTGGCAAAGATATTAATTGAAAGAAAACCAGTTGGTCACAGTACATGCAATATTTGATTTCTACCTAGACTGTCAGTGTCAGTTCTATAGAGCAAGAACTGCCTTTAATTCTGTACTTATATAGAGCCTGGCACAGTGGGATTGTATGCCATTGCTGTATTTTGTATAAGTAATATACACGGTGATCAGATAAAAATAATGATATTCTGGAGCCAGCATATCCTATTTTTCACACTGATACGTCTCTGGAAAATAAATAGAGGAGAGTTAAACAAATACATTAATAATACATACAGGAGGTAAATTAGTAAAGGAAGTATAAGAGGTAAATAAATGTAGAAGGTAAGTATGGAACAGTTTGGTTGAATTTCTGGTTGCTTAAAACCTATTCTTTTCCTACATACAAAGCAATCATTGTATTGTTTGCTTTCATTTAACACAGAGCTGTTCAACTGGTGGCCCATGGGTTGCATGTGGTTCATGACTCCTTACGTTGCAGCCCCCTGGCTCCCACCCAGCCACCATTTGTCCCATTCTGCCAAGTGTCAGCATCCTGAGTCTCTGAGCTCCCCCCCTCCCCTCCACCTTCTGTTTTCTGTACCTGCCCCAGAGGGTGGGGCAGAGCAGCAGGGTGGAGAGCTGAAGGTGAGCCTGAAATCATGCAGTATAGTGTTTTCTGGGGGAGGCATGGGGTCAGAGTTGCCAACCCAGGAATTAGTTTTCTATTGACAATCTGCAAGATTTTAAATGACAAACTGTTTTACTGACACATTTTTATTGGTATATGTTATAAATAGTGTAAATGCAACTTTTCTGCCAGACCCCAGTTAGAAGGGCTAGGTTCCAATGTAGGGATTTAACATCAACCATAGTAAAAAAGGTAAAAAGGTTTGGTTGTCAATAAAAAGTTTGAAAAAAAAATGTCTTGGACTAGCCACCCTGCTTTACTACAGTGATGATTTTACACTGTGCTGCTCCCCCTTTCCCCCACAGACAGGGGGCCCATATCCTGATGCCCCCAACTACACCTTGTACCATGCTGCACCCCACCCCACCCCACTCAGCCTTATTCCCATCAGCCCTGCTCCTGCCTCCCCACCCCCACCCCTCCGACTCAGTATAGATCTCCAAAGAAGCCTACCTGCAACCCAGCTGTATTACAGGCAGTCTGGAATGCAGAAGCAGCAGCACATGGCTAAGATAACACACCCTGAAGGGTGCTGCACTCCTGCTCTGTCACTGGGTGTTACTGTTGGGTTCTTTCTGTTGGACAGCTATGGCAATCAAACTATGGCTACTTCATATTTTTATTGATGGCAAAAGACATTTTACAGACTTTACTGGCATCCATTTTTAGACTGATTTTTTATTGGCAGACAGTAAATTTTTATGGACAGTGGCAACCTTGGGTACGGTGCAGCAATGAGATGAGGGCGCACCCATACAGGCACATGGTGCTGTGGTGGGGGTGGGTGCACTGTACAACAGTGGGGCATTCATGTGATCTGAAGTTTGGAGCTTGCCCTTGTTTTGCCCAAGATCACACAACAAGTCATTGGCAAAGCCAGAAAAAGAACCCAATCACTCTCTTCTATCCATAGTTTCATAGTTTCATAAATGTAGGGTTGGAAGGGACCTAAGTAGATCATCAAATCTGACTTCCTGCCCTGGGCAGGAATGAATACTGGGCTTATATGACCCCTAGTAGGTTTGAGCTCATATGACCCCAGCTAGGTAATTATCAAGCCTCCTCTTAAAGATCCCCAAGGTAGGAGCCAGCACCACTTCCTTTGGAAGTTGGTTCCAGATCCTAGCCACCCTGACTGTGAAGTAGCACCTCCTGATGTCCAGCCTGAGCCTACTCTCAAACAACTTATGGCCATTATTCCTTGTTACTCCGGGAGGTGCTCAGGGGAACAGGGTCTCTCCCATTCCCCACTGGTCCCCCCAGACCATGTTCTCATGCAAAATATTCATAGACCAACCATATTACTTCAGGCATTTTTCCAGCATAACAGTGGTGGGAGAAAGTGTGACTTTGGATTTTTGTGATTTTTCTTCTGTAACATAAATACAGAAATATTAACAGTAACAAAGCTCCATACCCTGTCTTCTTTCAAATACTTATATGCATATAGTTTCATCACCAGTGGGCATGTCCACATGAGACACCACTACGTAGTAGCTCATTGATACTGTGCAGTAACATTGCAGGCACTAACCATGACATGACACCAGTGCACAGGAATAATGAGCTACTGAACAGTATTGCTACTGCACAGTAGCATCTGAAAAAAATGTGTGGGGACACTACTGTGCAGCAACAGTTCCTGTGCAGTCATTTAGTACTTGGTTATACAAGTAATAAATGCTCTTATAGACATGGCTAGTAAGTCATATAATTTAAACCTCACGTAAATTGGGCTGTATAGCAAGTGATGATACATATTGCCATGATCATCACCATTACTTTGATTATTCATTTATTTAGAATCTATGTAAATATGCACACCTAAGTAGTATTGCATTGCATGTAGACTGTCGTTATAAGGTTTGAACTTAATTTTGCAAAATAGGCATGGTGATAAAAACAGGAAATGATACATTCAATAAGGATTAAGGGGGGACCCTGTTAGCACTTCAAGTGTGTGCATCTGAATTTTTCATAAGTGAATTACTACTCATGTCTTCAGCACTATTTGTATTGAAGTGATAAAGCAAATTATAAAACATACAATTAGTGAATACTGGAGGACAAAGGGGTGATCACTAGCAGCCTAGATGGATATAATAAGAGAAACCATGCCAAAACAAGTTGATTCCATCCTTTGAGAGGGTAACAAGTTTTCAGTGAATATAATATACCTGGACTGCAGCAAGACTTTTGATAAACATTTTCATAAGTAAGATGGCAAAATTTGGGCTAGGGAGAAATACCGTTAGGTAGATATATTAGTTCAATAACAGCCGGCTAAAGGTAGAAATACCTCTAACACCAATCAATTAAATGATTTATGTTAGACTGGCAGATGATCTGAAGTGAGCTCCAGGGATGGTTTTTTTTATTGTTGTTATTATTAATGACTTGGATGAAGAGGTAGAGAGCTAGTTGATCAAATTTGCAGACAACATAAAACTATGAGGGACTGCATATACTTTGCAAGACAGGATTAAAATTAAAAAAGATCTGGATAAACTGGAGACCAGAGCTAGCGACAATAAAATGAAATTCAACGAAGGCTAGCATAAGGTTCTACAAATAGAAAAGAAAGAAGCAAATGCAAAATACAGAATAAGTGCTAAGTGGCTTGACAATGGCACTGCTGAGAAAGATCTGGAGGTCAGGATAGATCACAAGCTAAACATGAGTCAGCGATGCGATGCTGTCACAAACCAGGACAAGTGGTTTCGGTCTGCTTTAATAGAAGTAATATATGCAAAGCAAAATGGGTGATAGCATCATTCAGCCCAGCACTGATTGGGCCTCAGGTGAAGTATGTGGCCATTTTGGGCCCACATTATTAGAAAAATGTAAAGAAATTAAGAGGACCCAGAGGCAAGCAACAAAGATAATAAAGAAGTTGTTATGCAGGCCATATGGGAAAAAGGTATTTTTTGTCTGGAGAAAGGGAGATTAGTCTGGAGAAAAGGAGATTAAGGAGGGACATGACAGCAGCTTTCAAATATCTGCAAGGCTGCCAAAAAGAACATGAGAAAAATTGTTCTCCCTCGCCACAGAGAGCAGGACATGAACCAATAGGTCTGAAGTGCAAGAAGGCAAATTTAGATCAAATCTCAGGTAAGAAGTGAAAGAACAATGGATCAAGCCGCGGAATCTTCTTCACTGCGGGTTTTCAAGGAGAGGGAGTGGAGAGTGCCTGGGATGGCTTAGGCTCAGCAAACATTGGGCTAGCTGACCTCTGAGGGTGCTTTCAACTGTATAAATATACAACATTTTCCCATTTTCAAAAAAGGGGAGGAAGGAGGACCCAGGAAACTATAGGCAAGTTAGTCTTACCTCAGTCCTGGGTAAGCTTTTTGAGAGAATTATCCTGGCGCATGTCCACAAGGGGCCAGCAGGGGAGATTATGCTCAGGGGCAACCAACACGGGTTCATCAGTGGCAGGTCCTCTCAGACCAACCTGGTGGCCTTCTATGACCAGGTCACCAAATCATTAGATGCAGGGGTAGCAGTGGACATAGTCTTCCTGGACTTTCGAAAGGCCTTCGACACTGTCTCTCACCTCGTTCTCATTGAGAAACTGGGGGACTGTGGTGTCGACACCTATGTGGCAGAAAGCCACCTTGGTTTCTCCCCAAAATCTCTGCCCTGTGACAATGTGATAATATCTCTGTGCTGTGACCATTTGAGTAGGGTGGGC
>NW_017729028.1:39975132-39981191 GCF_001723915.1 Gavialis gangeticus
TAGTCAGAGGGGACCAGCAGGCACTGGGGGAGTCCCTGTTCCCCCGAGCACTGCCAGGAGTGACTAGGAATAGCGGTCACAAGCTGGCAGAGGGTAGATTTAGGCTAGACATCAGGAGGCGCTACTTCACGGTCAGGGTGGCTAGGATCTGAAACCAACTTCCAAGAGAAGAGGCGCTGGCTCCTACCCTGGGGGTATTTAAGAGGAGGCTGGATGTACACCTTGCTGGGGTCGTTTGACCCCAGTACTCTTTCCTGCCATGGCAGGGGGTCGGACTAGATGATCTGCTCAGGTCCCTTCCGACCCTACTAACTATGAAACTGTGAAACAAGCAACTAACAAGCTGCATGAAAAGATGCTGGATTGCTTTTAGCACGTTACTCTGTGCATAGAGATACGTTTTTAAAAAAGTGTGATTTTCTGTTCAGCTGAGTATCTGTGCTTAGATTTTGAGAACATAGAATTGTTACTATTATTACTTATTACTTGTATGATTATTGCACTTGATGCCTTAGTCACATCCAGGATTCCTTTGCATTTAGCACTGTACAAACGCAAGGCAAGGGGAAAAGGCCCTGCCCCAAGGTGCTTATTATCTAAGCCAGAAATCAACAGCCGGATACAACTGGATCACAACAAGCCAGTAAAACAATAGTGGTCAGTGTGATGGGCAGTGGTCTAGGCACACCAGTAGCCTAAACATTGCCAAGCTTTTTTGTGGGCCCAGCACAAAGCAGTTTGAAAAAAAGATCTGAAGAAGAAAATGTAAGTGTGTTTTTGGAAGTTTTAGGGGAGTTCTTCCCATTGGTGAGGGGCAGCATGGGGGAAAGCACAAAGAGAGTGACATGGTGAGTCAACTCTGCTTAAGAAAGGACAGATAGGAGGGAGATAGGCTGTGAAAAGCTTTGGAAATGAGGCCAAGTTGTTTGTGGCTGATATGATAGAGAAGAAGGAATCAATGGAGAGATTCAAAGAGAAGATTTAACGTGATGGGCAAGGAAAACGATTTTTGAAGCCGCGTCATGAATGGATTTGAGAGAGGTAAAGGTTACATGTGTCAGACCCAGAGAAAGACTCCTGCAGTAATTGAGACATACGATTGGAAACACCTGCGTAAGAGTTTTAGCCATGTGGATTGATAGGACAGGCTGCGTCTGAGAGATGTTAGGCAGCAAGAAATTGCATGACTTCAAGCTTGGATGTGAGGACTTAGAGAGAGGAGTACGGATCGTGTGCAGATTGTGGACATGAGTGACAGGCAGGATGGTGATTGAGAAAAAGGTAAAGGGGAGGATGCTGAGGTAGAAAACAGCTGATTGCTATAGTGATGCTAGATGCAGGCTAAGATTTTTGGAGGGCACAGGAAAAAAATGTAGGTTATCTATAGAACGGGTCCTTCCTTTTCTGACTCAGATGAACTGATCCGTCTTCTTCCCGAGAGTCTCTAGATTTCACCTTACATTTCAAGAGAAGCTTATAATTTTGGAGACCTCAAATTCTTGGTGTCCAAATTAAGAAATCTGGGGCTTGATTTCTACTTATGACCTCCCTGAAGATCTTATCGACTTCAGCTGAAAATTAGGGTGGTTGCACCTACGGTAACTTTTGGAAATGCTAGCCTCTGGGATTTTCCCAGGGCCAAACACTGAGTCAGTAACAAAGCTAGGATGAAAGCCAAATTATTTTAAGCTTGGGATCACACCATTAGATAGTACTTTTCCTCTACCTGTGTTCACATGGGGAAATCCACACGCAGGCAGCAAGATGAGGTATTATCATATGCCTAAAACTTAGACCAAAACATGTTCAAAGGTGTCTCTGCTAGTTTCTAGTCTTGGGTCCATCCCACTAAATCATGGTGCCAAAATGGACCAGAGTACTTCCTTAATATCAAGGCATGCTTTGGGCTCTTGGACCATTATAGTACAATACCATTTTAAAGGTCATCATTAACCCTCCACGTGACTGATTTCATTCATTTTCATTACAAGACCAATATCAGGGAATTCAGGAAAAGAGTCTTTTAAATTCAGACAGAGAGCAGCTATCTGTGGAAGGGCTTAAACTCACTATTATAGGTTGGGGTGCCGACCAAATATGATAAAGTGAGATTAGAAAAATGTGCTTTTGGCTTGGTAAGTTATATAGAAAGGAAAGAACCTCAGGCAATCCTACAGTCAGCAAAGGAAAAGCCAGGGAAACATTGGGTCAGAATATTAGATTCATTTACTCCTATCAATTACAGTAAATCCTGATAGAAGAAGGCACCCATCCTCCTTCATGCAAAAATGCAACGTTCTGCACCTTGGGAAGAAAAACCTGCAGCATCCTTATAGGCTCGGCAGCGCTACACTGGCTAGCACTATGAAAGAAAGAGACTTGGGGGGCATCATTAACCACAAGATGAACATGAGCCTGCAATGCGATGCTGCAGCTAGTAAAATGACCAAAACACTGGCTTGCATCCATAGATGCTTCTCAAGCAATAAGATGTCATTCTCCCCTTGTACTCGGCCTTGGTGAGGCCGCAGCTGGAGTACTGCATCCAGTTTTGGGCTCCACAATTCAAAAAGGATGTGGAGAAGCTTGGGAGGGTGCAGAGAACAGCCACGCACATGATCAGAGGTCAGGAAAACAGACCGTACAATGACAGGCTGAGAGCCATGGGACTCTTTAGCCTGGAAAAGCGCAGGCTCAGGGGTGATCTGATGGCCACCTATAAGTTTATCAGGGGTGACCACGAAGATCTGGGGGAACATTTGTTCACCAGAGCGCCCCAAGGGATGACGAGGTCGAACGGTCATAAACTACTGCAAGACCGTTTCAGGCTGGACATAAGGAAGAATTTCTTTACTGTCCGAGCCCCCAAGGTCTGGAACAGTCTGCTACCGGAGGTGATTCAAGCACCTACATTGAACACCTTCAAGAGCAAATTGGATGCATATCTTGCTTGGATCCTATGACCCCAGCTGACTTCCTGCCCTTTGGGCGGGGGGCTGAACTCAATGATCTTCTGAGATCCCTTCCAGCCCTAATGTCTATGAAATCTATGAAATCTCCCTGTCTGTTTAATCACAAGAGGGACATACTGTATTTTCTACGTAATTAAATATATCATGCTGCCAGTAGCACACAATGAGGCAAGAAACTCTTTTGGCTAAAATGTTGAGAGCACACTTGTTTTTTTGTCAGGTGTCTGCTGTATGGGCACTAACTAAGTATAGCTAAAGGCAATACATAATGCTGAAGAGTCCCTTAGCCACCTGCATACAGGGATGCTGTCACATGAGAAGGGTAAAGACCTGCCAAAAGACAGTATTACCTCAGCATTACCTTATTACCTCTCATTTACTCTACTTCACAGTAAAGTTTCTGTCTAGAAGACTGGTTTTCAACCTGTTTTCAACCTGTGGTCCGTGGAGCCCTGGGGGGTCTTCAGACTATGAACGTCTAAGGGGTCCACGAAAGATGACTATAGTTGATCAGGTGGACCTTTCCCCTGAGTGGTACAATACTGACCTGCACCATGTTCAGCAATGAAGGTAAAGACAGCATTGTGTATTAATCTTGTTGGCTCATCCCGACAGAGAATAATGTCAGCACCTTGTAGAAGTATGGCTTCAATTTTTCCTTTAAAGTACAGATCGAGTAATGCTGTCAGCATACATTTATTTCTGTTGCTGGAGCATGTCCGTCTTGAGTCTGAAGTCAGTTTAGCAGCTATTCCTTTTCAATAGTCTTCTAACACAGCTCTTGTATCACGTGGGATTGCTGTTTGTTCTAGCAAATGTAGCTATGTGATGGTGACAAAACTGGGAAAAACTGGCAAGAAATTCCACTAAGTGGAGTCCTGCCTTCTTCTCCATGCAGGTCCAGTTTGCTGTCATAATACTTATACTTGCAGTCACAAGTAGCAGAGATTCAGCAAGTTGAAACCTCATCCAACTTCCAAGGGAAGCTGGAACCAACTTCCAAGGGAAGTGGTGCTGGCCCCTACCCTGGGGGTCTTTAAGAAGAGGCTGGATGCCTACCTGGCTGGACTCATTTGAGTCCCATTTCTCTTTTTGGGGTTTTTTTGTTGTTCTCCCTCCCTGGTGGGGGGTCGGGCTAGAAGATCTACTAGGTCCCTTCCAACCCTTAATCTATGAATCTATGAATCTATGAATCCTTCTCCTGGTGCTTACTGTGTTGTTATTTTTTTCCATTATAGACCAGGCACTGGCAGTAGTTGTCTAGACTTAGCAAGTATGAACTTGGCCACAAATGTTATGGCAAAACCATAACATGGAGTGTATACACTATAGATAAGCCAGGGTTAAACAGTGAGCAATGCTTGGGAGTTGTGGTACATTCACAGTACGTGTTGATGTCATTGTGTAACTCAGAAGACAGGGTCGATTTGCATTTTATAGACTAAATCAGAGATGTTTAGCATAAGCTTTTGGAAGCAGCAGGCTTACTTCCTCAGATGCTGTGAAGGGACCACGAGAAGCAGAGCTGCCAAATAGTGATTAGAATACAAAGGGTAAGGAAGGGAGGAGGAAAAAGAAGGGGGCACTGCTGAGGGAGGCAAGGTCGGTAGGAAAGAGGAAGACAAAAGCAGTTAACCCACTGAGGGACACAGAAGCTATGAAAGCTAATGTAGAGAATGGGAAGGTCCATTCACAGCATCGGAGGAAGTGAGCCCACTGCTTACAAATGATGTTCTACCTCTCTGATCTATCTATGAGGTCTAAATCTACCCTGCCTTCTTTCTAACTTCTGCCTACAAGAGCTAACTACCTCTCACTGCTCATTGTGTAGTGCATCAGCAGTAGGTTCTTGTACTTTTTTTTAACTTCCAGGTCACCCTAGACATCCAAACAGGTCAGCCTGAATGTATCTGGGGAAGGGAAAGCAGGAATAGAGACAGCTTTGAAATAAATTAAGCCAGTGTGCTGTCTTCCTTGTAGTACATGTGTTGGGCCCATTCCTCCAAACCCTTAAAACAGCACAGTCCCAGTGACTTTGGGCATCTTTACACAGGCTCAGGGATGGGGGAGAGGGGGTTGCTTTAATTAGAACAGCTATCAGAAACCACTCTAATTAAAGCACCTGCAGCATCCTGTGTATTCAGTGTCCCCATGCTTCAAAATGGTGGCAAGGGCGCTTTAACTACAGGTCAATCGATGAACTTTAGTTAAAGTGTCCTCACCACCATTTTGAAGCATGGGGACACTGAATACACATGACATGAAGGCTGCGGGAGCACACTCCAGCAGACTAATCGAGTCTGCTCCAACACGTTCTAATTAGCTAGATGCCCTTCATGACTACATGCAGCAATAAGACTTTGGAGGATTGAGCCCATGAACATATGGCAAGCCTTTAAATCTGGATGAAAGAAAAGTGCTGGAAACTGGTAATGCTGGTAGCATGGGGACATACCTGGAAGATGTGAAATGCCTGGTAAAATGCCCTTTTACTAAGAGCTTGTAGAAAATTATATTGATGAGTTGGGATTAAGTCTGGCATGGGGTAATAAAATAGGCAAGTCATTATTATACTTGATAAATATAACATAAAGATTGAACACTCCTGACTTATTAACTAAGAACAAGAGCTAATAATACGCATCCTTGGAAACTCCCAGGCAATCTTTCAGCAAAATAAGAAAAAGCCAGAACTGACATTCTTGACAGGGACAAAATAAAACCATAACCAGGAAAATAAAAACACCCAATCAAAAAAAGCATCTTCATTTGTAGCAAAACCCCCAGTTTTTCTTTTTTTTCTTTTAAAATGCATTCCCTTCCGTTCCCCAACCAATTCTGACTTTTGCTTTCCCTCTTTATTCCCTATAGATAAGTATAAGTGAGCTAAGACGTAGGATAAGCTTCAGCATTTTATTTTGGTAGCAAGTTGCATTTGTTTTGTTTTTTCTCCTTCTTTATATTGTATAATTATTAGGTTTATATTTATTTTTACTGTACTATATTACTGTTTTACTGGTACTATATGATTTAGGCCTACATATGTAAGTTAGCATAAGTCATGTCAAGTTTCCATTTTCTTTGTCA
>NW_017729028.1:39981349-39985971 GCF_001723915.1 Gavialis gangeticus
CCCCACTGCCTTTTCCTTTTCCCCTGAGCAACCAGGTTTCTGCCTCAGTTTCTTTCCTGGCTGTCTCCTACTTGCCACCACTTATCTGCCCCCACCCCCCCAAATAGCTCAGCTGTCTGTCTCAGTTTCCAGCTCCAGTCTACCTTAAGTAAACCCAAGCCTCAGTTCCCCAGCTAGTTTATCTGTAGTCCTCTGGTTCTAATCCCAGTTCTGGCAACTTTCACTCCCTACATTTTAACTCTCTCTCTCTCACCTGAACCGTACCCCAAGCACATACATACACACTATACCATCCAAATTAGAAACTAACCTGTGTGTATGTGTAGGTGGGTTGTATGTGTGTCAACTGGTGAGATTGTGCGCATATATATATGTCATTGTGAGCGTGATATATGAATTAGTGATCTGTGTCTGACTTTTGGAGTGTATGTGCTTGAATTGGTGATAGGCATGCATGTGCCTAGGCTGGTTTGCATGTGTATGTGCCTGAGCTGGTTGTGTGTGTGTGTGTGTGTGTGTGTGTGTGTGTGTGTGTGTGTGTGTGTGTGTGCG
Source organism: Gavialis gangeticus (assembly GCF_001723915.1). Classification (NCBI taxonomy): domain Eukaryota; kingdom Metazoa; phylum Chordata; order Crocodylia; family Gavialidae; genus Gavialis; species Gavialis gangeticus. Next base: position 39,981,902 of record NW_017729028.1, read on the forward strand.
CGCGCATGCACCGAATTGATTTGTGTGTTTGTATATGTGCAATTGTGTCACACCCTCCTGTCTAACAGCACAATATTGAGATCCTGAGAGTTGGCCTGACCCCACAGGGCGACACATTTATCATAAAAGAGAATGAAAGAAAGAAAGTTTGTGAGAGTGAGAAAAAACAGAAAGAGACAGAGAGCGAGAAAACATTGCACCAATATAAAAAATGGGTTACCTTTTCAATGGGAAGAGCTGCAGTAATAGATGCACAGAGAAATTCACAGGAGAAGAATACAGAAGCAATATATTAGATATATGTGTGAAAGAAAAACAATATGAAGACAAAACAAAAAAGTAGTGAAGCTAAAAGAGGAGCATGAAAATAGCTTTGCTTGATTTCCGAGCATTTAATATCCATGAAGATGGAGCCAGCTGATGGTAGGAATGGATAAGCAGATCCAGATATCTGTTAGCTGCACTTGAAGCTGAGAATTCAAAATGACAAGTAGAGCTTTCTGCCATGCTCGGTGGACTCTGTGGTAAGTGGCACTTACAATTCATTCCAAAAGAAAACATTTGATGGAGATGAAGATCCTAGAGAGGAAAAAAACCATGCTGTTCTGACTGACCACTTCTCTCAAATAAAAATGTCAGGCAAGTTTGACCAAAAGTGGATGCTTATTGATGACTGTGATAATCTATGATGAATAATATGCAGAGGTAAATTCATGGGATTGGACCCTGGGATCAGGAAGCGAATTGCAAAACATCATTCAACAACCAAATTCTGGAGAAAATCTCTTTGCAGGATAGCACTGACATTGGACCATAGAAAAGTTGCCCCAAACCACCAGAAAGCTAGGAAGTCTGTCAATAAATGAAATGATTCTGGGTCTAGTACATCACAAACTTCCTTAATAGCACAGGAGCTAAAAATGGGTAAAGGGGCCTACAGCACACGGTCACTCCACAGTAATGAAGTGCAGAGCCAGGGTTTGGTGGGTTTGCAGCATATTGACAGGACAGTCTCTTTTAGGCCACCGTCCCGTCTGAAACATAAGAACCTGAGCACTACCAGTAACATTTCAGTGGAAGAGAGGACAGAGTACACAGGAAGTTGATAGCTATTATCAATAAATACTCATAAACCTGCCTCTGTGCATAAGGTTCAACTTGCACAACTGTCAGAGTATCCTCCTTTCTACTCTATTCTTCTGGGACAAAAACTTGCCCTAGATTCCCAAGAGTATTAGAGGGAAAGGTGGAGTAATAGTTGTGAAGTATAGATTGGCTCCAGGGACAATTTTCTTGTAGCATGACTTGCTGATGACCCTGTGACACTCCACTCAGTGTTTTCTACAGTGGCAACATGTGCTGAATGTAGTAGGGGGGACTGACTGTGCCCAGAAGTCTAGCCGTGCTCTGGTAGGGTCATGGAGTGGTACCAACTTCTGCACTTCATTAGAGTATATCAGAAGTAGACAGGTCTATCAGGAGTATACAGCTGACTCAACTCAGTAGGGGGAGGATTTTCTATTAGGACAATAGAGGGAAGCAGCAGTAGCCTTAGGTCTGAAGAACATCTGGTTAAGAGTTAAAGGTGTCTGAGTATCTATGACATGCCATGTTTTGTAGCTCACATCACCTCAGTGTATTAAAAGAGATCATTACTGTACGTCAGCTTATTGTTTGATCATCATGTGAATGCTCAAGCAGATCTGTTTGAGGGCACTAACATGGCAGTCTATTGGTAATGACAATTAAGGCACACTCTTTGTTGACAATTTATTGATAAATTAACTTGTAGCTTTGTATTCAGAGTTTGCATCTTTCCATAACTGGGACAGAGTTCTCATTATGATTTATTGCAATCCTTATTATGATTAATAGAACCACATTTTTTATCTCCTCAGGAATGAAGGCAGGAAGCCTATTATGTTTAAGAAAAGGAATTATTTGTCCCAAGCTTTAGCCCAATCCACTTGGTTTCAGTGTTCAGTGTGAAGGTTTTATGAAGCGCCAGTTTTCACTAAGGCTAGTAAGTAGGGGTGTGCAAAATGGGCCACATTCAATTAGGATTTGGATTCAGACCAAATTGGGAACAGTGATTCAATTAGTTGATTGGGATCACTGTCTCTGATTCGATTTGGCTGAATCCGAATCTGACGATTTGATGCTGATTCAGAGAATCAGGAATTCGGACACAGACACAGCTCTAAATGTTTTTTCTACATATCTCAAGGTACCAGATGGCTCGTGAATGCTGCGATCGTGGGGCAGATGGAGCATCCCACAGGAGAGCAGCGGGGCGGGGGGGTCCCCGCGTGCTCAGTGGTGAACCTGGAAATGGACCAAAAGTACTTCTGGTCCACTTCTGGGTCTGCCACTGAGCATGCTAGGGGGTTCCCACGCCCCTCCCAGCTCAGTGATCAGCTGCAGGGGGACCCTGGGTGCCCCGCCAGACCCAGGAGACACCAGTCATTGAGCTGGAGGGGTGTGCCCCCCCATCCCACCCCAACACTCCTCAGAAGACCCAGAAGTGGACCGGATGTGCTTCTGGTCCACTTCCGGGTCTGCTGCCAAGTGCGCTGGGGACCCCCCTGCACTCCTGTGGGATGCTCCATCTGCCCCACAATCTCAGAATTCATGAGCCGCCTGCTACCTTGAAGTGGAAAAAGCATTTAAAAATATGTCTATGTCCAAATCACCAAATCCTTCCGAATCTCTCCGAATTGATCTGGAGGGTTCTGATTCAATTTGGAGAGATTAAAGGGTCTCCTGATTCAATTTGGAGTCGGAGATTCTGCCACCTAATCGGGCTGCAACTCCACTGAATGGAATCAGTGACTGAAGCTTCGCACAGCCCTATTAATCAGTTAACGTGTCCATTTGCCTTTAAATGTTCTTCCCATATTTGTTGCAGCCCAGATCCTCAGTTAGTGTGAGTCCATAGCTCCATTAATTACTCAATGTTCCTGCAATACAGCTCAGAACAATGCATTTTCTTTATACTATTACAGAATAACATCCTATTGATTTACTAGCATCTTATCAATGCAGCTATACCAATTTACAGCATTTTGCAATCTGGCCTCAAATCTCCACAGCACAGTTTGTACTGTTTTACCTGTGTGAATTCAGGATCACGTCCGCTGCATACATATATGATACAATACGCTGGATTTTGAATTTTTGCATGCTAAATTCCATTAAAGTTTCTTTCAACAGTTATCTAGTGAGTCTGTTCAGAAGAAGAAAACGAAATAGCAGTTTAGTTGTATTGCTGTGATAGTAACATACAATACATGAATGTGATTCACTTTTATCTGCATTGTTGTCAACCTTAGAATGTAAATTCAGAGTTAAAAAGGAATGGTTTTAGGAGTACCATGTGTGGTGGGCCACTAGGGGGTGCTCCTGCATTAAGCCGCCCACCTCACTGTTCCCGACCACCTTCCAGGCTCAGAGTGCCTCCCAGGGGGCGCCTCGCATCCGGCTGTCTCCCTTCCTGGAGCACACTTGCTAGCCTGGGGGTAACGTAAGCTGCCATGACCCCGAGGGGCGACCCTCTTAAGCTCTGTGTCCTCGGGGAAACACAGGCCAAATAGTCCAATGGGTACTTGACCCAGTACAAGGACTTGGGGCACTTCCCCGAGTCAGGGGCCAAAAAGGCAAGTTCCTTTTAGTCCGCAGACCTAAGGGGCCTCTTAGGCATAATTTAGACCCACCCCTCAATAAGTCTCCTACACCGGTCACAAAGGAGAACTTTATTGATTACACGGGGTAGGGTGAAAATAGGGTCCAAGGTAGAGCAATATCATAGAAATCCCACAGAGCAAAACAGTCTGGCTGAGGTAGCCTTTTGATCACACATCTGAGTTACTGCCAGCTAGATATCTAACCAGATCTCAAGTAGCTTACTCACAAGCATCCTCTTGAGGCTGATGGAGATTCCCTCTGGAGGCAGGCCATTCCTCGCTCATGAGCTATGGGGGGGAGAGCCAGTTTCCGATGGTAAATCTCCTCTCTAAGTCTGAGTCCCCTGAATGGCTGCTGCCCCCTCCTCCTGGGCAGTCTTAACTTAT
>NW_017729028.1:39985988-39993506 GCF_001723915.1 Gavialis gangeticus
AGACTCTAGCCCACCAGGTAGAAGCCCCTCACCCAGGTAGCTGATACCAGTCACATAGGCAGAGGGAGCAGGTTTCCCCCCTCCCTCAGGAATGTATCCATCTCAGGTTACCTAAAGAGATAAGGTAAAGGTGTGTCTCCTCTGCTGGGCCCATCCTAATCACATTGTCACAGAGCAGAGATTTTGGGGAGAAACAAAGGTGGCTTCTGCCACACCATGCTTATACTTATTTTAATTCTCCATCCTTCTGGCTTTTTACGTGTCATTTTTATTTTTATTTTAATATTACTATTAATATTAAAATGTAGCATCCAACACATAAATGCAGGTTTGGGCTTTGTGTGCATGGACATCAAGTAACCATGAAGGAAGGTGAAAGTCCTCAAATGATCATGCACCACTGTCATGAATGAGGACGTCAATGGGAGCAGAGAGATGTCCAAGAGGAGCAGTGAGCACCTCAGTAGCTCATTTGAGACAGGAGCTTTAAAAACTGTGATTACTTCCAGATGTAATAGTGCCAAAGAGATGTAAGGAACCCAGGAAGAATAAAGAAAAGGCAAATAAATATGATTAAAGGCTGAAGGACAAAGACCTTGGGCCTAGATCCTCAATGGTACAGAGATGCCTAACACCAGCAGAAAGCAATGATCAGTTATGGATTGATTACTGATTCAGTGAACAACTGTAAGCAAATATTTAAACATATAAACAGGAATGATGTGGAAGAATTATACAACATAACATTAAGGAAGTCAGAGTCACGGCTCTTAGAGGTTTTGATTTTGGAAATTCTTCAAAAAAGCAAATGCTTAAAATAAAGACTCTAGTCATTTTGATTGCAAAGATAACTTCAAATAGGAAGCGGGATTGAACATTTGCACTGCTGATTTTTTTCAGACATTGTCTATGTCACTGGAGGAAAGGAGTTAGGATAGCTATTCTGACCGACTGTTTCACATGAACAATGTGAGTTCTTTACTTTAGCTCCACTCACAAAGTCAGTGATTCTCAACCAGGGTGTCATGGCACCCTGAGTTGCTGTAAGATCCTTTTAAAGTACCTCCCAATATTAGCACTATTAGGTGAACTAACACCTACATGATTCACAAGATAAACCCAAATATTTTAAATAAGCATCCAAAGTATCAAAACCATTCTGACCGGTTATGGCCTTTCTGCATTCTTTGCAAGAGAAAAATTGCTGTATTGTTTTTCTACAGTCAAGAAATGAGTGAAAACTAAGAGCTCGTGTTTTCTAAGGGGTACCTTCAGTCTAACAATGGGGCCTTGAGTCTAAAAAGGTTGAAAACCACTGAACTAAACAATTGAAAACTCTGAAGTTCAGCAGCATACCTACCTTAGTCTTGATTTTTATCTCACTAACAGAAAACTGAATTCACTGGAGTTTCCCCAATGTGAAGCTAAAATCAGTCCCTATAGCTAAAATCATTTATAGAACTCTCTTTATACGAGGACGGTGGCTGACGTGGCTTCCTAGTAGCAGACCGAGGTCCCATTACCCCACTGCTATAAAAATGTAACAATATTTTATATGTAAGAGTGATAACAGCTTAATGGTTCCCTTCACTTCCTGGGTGACTGAAACCAGGCTCATGCCTCATAACGCACCTGAGGAATGTGAATCTGATATCTCTGCAGACACCTTACTTTTTATGATTGCTTCCATAGTTCATTGCAAATTTATAACCAGGGCAGCAGGTTGAATTATTTAGGTGTTTTTAATAGCGTGCAGGTTTGCGTGTGTCGAATAGGTTTAATAGGGTTTGTATGTGAAGAAGGACAAAGCCACGCTGAGCTGTGGATGGGAATGTATTGCCTCAAAGATTTTTTTTTCATTTTCTCATTTTCATTCATTACCCCACATCCCTTTTTCTCTTTCTTTCCAGCCTCTAATTAGATGTCTTGCAGGCATCAGCTCTATCAGAGACTCCTCAGAAAAAAAAGGAAGAAATAAGAAGATACAGTAGTTTTTAGTGTGCTCTACTTGTGCCAGTAGGACCTTTTCTAAGGTTGGCTACAGCCGGCTGCACTTGTGCTTTGTTATCTGAATCTAACTGGATTCAGCTCTGAAAAATTAAAAGTTTAACTCAACTCTTTGCTTTCTCTATCTATGTCACTCTTTAGCCACTACTGTTGATCAAACCACCCTCAACACTATTTTTCAAGACTGGAAATTGGACACCATCTTTGACTTTGCTCCCAGCCAGGCCCTGTCCAAACTTACTACTTCTTCCACAACATCTCTGAGATACAGCGTTTTCTAGGATGAGTCAATAAATGCATTTTCATTGTCAAATTGTAGTTCACTTGTAAATACTTTTGCTATATGGGCTCCACATGCAAGTTTTGGCCTCTTTTCCCTCTTCGCTTCAGCCACCTATAATTCAGAGAATCACCCCATCTTCATAACTACCATCTATTTGCTATCAGGCTGGTTCCTTTTATTTGCTTTCTCTTCTCTTTGCTTCTGAGTACTACAGGCACTGAAGTACATTATTAGGTTTCTTAGAGTAGAGCTATATCAAAGTTTTAATAGCAGCTTATAAAGGCATCTGAACTCATTTAAACTAGCTAGTTGAAATACAGCTACCAGTGTATCTCACACCATGGAGCTTTTGTGGGCTTACAGCCCTAGTATTTACCAGGTTTTCAGGAAGGTTTTGCAATATGTTGTCACAGTGACATCATTAGGTAATGTAAAGCTAGCTCTGGCAGGTTTACTTTAGCTGTAGTCATGCTTGGACTGCAAAATAGACAGGGGAGAGTCTAGGGGAACGTGTGTGGGGAGTTGAGTCACACCCCGTTCTGGTTTTGTGACATATGCAGGGAGCTCTCTGAGCTCACCAGCTCAACACCATGGCTGCTGCCAGAGTCTGGAGAGATGCAGCTCTGGAACGCAAGGGTGAGCACAGCTACTGCTCGCCTCCCTTTTCCCATCTGCCACCGGCAGACTAGGGGGTGAATGTGAGGGGCAAGGGTGTTCATCCCCTTGATTTCAGACCCCTGCCAGCCTGGGCTCTGGCAACTGCACTGAGGGAGCTCGCTGCTTGCACACCACACGGCTGTAGGAGGATGTGGTCGCACCCTCCACCCAGCACCTTCCCTTGGATCTGCCCATGAGACATCCCCTACTCCATGTCTTTTGCTTGAAAGAAACATGCAGTATGACTAAAAAGCACAAGTTCGACAGGTTGCCACCATGCTGAAACATGCAGAGTCTGGCCAGATGGGCGTGCACCAGCACTAAAAGCAAAGCACTGTGCTCACACCAATACTAATGCAACTACAGTGCCCGCAGAGAAGAATATGCTATGTCAGTGGTCTCCAACCTTTTTAAGCAGGAGATCACCTTTGGCATTTAAAAGCAACCCAAGATCTACTGTCCCCCTGCTACCACCCCCTCCTCCCCTTGGCCCCACCCAGCAGGTAAGTCTGTGGGGAGGGAGCGGGGGGTGGGGGTGCAGATTGAGGCAGAGGGAAAAAAATGATTTGGGGGCATGCCTCCCCAGCAGGTAAGTCTGACCGGGCTGGGGCCCCACTCAACTTACCCCTGCTTCTGCCTCTGCAGCACTGTCCTTTACCACAAGTGCCTCAATCTAGCCCCCACTCCTTCCCTCCCCCACAGACTGACCTGCTAGGCCGGGGCACATGCGTGCATGCACGTGGGCACTTAGCCCCCCCACCCCAGCCTTGGATTGACTTCAAGAGGCTCTGAGATCTACTGCAAGAGGCTCCAAGATCTACCGGTGGATCAAGTTCCACTGGTTGGTGACCACTGCGCTACATGATTGAGCACAGCGCTGCCATGCCACACGTAGACATACCTCCACCTTCCTGCCTTGTGGTGTGTGTTTGAATTATTTGGCAGGCTACTGAGTTACCCAAAAGCCCTCCTTTTCCTTTGTCCTACCACAAGGCATTATACGGTAAGCATAAACCTGGTGCCTCAGCTGATGTCAGACAGGATTGGCTTCAGTGGACCAATGCCTGTTTCATCAGCAGAAGATTGAAGTCTGAAGGCTCTTCATCACTCAGGCTCCAAGTCTCTGCCTGAGTAAATTTAAGCCCCGATCCTCAGAAGCGTTCAGGTGCCTAACTTCCCCTGAAAATCCACTGGTGATGAACTGTCTTGGAATGAAATTTTCAAAGGTATTTAGGCACCAGAAAAGAAGTAAGGAGATCAGCAGGGCAGTTCAAAGGGTCCCAAGCAAGCTAGAGTTGAAATCAAAGGGAGTTAGGCTCCTAAGACTAGGTGATTTTGAAATTTTCACTAGACTCCTGTTTGTAGCTTTGGGTAGCTAAGTATCTCTAGTAATCTCAGTTTTCTTATTCAACACAAAAAAATACACTGTGAACTATAGGTCATCAAGCATCATAAAATCCTGTCATTGTTGACAAAGGAAAAGGTTGTCATAAAATCTGTGAGTCATAGAAAAATAGGGCCTCAAGAGGTCACCTGATCCATCATCCAGCTCAAGGCAGGATCATCCTTGTCTAAATAACTCATTGAAGTGTTTGCTTACCTGCTCTTAAAAATTATAGTAAAAGTTCTGAATTTCTTAATGCTCCCTCACCTGCTGTTAGGATGTGCAGCAGCGAATCAAAAATCTGGAAGATAAAATACCGCCTCCATCAAGGCCAACTGTTATAATATAATACATCTGTTAGAAAATAGTAATTATCTATATTTACTAATAATCAAGACAATCTTCATTTTTTCATTTTCACAAGTATGTCAAATTTTTGCATGTCCACAGTACTCAGAGAATCCTGACTTACGTTCCGTCAACATGTTTCATCATTTCCTGATTTTCTCATTTGTCCTGCCTCAACAGATACCTGTAAAGAGCAAGCTGTAGCTTCGCTGACTTCATTAATATTTGATGGATGACTCTTCTTCTGCGAACCCGAGCATATTCCATGCTAATTGCTGCCTTATACAAAATAAGAGCATGCCAGGAAAACAGTGCAGGCTCTTTGAGAAAGAATATAACATCACACCACCCCATCAACATATTTTTTGTTATTGTCGTCCAAATGCTACCTTTCCATTCTATTTCATATGGAAATTTGGGAACCTATTCTATAAGGTTGTTGATGGCAACAGGCACCTTGCAAAATGGAAACTGAACTGTTTTCTGCATAATAAAACTTTACCAGCATTGGAGTCAGGAAAGAATAGCCTGGGGGGTCTTTAGGGAGGCAAATATGAAGCACTAGGTTCTGTTAATTTTACTTATTACATATGACACCTTACTGCCCAGCTCAGTTGATTGTAGTGATACTGTAGAGGGAAAAGGAGGGTAGAATTTGACCGGAAATGACATGGACAATACCACACATGACATAAATAGCAGACCTGGGAACAGAATTCACATGTCCTGGCAATTTAGTTGGTTCTTTAACAACACAGCTATGCTGCCATGATTTAGAATGGGTGTCAGAGCTAATTTATGGAGAAGGTAACCTCTGTGCCCTAAAAAGAGGAACAAATACATTGATTAAAAAATAATATACAGGCGAAAATGAAATTAGGCAGAAGCCATATGTTATCAAAACCACATTCTGACCATGTAGCTTAGCCATACAGCACTGATTTGGCAGGAGTCAAACATAAGAAGGCGGAATAAATTGCCTGATTATGAATGAATAGTGTCTTGATCCTCAAAATTTCGCTACACTGGTATTTTATTATTTATTTTTTTAACTTGGCATTGTGAGCCACCTGCAGAGTCAATGACCTGAATGGATTTCTACTTATAAATAAAGCTTAATTCTGCATTGGCACATGTATGAATATTCCTTGCATAAAATGAATCACTCCAAAAATGGAAGGAAAATTAGCTAGGCCATAAAATGTACGCTCGTTTCGCTATTGGAGCTGTATTTCCACTTGAAACATAATAAGTTGATGGAATTTGTTTAGAAGAGCATCTACAGGATGATTAATAGCAGGGCCTTTGCCTCATGGGCTAATAGCTAAATATTATCTTCTACAGTGGCCTGTAGCAAAAACCTTCTTGCTAATATCCTTTGCTTTTTTAATATTAGCAATTCACTTTGATGCTGAAAAGACTTTTGCAGCATAACTTGTAAACCTTATAATCATTTACTGTGTTTGTCTTTCTAAATTGAGGGAAAAGGTTGTGATCCTCATAATTAAACTGCTTTTACCAAAATTGTGATGTGAGGACTAAAAGGGAGATGGGGGGAGCCACAGAGAGACATCCAGATTGTGCCTCCGAGCCTTAGCCTTCATTGAGAAGGCAAACAAGGACCAGATGCCAGAAAGGACTTAGGTGCCTAACATACAACTTTGGCACCTAAATCCAAGTACGAGTTGCATCAAGACCCACTTTAACTGCTTAGGCATCCTTAAATGCTTAAATTTTCACTTCCTCCCTGGGCCAAAGACTCAGGTTGCTTCTCAGTTGGTCTCTGAATGGCCCTACGACATTTGCTCTCTGCCTGGCCCTAAGACTTTTTCCTTTTGGCTGCCCTATTGGCCAGCTTTGAAAGGAAGCAGATAGGAAGTCTCACAGCCATGTCTGCCACATGGCAATTAGGCATTTTGTGTATTCTCCTGGGATATAAGACATGCAACCCCTTTTAGCTGGTCTAGGAATGAATGTCTCCCTTGCCATAGGCAAGTGGTCTAACCACTGTGATTTTTATGTGGAAGAAGATCCCTCTTGGACATCTCTATGGTCAAAAGAAATGCAGCTAAGACATGATTGCCTTATGCAGTCAGAAGCCACCTTATGTTCTGGCACAAATTAATATACTCTATTCATTGAACTGAATGGGGAACCACCTGCCCCTGTATAACCAAAGCATCTATGTCCTGCTCATTAAAATGAATGGGAGAACTGTATGCCCTCGAAGACAAAGCAGAATTTTCCCCTGGGGATGCTTGAGTTGCATATTTGTGCTCCACTGAAAGTATAGGAAAACTATGTGTCTGCAGAGGTGAAATCAGATGCTTCTGTAATTGTGGTTATCTGCATCAGGACCTTGCCAGCAGCTTAATATTAGACGCTGAGGACACGTCCCCACAAGTGCACACGTGCGGTTTGCAGTGTTGCAAACTGAATGCAGCACACATGCACCCTAGGGCTGTGCGAAATTTCACCAGCTGTTTTGTTTCAACTCTGTTTTGACCATTTCAAGCTTAAAAAGGCAAGATCGAAATGAAATGAAGGGCTTCGAGACAGCTTTGAAATGAAAGGATGGCAGTTGAAACATTTCAAAATGTTTTGAAACATTTTGAGTTTTGAAGCTCAAGCTGGGCTTGCCTGCAGGAAAACAGAAAGTAAGGAGAGGGAGGGAGAAGAGGGGGAAGGGCTGCTCTCATATTGACTGTGTAGCTGACCAGTGATTGTGATCCTTCCCTGAGGTCCCTTTCAATCGACAGTTACTGAGCTATGTCTTCAAGCAGCTCAGGAGCATTAGACAATGAAGGTTATTACTGACATTGATTTGAACAATTTCCTA
>NW_017729028.1:39998506-39999946 GCF_001723915.1 Gavialis gangeticus
AGCATTAGACAATGAAGGTTATTACTGACATTGATTTGAACGATTTCCTACTGGCTAGCCTAGCCTAGCAAGTGGCATTCCATAATACCTTTTTCTTTCTTTTAGACCCTTTTCTTTATTATTATATTCATTGATTTATTCTTTTCAATTTTACAATTATATTGGATATTACACCATACAATTTAATTTATATAGGAAGGGAGATACATTTATAATTTATTTCTATACATTTATACCTTGTGGCATATACTACATACCTCATAGAATTTATATAGGAATGCAGATACATTTATATATTTCATAGATTTCATAGACATTAGGGGCTGGAAGGGACCTCGTGAGATCATTGAATCCAGCCTCCCTGCTATAGGCAGGAAGTCAGCTGGGATCAAGTGATCCCAGCAAGAAAAATATCTAGACATTTTTTGAAAGAGTCCAGAGTAGGTGCTTGCATCACCTCTGGGGGGAGTCTATTTCAGACCCTGGACACTTGCACTGTAAAGAACTTTTTCCTTATGTCTAGCCTAAATCAACCTTCCTGGAGTTTATGGCCATTAGACCTCTTATCTCTTAGGGAGCTCTGGTGAACAGCTGTTCTCCCAGGTCCTGATGTACCCCCCTTATATAATTGTAGGCTGCTACCCTGAGCCTTCTCTTTTCCAGATTGAAGAGTCCCAAACCCTTCAGCCTCTCCTTATGCAGCTTGCCCTCCAGTCATCAGATCATATAAGTGGCTCTCCTCTGGACTCTCTTAAGCATTTCCACATCCCTCCTGAAGTGGGGGCCCCAAAACTGGATGCAGTACTCCAGCTGCAGCCTCACCAAGGCCGAGTAAAGTAGGAGGATGACGTCCCTGGTTTTGCTTGAGATGTATTGGTAGATGCACGCCAGAGTTTGGTTTGCTCTGCCAGCCACAGCATCACATTGGTGACTCATATTCATCTTGTGGTCAGTCAGGACCCCCAAGTCTTTTGGTCATGGTGCTAGCAAACATAGGACTGCTGAGCTGGTAAGTGTTTTGAGGGTTCTTCTTCCTGAGGTGCAGCACCTTACACTTCTCAACATTGAAGGCCATCCGGTTTTGGTCAGCCCACCTTCAGAGCGTGCCCAAGTCAGCCTGTATCTCCAGCCTGTCCTGAAGTGTGACTGCCCTTCCCCATAAATTGGATGTCATTCGCAAACTTTGCCAGTTCACATCTGAGTCCCGACTCCAGATTGTTAATGAAGATGTTAGAGTACCAGCCCAAGTACTGAGCCCTGAGGGACTCCACTGCTCACCCTGCCCCAGGTTGATTTGGTTCCATCAACTAGTATGCTTTGAGTCCAACCCTGCAGCCAGCTGCCTAGCCATCGGACCATAAGATGCTCAAGGCCACAGTTCCCCAGCTTAGACATGAGGCCATCATTGGGAACTAGGTCAAAGGCTTTCTTGGCTTTCCT